>NC_048554.1:9834857-10173112 GCF_902806685.2 Maniola hyperantus
AATTTGATAAGCCCAGTAATATTTTTAAAGTATGGTACGTTCTAATTGAAGGATTAATATCGGCTACAGTTGTGTGTTCTAAGAAAAACCAACCTGCAGCTATGGAGACTTTATTCAAGTTATTAAAAAATATAGCTGATGTTCCAGGAACACATTTTGGGTTTCATTGTATCAATCATTTACTCCTGCCAACCGTTCAGAACTGGTTGAGGCAGATCAGTAATGTAAATACACATTGGGATAGCGTTATGCCGAATTTTAAACAATGCTGCGGGATGACTACAGATACTATCGTCGTGTATCTACATCAGTTGCAACAAATTAATGTTGAAAGAACCAATGACAAGGGTGAAGAATTGGAACCAATTGAAAGTTTGGAGGCGACATTTGCTCTGAAGCAAATAATGTTAATATTAGTGGAATGTATTGCTCAACCACAAGAACCGATCGCTAGATTAGGAGCTTCGTGTATAAGACATATAATTTTAACTTCAGGCCATCTTCTGACAGACAATCAATGGGAAATTATTTGTATAAGTCTACACAGAGCTTGCAATGCCAGTCTGAGCCCTTTGAAGCAATTAACTTATGCATTCAATGAGAATTCCAATAGCTTTTATGGAGATTTGGCTATTGTTAAAGTAGCTGCAAGACGAGATTGTTCTGTAAATGATAATGTTAGATTACACGCTATGGCTCAACAAGTATTCTTAACGGAACAAATGAGAGTAGATACAAAACAAACTGGTAAAAACACCAACCAAAACTTAATTGATGATCGAAGTTACATATTTCTAATTTACCTGCAAGAATCTGTTAACTCTCATAACCCTGACTTGTTTACAGTTAGAATTCCTAACAGAGGATTGGTTGTTGGGCTCCTAGCTCATCAAATATTGGTTCAAATTATTGCAACAGTACTCATTCAAGCCTCGTCGGATGTATTTTATGGTATAAATAGTATTTTGCTAGAAGGTTTTAAGAGTGGCACAAATATTTGTAATTTTAAGTTTTTCCTAAATAAGTCTAACATTAATCTTTTACTAATGAGTCTAGAATTATCATATACCCGGGCGATGCAGTTCGATGCGAGACCGGGACTTAAGTTTCTCGTACAAAAAGTATCAAATTTAGACCACGCCTCAAATTTATACAAACAAACGTCTTCCTCTTGGCTCATTAAAACTATAGCCTTGACTGAAATATTTTTCAGTGGCGTAAAAAAATTCAAATTGAGATCAACTGATGTTTCAATAATATTGAACAACTATAAGACAACACTAAACATGACGTTAGAGTACGATCAATTTGTTATGAAAATATTCGACTTGAAAGCGACTTGGGAACTGTTATGTTGTAATTATGTAAAACATCTCATAAGTGTTTCTGACTTTGATAATTGTGATAATAATAAGGATCGAATCTCATGTAGCTCTGTAGAAACAGATTCTTCATCTAATAATTATGAACACTATTTTTCACAAGAAACAACCGACCCAGATAAACATACTACAGAAGATATGGAACCCACCGAAAATGTTTGCGAATCTGAAGAGATTGAAACTGAAAAACCAAAACCTTTTACTTTTGCTGACTTCAAAGCAAACTCTATTAATGAAGACAACGCTACTGAAACGTTCAAGTCATCAAACGAAAATTTAAAAGCTGTAAATGACACTAGTAGCTCAGAGGAATCTGAAAATAAAATCCAAAAGGACTCCGATGACTACGAAGAAGTAAAACATAGCGCCCGCAAATCAGGTGACTATCCTCAAAGTAAACGAAGTCCAATTAAAATGAAACAACGTTCTGCATCTGAAAATAATGATAATGCACGAAAAGTTAACATCACAATATGTGATGGACCTGCATATGACAAGAACAAACACGTGGAACCATTGATCCCACCACAGCCAGTTCCACCAGAAATAGAGCAGCAAAGAACACTCAGTATTAATAAGGTAAAATTTAAACATTGTGTTTAGGCCATAGCTTTGATCAATAAATCTATACCTACAAATATTATAAAAAGGTAAAGTTTGTAAGTTTGTTTATAGGGGGTAATTTCTGGGACTACTGAACTGATTTTGAAAATTCTTAAAGCTACTTTATTCCTCAGTAACATATTATGCTATATTTTATTTCAAAAAAAAATTGAGGTATGAAAATTGTGTGGCTACCAGTGCGAAGCTAGTCCACCAGATCGCTAGTCGTTAAATAAATTACTTTTTATTTTTGTTTCAGGATATGGAAGTGCAAAGAAATTGTTTCCAGAACATTTTGATGGCGTACCTTGAACTCGTTTTAACATTCCCTTTGGAACGGTTTCATGTAATATATCCAGTGTTGCAGACAGGATTCATGCAATTAGCTAAAACGGTTACTGACCCTCAACTTCTCGATAGAATCAACATATTTTTCGATAAAAAAGACTTAACTGAATTTAGATATAAGTAATCAATTAATAGTGATAAAGGAACAATCATATTCTTCTTAACATTACCTATATTCTTCAATCTTTGTTGTGCGTAAATAAAACGACTATATCATGAACCGAATATTATTTTAATCCAGTTATACGCACATAAATATATTTTTCTCGTAATAAGTATATCGAAATATATCAACAAAACAACAAAAATAACTTTCACATATTTGGTATAAGGACTACTCCATAAATTGTCTTTTGTAAAATAGATAAAAATGCTTATTTCAGTCTATCAGATGTACTGTTAATGTTTAAAATATGCAAATACGTACATAAAGCTTTGTTTAATGGCACATTTAACTTACAATATTTATCAAATTTCTACAACATCGACCGTGCCCTCGGTAAAGCAGACCAAAGCATTTTATAATCTCAAAATAACACTAACATATTTGGTGTTTAACATTTCGTATGTACAATATCTATTTACAAATCAGTTATTTTACACAATAAACAGTCGTTAACATTTCACCTTACAACAAAAATGTGGAGATATGATAACAGTATTAGAGAAATCGATAAACTTACACTAGACGCACTTTGCGTCGAAATCGATAAACTTACACTTGGTTGTTCATACTTATCCGACCCACCTTGCGTCGGATAAGTATGAACAACCAAGGCATAGGATAGAGCACTTAAACCTAAATCACTGGTAATTAAAGCACTTTCTCGGTTGATGAGATCCGCCAATCTCTCAGCCTCCAAAATGCAAACATTTAACTGTAACTCTGTCGGATTTTTTAAAATCGACTCAACTGTAACAAATATTTCCATTTCAATGGTGAGATATCCTCTCAGAGCGCACTGGGCTACTTTTACATGTCTATCAAGAGCAGATAGGACATTGTGTAAGTTTATAACGCTTGCCGATATGTTAGTGCCATATAATGCCCTGTCTATTTGCTTTTTAGAATAAAGGATTCTTAGAGCTCCACCACATTTAGGGCAACACGCTCCAGGAGCTGTGAATCCTAGACAATTTTGCATCTTGAGTGGAGGACAGACGATTCTGTCGATTTGGCACTTGGGTTCCATACGGTCCGAGACGGGGCCAACAGCGAAGCAAAGTCCTATGTAGTCGACACTCACATACTCCGCCCAAGCAGCGCACTCTGAGATATATCCGATACCATTGACTCCGCACACATTGCCCTTCTGAAAACAAAACGTATTTAAGTTTTTGAAGCTTTTGATAAGTAGTTATTATGTTTAGTCGTGATAAAAAATCTCAACTGAATTCCGAAAAGTCGGTGGTTCAAACCCCACCCACTATTGTCGTACCTACTCCTAGCACAAGCTTGACGCTTAGCAGGTATAGTATATTATCTATGACGCTTAGTTAGAAGGAAAAGAAGAATATTAGTCATGATACACATGGCTAATATATTATTTTTAATCCCCACATTCAAGGAAAAATAGACTGTCCAAATATTTGGACTGAACTTCATTTGTATTTTAGGACAATTTTGTTCAGTGTTTCAGAAAAGTTTCACTAAAATTGTGAGTAGTTAGAAATTTCATTGGATACTTACTGCGGAACAGCCCCGCAAACATTGTCCCCAATAGGCAAGTTTTCGCCCGCTCATGACAAGATGGCAAGGGTTAGAATGCGTGCGTCCATCGGTGTCGCATACTGGTATAGATGGTTGTGCATTGCACGCTGTTGTGTTCACTGTAAACAAAACCTTATTAAACAGTAGACATTTTCTATAAAAAGGCGAAATTGAATTACTACTCTTAACTGCCGTCATAATTTATAGCTCTAGAGAGCTGCTAGAGAGTGCTGGGTCAAGAAACATAAAATTTTGCATATTATGTAGTTTTTCTCTGTAATTCTAACTTGAGAGCAGTGCAATGTGTGTGTTACACTGCTCTGATGTTAGTAACAAAATCATTTAGTCGTCTAGGAAGGTGTAATATAACCCTTTTATACATTGATGCATCCAGAGACCCTAATTTTCGACTCTTGAGTTATTGATTTTTTTTTATTGGGAGATATGCTTGTGCTTGGCGGCAATTATGCCTACTAAAAACTAAAGATGACTAGGACTAGGTTGGAGCACGCCTGTCTATTACAGAAGATGACTATTACTGGTATTTAGTGACTATTTACTCTTGCTTTGAAGGTAATTTAGGTTATACCTTGGATGAACTATATTTTATTATGTTGACAGTTAGGATAAGATTCATCATTCCATTCTGCAATTCTTCTACTTTTAGAGGTATACTCTTGATGAAATCTTCAAGAAAAGAAATGTAAGTGCCGGTTCTCAAATATTTTAACTGGTTTAGTCAGTCCATCAGCCATCGCGTAGGTAATTATGGTATCAAGAAAAAGTTATTTCGAACATACCACATTTAAATTGAGGACAGGCAGTTTGAAGGCGCGATAGACAAACAGATCGTGCGGGGAGACACGCGTGATGCCGCCCGCAAGCCGCACCCGCGCATGCGGCTCTGGACCCGAAGTCAATATCTCCATCCGTTGCGCCCGCGCATCTGAATTTTGACGGTATTTTACACGACAGGGTTCGGCACAAAGTAATTCAAAAAAATTATGGAGATCTAGACATCTTCTAAATCTGAACAATAGGAGAACTTTCTGAATGAAAATAATAATATCTTCACCATCATATTAGCTTAAACGTCACTTTTCACAGTCAATATAATACAGCCTAATGACCGCAACCACACGCGTTCTGTAGACTTTCCCCTCCAGCCACTTCCCGCCAACTTTATAGCACCTACCAATGTTCTGGAGGGCGTCCAACACTTATTTTGACAACAAAATATCAACGGTATAGGTACTAATTTGGTGAGATATAGGTGATCTTCGAGTAGTCTTGCAGTGGTGTAGTCTACTTTACAGGGCAACATAGACAGTAGGGCAACGTTTTTCACACTCGTCAAGCATGAGAGAGAGAGAGAGAGAGAGAAGGAAATAATAGGAAGATGTATTAGATCTGTGATTTATTCAGGATTAGATCAGAACATCATAATCAACCCATCGCCAGCCCACTACTGAGCACGGGTCTCCTCTCAGAATGTGAATGGCTTAGGCCATAGTCTGCCACGCTGACCCAGTGCGGATTATCAGACTTCACCCACCTTTGAGAACTTTATGGAGAACTCTCAGGTCTTCTCACGATATTCCTTCACCGTTAAGGCAGGTGATATATTTAATTGCTTAATACGCACATAACACAATAGTTAGATGTACGTGCCCGGGAATCGGGATCCAACCCGCTACCTCTGGAATAGTAGGCCAACGACTTTTAACCACTAGATCATACTGACTTGGCAAGGCAAGCGTTCGGATAGAGTCTTCCAGGCGAGTGTACAGGCAGATGGTGAGGTGGACAGTTGCAGGGCAGCCCCGTCAGCGGGGAGTGTCCGCACGCGCGGCGCGCGCACACGCGCTCGCCCGCCACGCACACGCACTCATTGCACTCCATGTAATACTTCTCTCCTGTAAAGTGTGTAAAACAAAAAATATCATTGTTTAGTCACTAGTGTTTACCCAATGAAGCATGTGATAGCCTAGACGTTAGGACGTCGGCCTCCTAATCGGTGGTTGGGGTTCGATCCCGGGCACACACCTCTAACTTTTCGGAGTTATGTACGTTTTAAGTGATTAAATATCACTTGCTTTAACGGTGAAGGAAAACATCGTGAGGAAACCTGCATGCCTGAGAGTTCTACATAATTTTCTCAAAGGTGTGTGAAGTTTGCAAATCGCACTTGGCCAGCGTGGTGGACTATGACCAAACCCTACTCATACTGAGAGGAGGCGGTTATGGGTTGATCATGATGATGATGAGTGTTTACCCATGGTCCCTCCCGTATTCCCTGGAAGCCTGGAAGGTACCACAGGATTTTTATTCGTGGTCCCTCAGAGACCACGCACACGCAAATGCACAGTCGACAAGAATGCTATTTTTTAATGCTGCCGAATTAAAAATGGCATTCTGCATTTTAGCCAGAAGTGAGTGACTCGCACCGGAAGGCGCAGTGTTGGACAACCCCCCACTAGGTGGACGGACGACATCAGAAGAGTCGCAGAGAGGAGCTGGATTTAGGTGGCGCAAGACCGTGGCGTGTGGAAGTCATTACAAGAGACCTATGTCCAGCAGTGGACGTCTATCGGTTGATGATGATGATGAGTGAGTGTCGTTCAATGGTGATTGAGAATTACAATCGTCACACTAACTACCATAGAAGGCGTAACGAAAAATAGCGATGGCATTGAAATAATACCTCCTTTTTCATCAGAACAAAGTATATTTATAGAGCGGGGACTCTTGACCTTAAACACATCTCATATTTTCCTTAGGAGGAAGATTCTGCACGACTGCAACGTTTGGAATAGAAATTCTTTACTGTTCCATATACACCAAAATTTCTCCCAACTCTCCCAAATTTCCAAACTCACAAATATTTCTTCCTCCGTGAATGTATGCCAATTCAATGAACTTCCTTATAAACTAGATTAGCTTCTTGGGATTCAAACAGTAGGTACGACTCAGGTATGGTCACAGCACCAATGGCCCTGAAGTAGTGTAATAAAAGATTCCCTTACCATGTTTAACAACTTTATCATGCAGTCGACAGTTATCCAGTGTCACGCTGGGCAATGGCTGGCAGTGCGATAGGCCACGATTGCTGCATCGACAGATCTTGATGCAAACTTTTTGTGAAGCGCAAGTCATCGGCACCCTCACCCATGATCCAATTGGGACTATGTATGTACTTCCATCACCTAAAAACAATGGGAGAATAAAGTAATTACGTCAATCATGCATGTCCCAGGACTAATCAAGGATATCCATCCTATCTTCACGATAATTTAGTAATTTATCAATAACTCCTTAAACACCTTCAAAAATCGTTTGAAGAACTATTATTTATCTATGTAAACAGAATTATGTAGTATATTATAGATATATGTATATGGGTATATATAATTATATATATTTGTGTATTATTAGAATGTACTCTGTATGTAGTCTAATTTATAATAATAACTAGGGCCATTTTCGGCTGCCGCACCAACCCGTGCTTTCGTGATTCCTTTCGTCAAAGGTTGCCTGGAAGAGATCGCTTTAGCGATAAGGCCGCCTTTGCATGCTACATCTATTAGAATAAGATCCTGTATTGTGTTTTTTCAATGTTTACTTTGTGTTGTGTGCAATAAAGTGTCAATAAATAAATAAATAAAAATAAAAACTAAAGCCCGTCATATAAATTGTAAATTTTCATTATAAATAAGTTTTACAAAAAGGCTCGGGCTATCCAGAAATACTAAGTGTTCTAACGTTCTAACCATACTTGATAGGAACACCAAAATGAGGGTAGGTTCAAAAAATAAACTACCTAATGGGCAACCATCGACGCAAGTATATTTCGTGCAAGAACCTCCCTGAAGACAATTCCTGTTCACGACGCAAACTTGAGTAGCGTTGCACGCGGAACCCGCGCAGGGAGACGTGATCACTTCCATGGCGGAGAGTAGAGGTGGATCAATACCTGAAAATGTAAGAGGAAATTTTATTTTAAACTAGCGGATAGCCGGCGTGTGCTGCTACGCTAAAAAAGAATGTGCCTTGCATTGTTTTAGACTTGTGATCTAAAACAATCTTTGCATTATTGCCTTTCTAATGAAACCTGGGTCACGTCGGTTGAATGGTTTCAAGGTCTATAACCGACATAATTAGAAACATATTTTCTGTTTTATATCATTACGATTTACTTTTTTTATACTTAGACTAGCGCTTGGCTGCAATCAAACTTCGTGGCAAGTGATGATGCAGCCTAAGATGGAGCACGCTTTCCTAGAAGATGCCTATTCACTCTTCACTTGAAGGCACCCATATTATAATTGGATGGGAAAACTGATGCTGGAAGGGTGTTGGAAATCTTAGCGGTTCAAATTAGAAATAAGGAGGAGAGAACGATATAATAATATACCTAATATTATTAAAAATAATATTAGGTATATTATTATATCGTTCTCTTGAGCTCATAATTACGAAAATTTCACAAATAATATTATGGACCCATTGACAATCTACAGTAAATAGTAGGTAATAGTAGTAGGTATCTTACATAATATTATGTTAGGAAGATAATTAGATTGGTTGCATTTTCCCGGTAGTTGCAATTGCCTCGCTGGACCTACATACTAATTATTCACACAAATTTTTTTTTATTCCAATACAAGTTAGCCCTTGACTACAATCTCACCTGGCGGGCTAACCTGGACGGAGTAAGTATGGCAGTTTTTATTAAACCCATACACCTTTGGTTTCTACACGGCATCGTACCGGAATGCTAAATTGCTTGGCGGCACGGCTTTGCCTGTAGGGTGGTAATGGTAACTAGCCACGGCCGAAGCCTCCCACCAGACAAAAGTAGTTTAAAAGCGCCAATACCTACAAGCTGTAGGTATAAGCTGTGGTATCTACTCGTGTGGTATAAGTCCCGCAAATTGCTAATCCGCGTGGCCGCCATTTTAGTGACGTCAGCACTAGACTGAAGTTTCGAACTGATGGTATATTTTATTACGGCTGACGTCAAAATGACGTCATTTCGATGTTAATGAGACATGATTCCATCGGAATAGCAATTTACGGGACTTAAAACATAAGCAAAATCTTACTTGGAGCCATAAACTCCCTCAAGGAGACGCATGGAGCGTTCTCACTGGAGGGAGCAAGCCTGGCACACAGGGCCGTGGCTGATAGCGACGCGGACGCTCGAGACCATTCCACACACGACGACACCAACCTCTTGCAGTCCTCCATGCAAAGCAGGCTACTGTGACCCTTGAAACAACATCACTTTACTGTAAAACACAGAGAATTCAACTTCTAGAGTACGCATATACAAAGTTTTGCATGAAACAAAGTCGTAAAATGTTGGCGGGGGACAGGGGAGAATGCTTTGTTGTGATTAGTGCACTTAAAAGTCACGTAATCAAAACAACGTGCGGAATGAGGGTACCGAACCGGCGTGGGCCGACTTTTATGCTAAGCAAGTGCCTAAGCTTGGCGAGCGGGGGTGTTCGGCCATCACTAGTCACTAACCGTATTATAAATGCGAAAGTGTGTTGTTGGTTTGTTAGTATGTCCTTCAAACACGCTGCAACGGATCTGCGTGATTTTTTGCATGGTAGGTGTATAGTGTGTTATCTATGGTATATACCTACCTGAAGAGAGAGTGTCATAGGCCACAGGCAACTGTTCCCACAGGATTTTAAAAACGTAAATCCACGTGTACGAAGTCGCGGGCATCACCTAGTTTACAATATTTACCTTTACTGTACATGGTTTAACGTGCAGTGCACAAGCCACACTCTTCCAGACATCTGTAGTACATTGAGAAGAATTCTTCAACGGTAGCTGAAGTCCTGCAACCGTCACGTATCTGAAAATATTTACCGTTTGAAATTATTTACTTACTGTGTCACCATTCAGAGAAATCGTTAGAGTCGGTCATCAGTGAATTCCTATTTATAAACTTTTAAAGAAATCCAATCAGTTTTGAAGTCGGTGCCAAACTTTCTTTTGCTCGTTAATGGTTGGTTTTAATTCAGTTGTTGGTTGGTATATTGGCAAATAAGGGGCAAATAAATACATATAGCTACGAGCTCATTTTCCCAAATAAAATAACAGAAGACTTCTGTTAAGCTTCTGTTATTTTATTTATCAATCTAAATTCAATGTTATCACATCACTTTTGAATTGCACGTCCTTGGAAATAAAATCTGCCTTTTTTAGGGTTCCGTACCCGAAAGGTGCCGACGGGACCTTATGACTTCGTTGTCCGTCCGTCCATCCGTCCGTCTGTCTGTCAGTGGGCTGTATCTCGTGATAGGCGAACTGTAATAGGTAGAGAGTTGAAAGTTTCACACAGTGTATATTTATATTTAGAGCCTCAATAGCTCAACCGGTATAGGAGTGGACTGAAAACCGAACTGGTTGCACTATTGTCGTACCTACTCCTAGCACAAGTCTGACGCTTAATTGGAGAGGAAAGGGGAATATTAGTCATTTAACATGGCTAATATTCTTTAAAAAAAAATATTGCCGCTATAACAACAAATAATAAAAAAATCAAAATGACGGACATGACAGTTTAAAAAAAAAAGTGTTACCAATTTATTGTACGATGGTACGGAACCCTTCATATGCGAGTCCAACTCGCGCTTGACCAGTTTTTAGTAGCCGATTTAACTTACCCGCTACCTTTTTGTTCCGCAACAGCTGAATGTGCATCAAGGTCGGCTTGGGAGGAACAAGACCTAAACAGACTGGTCGGTCTGTTGTTCATCTGGCTGCAGTACGTCAACCCTGAACAGCCGAGGGTGCATGGTGCTTCCACTGAAAATACAAAATATGTGATCCTTTTCTATTTCATACTGGTATTGTAGGTAAATGTGAAAGTGTGTCTATCTGTCTAACTAATTTTGACGAATTTTGGTGAGATAGCTGGTATCCCCGGAAAGGCTACTTTTAGTCCCGAAAAATAAATGAGCTCAAATGGCTAGAAAGGTTTGATACGAGTAGATTCAAGAACTAAGTAGTAATTTGAGACGGCCCTTACCTTCTTCTATACATTCCGCCATTTCCATCTCCTGCGGGTCTCCGAGACATTCTGTGTCAAATTTCTGCCAATTTAATTGCCAGCCATTGTTGAACGTATTGAAACAGAGTCTACGGCAATTTATCGTGGCTCCCTGAAAGAAACAAAACTCACAATTTTAAAATATAGCCATAGTGATTAGTCCTGTATTTATCTTTGGCCATTGAAGAGTTGAATGGAAATCATTAATTGTAGCCGGCTATAGCAAGTCCAACGCTGCAAAAATATTATGCTCATTATTAGTTACCTGCAAAATAACGTTATACCAAGGAAAATTGCTCGAATAATTTTAAGATTTTATCAAGTCGAAAGACTTAGTTTTTCTAATGAGCTCACACATTTCTTCAATAAATATTCGTACCTTTTGACAGCAATGTAGCTTAGCCACATCGTGCGGGATCATGTCTTTGGTTTCAGGCGGTGCATCCTTCCTGAGGAAACATTGCCACATGTTGTCATGCAAAGCGGGCGCTCCGCACTCCTGTGATAAAGCTTCTGCTATCTCTTGAGACTCGCCGGTACGACGGAGTACTGCTTCGCAGGTACTTCGGCATTCCTGACTAGGAGATTCGTGGCAGCATGGTAAATCTAGAGCAGAATAAAAACGTTATTATTCTTCTTTCTCATTTCTCACACGATCTACTAAATAGTTGCTCTCACCTCTCTTTTATAAATTAAGTAAGGCAAGAGCGAACTATGTAACTTTTCCTTGAAAATATGTAGACAGTTTTAAACATAGATTTTTTATCATGATCAACATTTATTCTTAAGCTATACTTAAGCTAGTCTATCTAAAACTGAAAAAGAGTAAAATGAATTTAAGAATAGGGTTCCTAGTAGAATAAACACTACTACAGAATACATACTATTAAGGAAAATATTTCAGATTTCTGGTTTTTTACGAGCCCATTATGACTGGAAATTGGACTCAGCGGATAGAGTAATCGTAAGTCAGGAGTGGAAACGGAGCTCTACCTCAAAATACCTACTCGGGTCTAAAGTTAAATGTTATCGTACTCACATTTAGATGTATCTGTAAGCACAGTGGAAACTGTGAGATCTCGTAAACAATGGAGCAATGGGGGCGACTGTTCGCACAACTCCACTGCCTTTTCCCGAACACCGCTGTCTGCTCGCGTCTGTCCAACTCGCCACACTGCACGCTGGCATGCTTCGTGACAACTCAGTGATTGGGTTTGTGCTGAGGAAATTAATCTTGTTAATGATGGAGTCCAGATAATTTAAGCCGGGAATCCCTGGAGAGCATCTACAGAAAAATTTTAGACGATTTTTAATTAGAAGGTTATCAATTTGACGCGTTATCCATATTTCGATAAGAGATTCAACTAAAACGCTTAAATTCACGATAATTTAAGTAGAATGTAGACGAGAACGGACCGGAGGGTGGTCGACCATTATTCCGTGTACACAATGACATTACTGCTGGTAAGGTCCTTTACCCTTAGATATATTATTTCGGCGATTCCTCTATCTCTACCGCTGTGACCAATAACATAATATAAATAGGTATAGTAAGCGTTCGACCAGACAAGCTAATTGAATCATATCATGATATCACTAAAAAAGTTGATGTTCTATACTTACAACAACACCACTGCGCTTCTTGCTGCCTTTGAACACAGTCGAAGAAAGCGATTTCATCAGATCGCCGGCAGGGTTCAGACAAGGCACTGGCGTCCGCAGCAGTCGCGCAAGCGCGGCGACAGCGCGGAGAGTGTCCGAGCGAGCAGCACGCTCTACCCCACCAGCCTGACCCAGACACTACCTCTGAAAAATAAACAACTTTTTTAAGTCCTACCCCGGGATGTAAGCTAACTCGGTACAAAATTTCATCAAAATCGGTTACACTGTTGAGCCGTGAAAAGCTAACATGCAGACAGACACACTTTCGCATTTATTTAATTTTAAAAACAGCTTTATTGTTACTAAAATTACAGAGAGTAAGAATACAGGATACACTTAAACACAAAGGGCGACCTTATCACTAAAGTGATCTCTTCCAGGCAACCCATACTTAAGAACTTATAGAACTGTAAGATTTATAATATTAGTTTGGAAGATCAAGAATTTTAATAGATTCATATAACCATAGCAGAACTCCAAAGATTAGAGGATCGTGATTGCTCTTGGAATCCGAAAATACCTATCAACAGCATTATAGGCCCAAGCGGTGTATGTATGTATGTATGTATATACTTTATTGCACCACAGAAACACAAATGACAGGTTACAAAAAGAAATCTTAATA
The DNA here is from genome assembly GCF_902806685.2 of Maniola hyperantus. NCBI lineage: Eukaryota > Metazoa > Arthropoda > Insecta > Lepidoptera > Nymphalidae > Maniola > Maniola hyperantus. Next base: position 9,848,261 of record NC_048554.1, read on the forward strand.
AGTAGGTACAAAAAGGCGGTCTTATCGCTAAATAGCGATCTCTTCCAGACAAAACAGACGGTGTCTTCTCAATCCCAACTGAATTTCGACCACAGTGGTCCAACTCACACAAAGATTAGCCATCTGCTCGCGTGCACAAAGTGTGTGTGCACAGGTACACTCTCTATTCCCTCATTCTCATAGCCCAATGGGATGGCAATCCTACACCACCGGAGAGAGATTAGGCGCAGCAGGACTGACGGCTTTTATGTGCTCTCGGAGGCATGGGGGTAAAACTCCGCCAATTTACTAACCCCGGGTTAGTAGTTACCTACTGGAAATTTCTGAACAAAAAACCGCAATGAGTAACTATTTTTGACCCTATCCGGGAATCGAACCCTCATCATACTAACCACTTCAAGCAATGAGGCAGTAGTCAAGACGAAAAATAACAAATTTTCAGCAAACTGATCGAAGAGTCACGAAATAGGCATTTCTGATGAGATCAGAACGAGGTAAGTACTTATTTATTTTAACCAAACGACGAACAAAACCTTGGGTAATTTGGCAAATTGAAAACGTTCGCTTTCCAACTTGATCAAAAGAATTCTTCAGAAGTAAGTAATTATTTTCAGTTGCTTTGAACTAAATTAAATAAGTCCTCAACACAAAATTACGACTTACCTTGAATAGTTTGATTCATACATATCCAGAACTCTATCTGCAAAGATAAAATACGCATTATTAGTCCAAAACAAAGATTTACGTCGGCGTGTCTTTGTTAAATGATTTCCCTATCTATTATTTGTACGTAATTCGATACGACCGTAACCGAAGACGATCACAAAACCTCCCCAATTACAATACAATGACGATAGGCGGTTTATTGACGATGGCAAAGGAAGGTTTTAGTATAAATGCCACCATTTGTAAATGAATGAGTGAATATCATCTTACTGAATACAAGAATTAAGAATCGGGACTTCCAATATTGGAAATTGTGAGGCGGCGAAATAAAGATGAAATTGATAAATGGCCAAAGAAATTTACACCCAGGTCTTTGAACTTTTTTTAAGTCATACAAAAGTGATTAATACAAGTGAAAAATTACTTTAAGTATAATAGTAATAATCTGAAATGAATTGAACTTATTTATTTCATGTAGGACAGCTTAATATTAGTCAAGCCTTTACCACCGCACCGGTTCAAAAAGTAGCCTTTTGAGAATACATACCTACTATTAGATCGAAAAGTTTTTGTACACGTGTGTATTACCTAAACGCACTTATATAAGGAAATAATATACTTAGGTAAACAAGGAAGATAGAAAATAAAATTAAGTAAATAAGTATTATCTACGGATTACACAAGGGTGCATGGTTTTATTGCTATGAGCAATATTATGTTACAGAAATAAGCAAATAAGCAAGATAAAATAAAAAAATGTAACGTACCAAATTCGGTATGCAAAATTTGTAAATATTTTGTATTCTCTCTTCCCGCATTGCAGAGTCAGAGGCAATTTCCACGAGGGACATCTAAAACAAAGAAAACGCAACATTTTACTATCATTAAGAACTAACATTAGCACACAAAGCTACAACTTGAAAATGCCGATGAAAATTGTGTTAAGGCAATTTCATTAAAATACATGGGAGTAGGTAGTAGGTAGGTAGGTAAATAATACAGGGTATCTGTGGCGAATATTTTCCCACTGAAACAAAAAACGTTTACGCACGTCTTTTCAGAGTATCTAAGTATACTTATGTTTTAGTTTTGAGAGATAAATAAGGATCTTAAGTTACTAAGCCTTAGGTTAAGTTCGCAAGCCTTTAAAATGTGTATATGTATATATCCTATATTTTCTGGAAGTGAAAAAGCCAAAACTCTAGAAATCCAGAATATTTATGTACCTTTTAGATCATGCCCGCGACTTCGTCCTTGTGGATTTAGGTTTTTAAAAGTCCCGTAGGAATTCTTTGATTTTCAGGGATAAAAATGTCCTTCCCCTATGTCCTTCCCCGGGATGCAAGCTATCGCTGTACCTACCAAATTTCGTCAAAATCGGTTGAAAGGATGGGCCGTGAAAGGTTAGCTGACAAACAGACAGACAGACAGACGGACAGACAGACAGACACAAAGAAAAATTTAAAGTTGGTATTAAAAAATAATAATGATTCGACTGTTAGGCGGTACGAAGTTCGCCGGGTCAGCTAGTAATTGATAACATTGTAACCTAATTTATACTAGTAACGATTCCCACATGGCTCTCTTATGACACAATCATAATCAACATCAAATGCCGTACAAATAGGCCACAGCCAATAAATCACCTAACCCGACTTCGGAGATGTAATAAAACTAACTCGACGAGAGCGTAGATCGAAATAAACACATGTTCTCTGCTCTTTATTAGTGGCATTAGGGGTAATGAAATTAATTGACGAGCGTCTACCGTCTGCCCCGTTTAAAATATCTGATTACCTCGCGACAAAAGAGGCAAAGCTCCTAAATATCAACAATAGTAGGTAACTGTTGAATCTACGAGATGAGTGTCTCATAGGATCTAGTGGAAGATGTTGCTTTCTTTTCTGGGTCTGTATGCTGCACGTTGGGCTAGGTATACTGTTTGTTATAATTTTTTATTTTATTTCTGACATGAATATCATCATCATCCATCATCATCATCATTGTCAACTGATAGACGTCCACATCTGGACAGAGGTCTGTTGTAGGGACTTCCAAACGCCACGGTCTTGCGCCGCCTGATTCAGCGGCTCCCTGCGACTCGTTTGGTGTCGTCTGTTATTCTAGTTAGGGGTCTTCCAACGCTGCACTTTCCGGTGCAAGGTCACCATTCTAGCACCTTGGGACGTGAATATAGAGAGAAATAAAATAATATAAAAGGACCTGTACGTCTTCATAATGTTCTTTTCAAGTTGTAAACATTCAACGCTTAGAACTTTGTCGAAATTAATCTCACTACCACGTGCGTTACATACATAATCGCTAGTCATTATTCAACGCATATTGAACGTATCCTCTTGAAATTACTCAGGCCATATTACAATGTGATTAAATAACTCTAGCGACGCGGATGGTGAAGTAAGTTAGTTGTTTTTATCGCTATCTTGTGTTAATAAGGTTATCTGGGAGCGACCCACATACTTGATTAATGACGACGAAATCGCTCAAGAGAGGACCGTGCGTTGTGGCGTCAAGAATTAAGGTCTGGATAGTTTTAGTACTTTTTCCTTGCTTACTTATACATTTTGTATTTTCATCACTAATATAAGTACCACAAATTGCTAATGCGTGTGGCCGCCATTTTAGTGACGTCAGCACTAGACTGAAGTGTCGAGAAACCAGTACCGTTGACAAAACTGTCGGTAGAGTACGCGTATCGTACTCTATTCTATTCTATTCTATTCTCAACATGAAAGAACGCGGAAAAATCGTGATCGTAGTGATCTATATTTTAAAACGTCTTATTTTTATTCAAACAGGAAACTTGTATCTACTCATGATAAATAATAAACACATCTCATTCAAATTGCCTGTTATAGACATGCGTTAATGTTTAATACATGCCAAGTGCTACATCGAATAGGTATGCGATGAACATACATTAAAACGACATGCAATATTAAGTTCGGATCATCACATAATATCGTTCCTCTATTAAGCAGGAATCGACGCCATGCGGTTATTAAACTTTATGAATAAAGCTTTATGGCCTCTATAGACGTCCCAATTCATAAGTGAGCTTGGGATTGAGAAATTTTTACTATGTTAGAACTTAAACTAACAAAAATGTATTACCAAGTACCTAGATAATTGAGATATGACACCTGCTAGCACAGGTACAGTCAATGCAGATAGTAATAAAATCACTTATTAGCTTTTGTTTTAAAACTATAATTCATCAAACTAAATAATCAGTCCTATCTTTACCTAATCTGTCGATAGATTACTTAGCAATGTTGTTATTTTGTCCAAAGATTAATGGTTTTTTGACAGTTAGAAAAATCTCTATCGACGGTTTACGGATGGGTAGATTACTTATTATTATTAATAATTTCAGCCGTTAGTTTGCATATGTTTGCCGTTAGTGTGCAAAGTTTGAAATGATTCCCTTCCTTTGCCCTAGATCTCATTGAAATAAATAATAATATATGTAGAGGTAGACCCGTAGAAATAAGATGGGACATCAAAATGTTATGGGCAAGTAGGTACTGAGAAGTGAGAACCATAATATTATAAATTTACCTTTTTCCGTATCTAACTTACAATCGGGACGTGAGGAGGGGCCTTACACTTCGAACAATGATCATTGTATACAAATCAGGTGTCGTTAAACAAGCCCAAATCAGCCCACACCACTGGCAATCATTTATTCAGTGCCATTGCAAAATTGCGACAAAGTCATTTAACATTTATAGAATAGTCTATACGTGAAAAAAATTTAATCAAATGAAGACCGCCCGCAATATTTTTTAAAGGAACTGCTTACATACCTACCTATAAGGACCAAGAGGAAGATAAAGCCTTTTTTGAATTTACTTAATCCAAAAAAGCTTGTGGATTTAATTACAGAAAGGATTAAAATAAAAATATTTTGGATTGACGACACGTAAGAAATGAAAGTAACTATTGCCACGTATTGGAAACAAATGGGAAACTTTCGAACCGTAAAGTACCTAATGAAGTAAAAAATTGAGTATCGGGGTCAATAATTTACAGATTTAATAAAAAAAACCCGGTCCTTATGCTGTGTCCATGGTTCAGGATGGTGAGATGGTAGCCAATCTTTATTACTTAGAAGAAAAAAGAAAAATTCCAAAAGAACGTATCTTCTACTAGTGTAAAAATTACATATTTCTAAAGGACCTCCCTACATTTTATATCATTTTGAATGTTTTACGTGATAATTATTGCATTGGCAACGGGCCTAAAGTTTGTAATAATTTAGTAGGTATCTTTATCAGAAGTTTATTTATGCTTTCTCAGTTCCGATTCTACGTAGCTATTATATTATTATTCAGTTAACTTGGTTATGGTATGTCGTATGTCCAGCTAGTGGAGGCTCTGCCAACGCTGCGCTGTGAATGACGACTTCACACTGGGTGAGATCGCCATGTTCATCACACTTTGCAACCCGTCGAGCTATATCGGTTACTCTGCTAAATTCTTCTTCTTCGTCGTATCACTCTTGGCAGAGCGGTCGTGGTCATCACGAAGCAACGTCTTTGAGGGCAGATATGTTATATGCCTCACGAGCATTCGCCACTTCTCTCTACTGGCTGACAGCCTGGTACACTCGTGCAAAGGACCGCCCACAGCAGACTTAATTTGGTCGGTCCATCGTATGGATACTCTGCTAAATACATCAAAATAATCGCGGGGAACCACTGTATTCAGACAGGGGGATTCCAACATCAATGATGCAGACGACTGACAGTCCCTACAAGAGATGTCACCCTATGTCCTGCTTACATTTTTATAAAAGACTGTCTTTTTATGTTTTAAAAGCTACGGGACTCTAGACTTGCCATCTTAACTTATCAAATAAATACCTACGAGTAGAACAAATAATTCTTAGAAATACAAAATGGTACATTAGACTTTAGATGAATCACCAGTTTTTATGATAGGAGCGGAGCATATTATGAATCTATGGAGGTTGGAGTGGGACATATGGTTTCTTTCTGTTCACACGCCTCTGTCTATAATACTGATTTTCGCAACACATAAACAAGAATTGGATCAAATGTGTTATGAAATAAATATTATAAACACACCTAAACTGATATTTAGATACTCAAACGATCAAAGAGGACGCCTCCTAAATACCCACCTAATAATTGCTAACTTTTCCTTTACGACGTCCTTTTTCTAAAAAGCGGATAACTACAAAAAGTAATTACTTAGCTTGTTAGTTATCGCCTATACTATTAAGAAAAAATTACGCAATTAAAAAACCTAAAAACCCCGAATCTAATGACGTATCATTTATCAAAATCGGTTGAGCAGTTACGAGCAAACGGACATACATACATACACACAGGTCAAACATATTTGGGCTTCACCGCAGTCGGGTAAAAATTGGTAAGTATGTATTCCTAGAAAAGTTTTCTACGTAGACCAATCTAAAACTATTTAGTCCTACGTAGATTTTTTATAACTAAAAAACCGACCAAGTGCGAGTCGGGCTCGCGCAATGAGGGTTCCGTACTACAGTCGTATTTTTTCGACATTTTGCACGATAATTCAAAAACTATGATGCATAAAATTAAATAAAAATCTGTTTTAGAATGTACAGATGAAGACCTTTCATATGATACCCCACTTGATATAGTCACTCACTTCGAAATTTAAAAATACTAATTATTAGTTCATGACCACAATTTAATTTTTTTTTTTTGTGTGCTCTAACCCTAAATTCACGGGTTTCAGATTTTTTCTCAAATGTCAGCTATAAGATCTACCTACCTGCCAAATTTCATGATTCTAAGTCAACGGAAAGTACAGTAAGTAGTGGACGGTTTCTTGACAGACAGACAGACAACAAAGTGATCCTATAAGGGTTCCGTTTTTCCTTTTGAGGTACGGAACCCTAAAAAACAACTTTTTGAAGTTAGTCGCTTTTTTATTTTTTACCTTTATTATTTTTTCTTCTTTCATTTTCAGTAGGTAATTAAAATTCACTTGTAGACTAAAGCAAGGAATTTGTGGTGCGTTGCTACTTGCTAGTCATACACAAAAATATTAATAAGTAAGTATGGGTTTGATTTAAATAAGCACGCATTATTTAGTGCCGTGTTCGTGCGTGACTCGTGGGGCGTGTTATGAATATGCTTCCGGCCTTAGATTCCTTAGAATAATTTTTATTTAGATAACTAACGACTTTATGAGCTAAAGGGTAGGTACGGTGGTGACGCTGTTTATAAGTAAATAAAATAAAAATGTTATCATAATAATATATTATGAGATTAAAAGGTTAAGATAGAGATATCTCTACATTTATTTATTTTAGTAATGATATATTATTTCGATCTAAATAGATTTAATAACCACCGCTTATAAATAGGTTTGATAGAGCCCACAGATAAGAGAACGTAGGGCCGATCTACGTCGAAGCTACGTTACTACTTACGATTGCATCTATCCGCTACGCTACTTACTAATATTATAATGCGAAAGTGTGTCTGTCTGCTAGTCTTTTACGGTCAACTGATTTTGACGAAATTTGATACAGAGATAGCTTGCATCCCGGGGAAGGACATAATATGCTACTTTTTATCCCGGAAATAAAATAGTTCCCACGGGTTTTTAAAATCCTAAATCCACGCGGACGAAGTCGCGGGCATCATCTAGTTGAAAATAACCGAGACTGATGGCTTAGTTGCTCTCCGAGATATAGACCTTATGGCTAATAGCATAATTTAGTTACACCAAGCCTCTAAGGTTCAGTTACACCTAAACACATCATGTGCATAAATGTTGAGCTTGTGTTACCAGCACTAAAATTTATCCATACAATTGGACAAGATCTAGTCGCAAAATATAATTATTTTCATAGCTAAGCCTTAATCTATTTAAAAAGCATAGGAAACTATAGATAATGTTCGTTCATATGTACCTACACTACACTACACGACACTGTACGCTACGACCGTATCTAACTGAATTAAATACCAATAAATCGGTTTAAAAACTTAAATAAACCGTAGGTACCAACTTAAAATTTAACCTCGTCAAAAAGTCCGCCCCTGGTTGCCCCTGGGCCAAAAGTGCCCATTAAGCTGGCACTATTGCCACGCTGACTGGCGATGGACAACCTTTGGACCAGGTAGGCGCCCCATAGCGCGGATCGCAACCTCAATAAATCGGTTTAAAACCACTTTTTCGTATGAAAATACACGATTAAAATTTGGCATTATTTTATCGAAATTGATTCGTATCGAAATTAAAGTAGGTACTGGTACGTACAATTTGTAATTATATTGCCTCATTGCCATGTAAGTACCCATATATAAGTTTAAACCATTTTCAAGACTTTCAAACACTCAATCGCGGAATAAAATGTCAAACAAAAGGCCAATTGATGTGTGAAAAATACGTAACAAATAATCGAACACAAGAATAGCTAGAATAAAAGCGATGTCGACGAATACAGAATAGATGCGACACAAAGTAGGCGACAGGGTATTTTTATTTCACATCGGACATTTCAAAAGCGGCATTTATTATTCAATCCGCGAAACACATTTGTCAGTGTGACAGAATAATAATAATATAAGGAGTGTTTCGTGTATAAAGTGATGGAAGGTGGTCTCTAGGTTTGATAAGTTCGTAACTATAAACAATTTTCTTTCGTGTTTGTAGGGTGCCGTACACAAAGAGTAAAACAGAGCCTTATTAATGTTACTCTTCTGCCTGTCTGTCTGTCTGTCTGTCCGCATGTCAAGAGTTCTTGCTCGTTGACGAAATGAGTTACAAATCAGAAATTTTGATATTTGGTGTAGAATGTTCACCCAAAATTGAATTAGAAATTCAATTAAATTATTTTTCGGGGGGCTCCTATTCATGAAAAAGGAGCCACTGTAAGCTATATAGCTACTATTTATTTAAAGTTTTTAACAAGAGGTGATTTTGTGATGATATCTGGATAAACAAAAAACTGGTGTAAGTAAAGTCGGATTCTTCTATATTTATAATCGTGTGAGTAAAATTAGAATTTGGAGAAATTGAGAGCCTTTTGAGGTAGCCATATTGGCATATAAAAATACCTTAACAAGTATATGGTATGGTATATAACTTGAAGCTTTTTCTGTACAAAATGTGCCGATTTTGAAGATTTTGAATCCATGAGGACGAAGTCGGAGCATACAGTATAATTGTATTCTAATGAAAATAATTGTAAGATATATACTTAAAAATAAAACTTGGCGGGACTCCTACAATTTTCATCGGGAGGGTAATGTCCTAAATAATACGCGATAGATGGCAATTGGCAACCCTGACTTACCATGGTATACCTATTAAGCTATTTAATATGGACATAATCCATGGGGTTGGCTGACATCACAATGGCATTATAATGGCAATCACACATCCTGTGCGAATGTCCGACATCCTGGCACATTGGATTGGTATTTCCAGGAAATATTTCAAAACAATACATCTACTTAATTGTAGGGCTATAATGCAGGATATCATGATTTCGAGAGGTGGGTATGTGAAAAATTTAAGTAAGCTTAAGTATAATAAAAATTTATTGACACCAGAAAAACTAGTGAAATGTCGGAAAAATAAATTAACTAAGCTTATTTTTGCAATGTGCTAAGTATTTGGAACACATGCTCATTGAAGCTTAAATTATATATGAGCTGTGATTTTTTTATGTTTCGCTAATTTTGTCGGTGTATAAACATTAAGCATACCTTATTATATTGTTAACGTTAACCATTATAAATGACACTCCAGTTCTGTTAACAGGTTCTGAAAAGTTAATTAATTAACTGAGAGCTATCCCCGTATGACCTCGATCTCTGGTCATACGCAGTTATCGGGCGAGATCAAAGTTAGCCATATAATGAAAAATGTATGAAAATTTCTTTAAACAACTTCTAACATATCAAAATAAAGACTCTCCAACTCTCCAACAAAATAGTTCGCTCACTAACGTCAATGCTAATTAAAACACAAAGGGCCGTAGTTGACATAATAAAACGTAGCCGAGTGCGTACGCCCGCCGCCCGCCGCGGCCGCCCGCCCCAAATAGTGTAGGGAGCCACTAGGCAGTCGCGGCTAGCGAGTGCCGCCTGTAATTATTGCACAGGGTGACACTGCCAGCCCTGACTGGATACCATAGGGTTGTACAATTTTTTTTAAAAAAGATTAACAATTATTTATTATTTGATATAAGTGATCGATGAAATGGTCTCCGAAAAACGCAGGGTAAGCATGCAATGTGGAAAGCGTACCCCTTCGTGTCCAGTATGTACAGTAGATATAACATTAAATATCTTTGGTCCAACATCATGGAAATGAACGTTCTTGTGAGTATACTCACAAGAATGTAAAATACTTAACATAATATTTTATTATTAGATAAACAAACCCGCTCTACAATAGCATCAACGACCTTAGCAAAATCCAAAATTCCAAAAGTAGAAAACTCATTATTCTAAGTTTTCTCCTTCTGTTTTGAGTTTTGAATCCATGATATGTTTTCCTTGCATTAATACGTACAGTAAGTGAAATTGATGTTTACAAACTTGTGTAGCTTGCTCTAGGTACATGTATTTTGAAAAAAGTGAAACGAACGAATGAACGAGCGCGGCACCTCATTGGCTGGACAGCGCATGTTTTTACCATAATAATATAAGTGGGGCACAGGACAGTTTTGCTTCTGTCGGATGGCCCACGATATTTAGTCTTTTTCATTGTGTGAGTGGTAGCCCTACGTCACGACTAGAGTGTCAGGTCGAAAATAGCGAATGGGACGAACTCGGTCGGTAATCAAAGGACGGAATCGCATCGCTGGCCGCCTCCGACAACGCGCCCGCTTTGAAGTTTCTTTGTAAATTAGTTTTGACTGCTTTGACTTTTATGTTTTTGATCCGTATTATTTTAAGTAAATGTGACTCTAACAAATATTTTATATTGTTTTGATGTTTTGAAGCGTTCACGTCTAGTACAATTGGTGAACTGAATTTCGAAAAGCTATACGCGTGGAAAATCTTTCATTTGACTCATAATATCAGCACTAAGTAAATACCTATGTCAGAAAAAAACATGAATATTTAAAAACCAAATAAGTATAATAAATATCAATATTCAAAATAAACTGTCATAGATTAATTATTGGTTTTAAACTGTATTAAAAAATAGCCCAAAAGGCAAGTTCGATTTTGGCCCTAAAAATCTCTGTTCATGTTTAGGTAACCTATCTAGGTAGGTATATCTATCGAACAAAAATCCACATGCCTATTGTTTGAAGATGTTTAAGTATAAATCACGATAATTATTTCACTTCATTTTAAAATTACATGTCACGAAGTACCTACCAACCTTAAAATATGTCGAAAATACAAATAACAGGCGCTACCAACTTGCATAAAATAACATCTTTTAACAAAGCAAACAGTCAAAAAGAAGCCGACTTTGGTTTACTTTTAGCAGGTCATATATTCCAATTATGAGCATGAGGTCGGCGCTCTGAATACAGTGATGCGAAACTCATAATTCCGAGTACTTTAATAAATTAAAACGCTAATTTATAAAGCGACAGACGTTTACGAGCAAGAGCATGTCTTTAAGGTGATCGTATACCGTCTCGTTCTCACCCACAAGAAGCCGTGTCTTTATCATTGCTGAAAACTGAAACGTGTGAAGTTAGCAACTACATTCGGTCGCAGAAAGAAATTGCAGGTCGGCATTGACGTGACATCTGTTCACGCATCTTTATACATTATACTGCAACCGATACTGCTGGTGCCACTTAGTGTTTCAGTATTTTACGGCTTTAGAAGCTCTTGCCCTGCAGTGACCGCGCTCGTACTTATATTCTACTAGTATACCTCTAGGTGTAGATAGGTATTGGTCTTGCAGCTGTGTGCGATCACTTTTATTCAGCGTTGCTTGTGTAAGCTTCAGTTATAATTTTTAATTATCGAAAACTAAAAAACTGGTCCAAGTGTCAAAAATGTTACAGTTCATCGCTGCATCAGCGCTGAAAATGAGACTTCTTTTAGAGAATAGCACCACAGTAACAGACATTGATTAATGAGCAACAGACTCATACTCACATATTTTTCAAACTTTAAGACACCATGTTTTTTAACAACCAAGATATTTAATAAGAATAGGAAAAATCAGGCGCTTTGATTTCATCAACTGAAGCCCAAACTATAGCTGATAGTCATGTATTTTCAAAAATTTCATCTAAATTATTTGAAAAATTCATATAGATTCCTAACAAGCCTATCTCTTTAAATTAAAACCAAATTAAGGTGTAACCAACTCCGCTATCGTGTGCTATTGTCTAAAAATTGTTCACAAAAATTCTTACAAACAGCAGCAGCAAACTGCAGCATCTAAACTTTCATGTAATTTAATGAACTACTGAGCTTATTACAAATTCTATAAAAGTACCTATAATAATCAAAGTCATTTAATTATGAGTGTAGGCACTTTTATAAGTCAAACACTAATTTAGACGTTTACGATCGTCAAGAACGCGTCTTCATACAGTCTGTTGAGCTATAAACTTCAGCAGAGATATCACGGGCGAGGACAGACACGTAATTAATGACCCAAACTTGCATATACCTACACAGCGTTTCAAACGATCGTTGAGAATACACGCTCCACCAAAAATTATTATCTCTACTTTTCGTCGTAAACAAATACTCAAGGTTTTTAAGCAGTGCAAGCAATGAGTTTAAAACTTAATATACTATAATATAATAGATAGGGGTACTATTGGCAATTCCCACGATTTCATCTAACTGGATTGAATCGTTATAACTTTCTAAAACCCCTTCTTACAGTTTAGGGGTTTACGTTGTAGAGAGTACTAAACGCAAAATCTTATGATTCTAGACCCTGTGGATTAAATTGCACGTTGATATTGTATATCAGGCTCTTATCAGGCAGTTCCTCTTTTTTTGCCTATACCTATAGGTACTGAATTTGTTACTGAACTGATATGGTTTCCTTTGGGCATGAAAGGTTATCCCTTATTTCTAAACACCTAATTTCCTTTCTTAATTATTTGTTTTTGTCGTAAAATCCTATTCCAAATTTGGGATTAGGTACGTATAAACGTTATAAGGCGTATTGAGGGATAAGATTTATAGGACCGAAAGGTTACTTATAAATTACAAAGTTTGGCTGTAAATCCTTGTCTGAACTTTTTACCAACTGCAAAGTCAGTCACGATGAATGGCTAGGGTAAGCTTTCAGTGTAACACAAGTTTACAATGGCGAGAAACCCTCGACCGTCCCCTCATGTTCGTCGTAGATCGTTTCTACGAAGTGATAAGCCGGTCGTAATAATATAATCACATGCGAAGTCAATAACTCGCGACATTCATAATATTATTGTTAAGTTCTTGTTGAATTATTCTACTTCAACGAATCTGTTAGTTTACTGAAAACAATTGAAGTTAAGAAATTTAAATCACCCGCCCCTGAAACTAAAACTGTCGTAGTCATCGATGTTTGTAGCGTGTTTGGTAGAGTTAAATATAGTATATATAATACACCCTGTTCGACATTTTACGATAAGTATAGCAAATGTTTAATTAAGTCCATGTGAATAGGCATCGTCTGAAACAAGCAAGCTACAAACTAGACGTCATCTTACGCTGGCCATACACGATCAAGTTTACCATCAAGTTTGCAGCGGACTTGAAGCGGGCGGCGTCAAACTTGACGATGTATGACTTCAAGTGTCGACTTGTCATGCACAGTTCATCCAAACGAATTATTAGTAGGTAGTAAGTAGTAAATAATATATGTAATTTTTTCCAAGGAGTGTCTCGCCCTAGTCGTAACAGCATTTCTGTGAAACGATAAGCCCTACCACAAATATTCGTATTTACGACGTCAATAATATACTCGTACGTGGCGACTGGGATTCGTTGATAACCTGTCAGACATGACTTCGACTTCTAAATTAAGTAAGTTTTTCTTAGCGGTTCAGAAAATCTGGTCTAAGGTCCTTAGACCAGAGAAAATGGACTAAGAGCAAGCGCGTGCCAGACCTTCGTTATTTTATAAAAGCTGAAAGTTTATCTGCGTGTTGTCCCCAACACTGGGAGGAACGTTTGTTTGAACATCCAATATCCGCCCTTTTGACATTTTGAGTTATCCGGGTGCCATATAACTTCTAATTTGTTCTAATCCGCTGAAGTTAAAAAGGGTTACTTATTATGAAAATTTATGAGAGCTTTTCAAGAAAATGTTTGCAGTGGTGAAATTTTGGTCTTATTCCTGAATTTCTTGGCCCCTACTCCGTTACAGCGCGATAAGCCGGCTATTATATTCACATTAGCATCATCGAGTACGACAGGGCTGTAGTCAGGGAGGTTGGATTTCCTTGCCATAAATCTTGCGGTAAGATTGAACGGGTTAAACTGAATAAATGCAATTTGGGAATTGGACTTATCTGTGAGTAGTTTTATAAAACGTAGCTTAGTTTAAAAACTAAGTTCACATTCACATAATTCTAGCTTTCTTGGTCAAATGATTAACAAAGGTGTTTTTAAACATCTCTATCAGCTATAATATTGAAATCCGTATTTAAAAATTTTTTCATTGAATTCCGAATAAATGACACCGCACTCTAAAAGACTGCACCCAGATCGAGGTTTCTTTGTACAGTGTTACATTACACATCCAGTTAGAGGTATAATATACTTACCTCATATTATTACCACATAATATTATTATGTTATCTTCAAACTACGTTGGTTTTTCTGAAATATTAATTAGAAATGTTAACATTTGTCGCCGAAGTGGGACTGCCAACGATGGACATGAAGAGGTTTCAAATGAGCCTATTTTTACCGAAGTCTTGAACAATTTATATCAATCGCAATATTAAAAAATTCTGATATGGTATTCGTCCATGATCCCTAGCTTAGGTACAACGTCCCCATCTACAGAGTAGATTATCTTCTAACTAAGTTGTCAAAGGTGTTCCTGAAATGTCAATAAAAAAGATTATCACTTGTCGTCGAAATGGGATGGCTAACAAGTAACAACAGACATGCAGGGGTTTCATTACCAAAGGCGAATAAATGAAGACTTAGGTAATTTATATTAAACTGTGACTGTTTATATAAAACTGTGACTTGGTTATTGTACTCTACTAATAAAGTCTCTATCTAGCGAGTAGGTAGATTATCTTCAAACTACGTCGTCAAAGGTGTTCCTGAAATCTCAATAAGAAAGGTTAACACTTGTCGCCGAAGTGGGCCGGCGGGCGACGGACATAAAAGGGTTTCAGATGAGTCTATTTTCATCCGCTTTGAAACGGCGAGACACATTACTTCGTTTATTTTTGCAAATTTCAACTTGAAGAATGTTACATTAGCGTAACTAAGGCTAGACTTTATTTTTTGTTCTGGTTATTTATGTGGAGTTTTTTCTAATGAAATATTTTGTAGGGTTGTATTATGGGTATCTCATTTTAGGGGTATCTCCAAAGAAAAAAGAAACCCTTATAGGATCACTTCGTTGTTTGTCTGTCTGTCTGTCAAGACCCGTCAAGGGAATCAAAACCTATCGAGTACTTTCCGTTGACCTAGAATCATGAAACTTGGCAGGTAACAATGTCTTACAGCTTACAGCACAAGTGAAGAGAAAAATCCATCGATGAAAAAATCCGAATTTTCGTGATTCCCGATGGTTACATCACAAAAAAATTAAAAAGCGTTATTTCTCAGAGTAGTACGGAACCATTCGTGTGCGAGCCCGACGCGTAGGTACTTGTAGGTTTTTGTAAAATTCAGGACAAAAGTTAGAGGTGCCCGGGATCGAACCCCGGACCTCCCGACTAAGACGCTGACATCAACTTTTTTCGAACAAATTAATATAATTAAATTTTTTTTTTACTAAAATAATCAAGAAGGGGAAAGGGACACCAAAAGTTTCATTATGCTCTAATCAAGCTGTAGCCTTCAAGCCTACGAATAACAATTCGTCGTCAATCCAAAAAATAATCTATATCCGAATCTATAGACAAACCTTTTCTGATTTCTCTATTCCAAAGGATTTTCTTTGAAGTGCGCTAACGAAAACAGCAGTCGTATAAAGGCACCTAAAGTTGCCCGTACGTGATCGGAATCGCGCCGCTGCATGCCCATTTTCTAGTATATTATTCTAAACGTATTTCCCAGAAATGCGATGGCCAAGTCAGAACACGTGGTGTCTTACCAAGAGGCACAGAAAACCGATTTTCTAAACATTGTACTTATTCATTCAAGCGCCCAAAGAAAACATGAGGAAAATTGTAATAATTGCAAAAAAAATATGAATTATAATTTACCCATAATATTATATAATCCTCTTTTACACAACCTCAGTAGGTACTACCTACATCTACATGATCACAATCCTTAGAATTCGAAGGCACGAGAGAGATCTCTCTCTCTCTCCTTCCTTCATCGTTGGTTTCAAGACATTCTGATATTCATTCGAGATACCTGGTGTGAGGTGTCGAACGGATCAATTGGTTCCATCGGTCTCTTTCAGTAGCCAAGCCTCTTTGAGCCTGAATCGATTAATACTAATATTATACATACTTAAGTGTGCCTGCCTGTCTGTCTGCTAGTTTTTCACGCTCCATTCGCTTAAACGATTTTGACGAAATTTGGTACAACAACTTGCATCTCTTAAACGGACATAGGTTATGTTTTGCCCCGAAAAATCAAAGAGTTCCCACATGACTCTCAAAAAACCCAAATCCTGGATAAATTCGCGGGTGTCATCTATTTTGCACACAGACAGTTTGCATCCTGGAGACGGACATATCGGACGGATACTTTTATCGCGCAAAATCAAACAGTTCCTAAATCCACGCTGACGATGTCACGGACATCATCTAGTTCTTTATAAATCAACACTTAAGTAAATAGATTTTTCTTCGAATAGGTATATCCCCGAATATTCCATTCTCCGGTAAACGTGCCTGAAGTCGGTAGCTACGTGATTGGAATCCGGCGCGGGCGGCTCGGTTCGGGATTTCAATTGGCATGACACTCGTCCCGCGTATTGCTATTGAATTCCCGGACATAACGAACCCGATAATCAATGCACAGCTGCTAAAGCAATTCCTGAAATATTACTAGCACAAACAATACAATCTCGAATATGTAGAGAGATATTCAAATAGGAGCGGAGTTGTGCAAATATTGTGTATAATTCCGTTGTACACAATCTCTAAACTAAACTAAAATGACACGTCTAAATCTATTGCTATTCCAATCATAATGCTGCCTGTGGAAAAGGATAGCACTAGATTTAGACCTGTTTAGTATAGAGATTGTGTACAAGAGAATCAGCCCCATTAACTGTATGACAAACAGTTTTACTAATTGCACAATTACGCGTCCTTGTACGCGTATTGTACCTATACAATCTGAGAAAAGACTCTCCATATTAATTGTTCCATTTTTCAACTCAACTGGCATGTCACTGGTTTACTGTGGCCAGAGTGAACTACAGTGAGGGAATTCTCGGTGTGATCCTGCATCGACGATAGGTCAAATATTAGGCTATGGTGACGTAAATCAAAGGAAAATAGGGCTACCTAGCGTTAAATGCACTAACATTTGACGCCTGCCAGTGACGTCGAAGCCTCGATGTTTTGTTGGAAGTTCCCTAACTGTTGTGAATTGTGCTGTGGGCAAAGACTACAATATTATACTGCTGTGGGTTTACCCATGGAAGTATAGGAAGAAAAATAAGAATTATGATTATTTTCATCCACGGCAGTAAGTAATAATTCTTGGGTTTACCGTACTAAACCGTACTTTAGACATGACAGTTGACACATAGAGCAAATATCGCGAGTACTTTCTCTTTACTCAGATTGTACGTAATAGTTAAAAAAAATGCTGCAAATCTCCAACAAATCCCGTACTATAAAACTAGGATTCGAAAGGAAAACAATAAGAAGAAATTCTAAGCAACGCTCCACCTTCATTCGAAATACATTACGTACCTACTTAGAATCGAACAATGATCGTGCGAAAACTTAGCGCGGGAGTACCGCACGTCCTGTGTCTGGTACGTGATTAGAGTTCCACCTTCCATGGATATTGGATACTATCAAGACTGACAAATTCTTACTCCAAGAGGAGACCTGTGCTCAGGCGTGGGCTGGTAATGGGTTGATCATAAGATGATGATATGTGGACTGAAATATAAAATATATTTTAAAGAAATTCGTAAATTAATTATCCTGCTATAAAACCATTGATGTAGTAGGAATCTTTTATTTCTCTGTATATATAAAACCATATAAAACTCTTAGGAAACATATTCCGTCCGATAGAGCTTGCGAAAACACGGCACTGGGGTAAACGCGCCCAAAGTTGGGCGTACGTGATCGGAATCCGAACCTTCCCGGTTAGTGCGTCCTGTCGAATTGTCGGATTCCCGGTACGGAACGTGATTGTCACGTCGTAATCCCAGTAATCAATTGTCACAAACGTTACACGGAATACGGATTTCGGGATCAAGTATATTTTACGTTGAATGCCGTTGATTTATGATCGAATTATACGAAAAGGTTTTTTAATGCAACATAAACATAATAGAGAGAGAGCCAGCGCGTGCCCGACCTTCGTTATTTTATAAAAGGTAAAAGTTTATCTGCGTAGTATCTACTAGGTATCCAAACTTCATAGTCTCACTGATGGATGGAAGTGTCTGGCAGGGGGTTGCCACGATATTATGCCTCCCTATTAATGTCTCCGCCTACCTGGAGAGCTGGTGAAAATGTTTCATGACTGAATAAGTACTAATTTTAAAAAATTATGTAAAATGTAAAAGTTTGAGAAAATCATGAAATACCAATCAGAATAATTTCTCGACTGACTGACTATAGATGCTCCACTCCGCTTCATTGAAAAGGCATCCCAACTTTAAAAATTACTTAAATCTAGGTATATTGATGCATATGCATAATGCAATACATGGTTCTCATATCAATGACTAGCTTATTCCCGCGGCTTGGTCCGCGTGGACTACACAAATTTCAAACCCCTATTTTGCCCTTTTAGAGGTTGAATTTTCAAAAATCTACCTACGTCATAATAGTTTACATGGCACAGCCCGATCGGTCCAGTAGTTGAGCTGTGCGTTAATAGATCAGTCAGTCAGTCAGTCAGTCAGTATATTTAGATATTCTACCCTACAAGTAGATATGTAGGTACTATTAGAATATAAAGCTCACACTAATACTTAGGCTACTTTTTTATCCCAGAAAATCACGGGATTTCGAATAATCTAAATCCACGCGGACGAAGTCGCTGGCAACCGCTAGTTATTCTTATTTCTATATTTTCAGAGCTACAAAGTCATGATTTCTTGCTAATTCACCGTGTATAGGTACACCTGCATTACCTATAAAGATTGTGAAGATAAGCTAAAAGGAATTGAAAAATAGTGTCACAAAAAGTAGCATTTATATTTTCAGTAGGTAGGTACGTAGCGGTTTTCAGGCGGCGGCCAGTTCAAAGCGCGCGGCCGCTTTGATGTGTGCGCGTATGATCTAAGTTGTCGCGGACGCAGCTGCTACGTTTATTAATATACATTCTTGTTTACTTACAGCGCGCTACAGTTATTTGCCATTAAAAAAATTCACACGGATTAAACGTACGTATGTTTAAACTACTCTTTATGGCGAATCTCCTGTCATTGGGGTTTAAAACTGGGACGGCTCTAGATTTAAGTAAAATTAAACTGAACGAATTGCTATATACCAATATAGGTAGGTACTTAGTGGTATAATTTTGAAAGAAGTATAATTCTGAACAAAACCTAGGTACTGATTTTCATAGATATTATATTCGCAAGTCGAAATACCTGAAAGTCCTGGGCGCTAAGAAAGCGCTTAGTCCTTTATCTTAGTCCAAAGCCAAATCTTCATTTTCTGCCTAACTAGTTATCATATTAATCTAGAAGTTCCTAAAACCCAAAGCCGCCCAAAACTCCATTTTGCCAACATAAAAAAAATATCCCGACCCCTCACGTAGTAGTCGTTTATGAACCAGAAAAACTCGAAAATTGCCTGACAACGATAGAGATTTTATATAAAAAAAAAACAATAAAAGAGGTTGATTTAACGTTACGTGAGGTTCTTACATTCACGTTAAATCAACCCCTGCAGAATCTCCATGTTAATGAAATTGCAGTAAAGTAGTTAAACTATTAACAGGTTTCTAGGGAAATATCCTCAGACAGTAAAAGTTTTAAAATTGTCTACTTTAGTTAGGTACTTTACGTCTCTGACTCAGTTACTACTTTGAGGTAAGTCTTTTTTTTAAATTACGAACTATAGGACTAATTTATTTCGGAAAACTCCCTGTAAATTAGCAACATAACACATGTAGTCACAAATTTGTCATGCAGATGATAACGTAGGTGTCGGCGTACATCGCAATATTCCTGTGTTAACAAGTCGCGAACTAGATACGAGCGTGTTTTTATGAGCCGTAAGTTTTTCGCGGCCCATCGCCTGTCATGTAATCTTCTGAACCAGAGCCGACACTTCATAAATTACCTTTTTTACAGGGCTGAGACTTGAATTTCAAAAACGAATTTATTATCAAAGCGTTTACTGGGTAATTAGTAGGTTAATTCTTGTTGGCTTGACAATCAGTTTTATTGAAAGTCTGGGTTATTTGCTTTCTTTGTTTATAAATTCTGTTGGTTCTTTACAAGTTTATGTTTAAGTTTTCTCTTTATTTCGAAATTCTCACGGGATAGGGAGCATAGACCATTTATATTTTCACCGAGTGAAGCCGCGTGCGGTCGCTAGTTCCATAGAAAAGTAGTGTGATCTACTTTCTCTTTAAAAAAAATTGTGATTATTATTCGTGTAAAACTCATAATTTCTAACAAAAGTTGGACAAAGAAATGGACACCCATACACTACATTGTTCATCGATGACCAGACAGGACTAAAATCTGCAAGGCAGGTTTAAATAGTACAGTACTGATAATATATATCTACTTGAACAAATGCCATATAAACTTTTACTTTGTACGACCAACAAATAAATCATTCAAGTTTGTTGATTTTGGAAGTTTGAAACCTACGACCTCTCGGATTTCAGTTTATCTCTCAAACCACAATGGAACAAAATACATAGCTGCTGTAAATATTCATAAAAAACTTGTAAAAGAACCAACAGAATTTATAAACAAAGAAAGCAAATAACCCAGACTTTCAATAAAACTGATTGTCAAGCCAACAAGAATTAACCTACTAATTACCCAGTAAACGCTTTGATACTAATTTAATAGACTTTCCGGAAAGCCCCACTACTGAAAGGATGGCTGAAAAGCCTGTTATTATGGTGTCATTACCTTCCCCCCTCATTCCTGTCCGGACAACATGGCTGTTATTAGTGGCGGGTATTTTGCTACTTTTAAATCATTCATTTGATGAAATTATTATTTTTCTTCACAGTGATTTCACATGTGATTTTTCAAGGAACGTAATATTTCAATTTTCGTCCTTACATTACCTGCACGACTAACAAGCGCCCCACGAAAAAATCTCTATGAATGAACACGAGAAAATGCGTACACAAAATTTTCTTGCGGGGCGCATGTTAGGCCCTCTGATCAACCTATCACCATCACACTACAGAGCGCGGGTCTCCTCTCAGAGTGAGAAGGGTTTTGGCCATAGTCTACCACGCTGGCCATGTGCGGATTGGTAGACTTCACACACCTTTGAGAACATTATGGAGAACTCTCAGGCATGCAGGTTTCCTCATGATGTTTTCCTTCACCGTTAAAACAAGTGATATTTAATTAATTAAAACGCACATAATTCCGAAAAGTTAGAGGTGCGTGCCCGGGATCGAACCCCCGACCTCCGATTAAAAGGTGGACGTCCTAACCACTAGGCTATCACTGCTTATACTACCTTACCTACATTAATTTAACTAAGAAATGAGATCGTGATCAATAGTGCTGGTATTGTGGTTACCACCACACCACACACAGGTGGTTTTTCGCGGAAAGCGAATTTTCGCTCTTATACTATCTACATTAATTATTTAACTAATACGCTTCTCTCTTTCTAACAAGCACCGATGTGAGTGATCTTGCTCGCATCGCATTTAGCGTCGCAAAATTTAAAAAATGAACCGGGTATGCTCAAACTTTGTGAGATTTTGCGTCGGGATTATTCACTAGCATGTTTACTACATATGAAAAGGCTTATGATTTTTTCATGCTACCTCTGAAATTTTCCTGCTCTAGTTGCTATCATTATGTTATTATACCCCGCCAGTATCACCTAACCCTTAGAGACTTTCCAGATGAGACAAAAGTGCGGTTCATGCTGTTTTTCAACGACGACAGGTTTAGGTACCCTTTAGAGATAATTTATTTAATAAATTATCCCATTATTACCAGAGATAATTTATTTAATAAATTACCAGAGATAATTTATTTAATAAATTATCTCTGGTACTCTTGACTAGCTGTTTAAATTTTCACACTCTTTCCAATCCAGACCAGTCCAGTCCAGTCTGGTGACAGAGGACCGTAATTCGTGATACTCATTGAACTTACTGTGTTGTAACTGGCTAATGTTCGTTACTTCGTCCGCGTGGATTTATTTAGATTTTTTTATATTCTATTTGAACTTTTTGAATTTCCGAAATAAAAATTAGCCTATGTCGCTCTCCAAGTCGATAATTGGCTTTGTATGATGTAGGACAGCAAACAATAGAATGATCGGCGTAAGTAATACGTCTGTATGGTGCTATGAAGTGTAGGAATGCATCACCGTCTAACGAATTGTCAAACGTTCCAAATGGGGTTAAATACGTTAATGGGGCGCCTAACAAGCAACCACTTTATTTAGATTGTCTGTCCGTTGCACCGCTTTATTAAAATCACCGGATGAGCTAGGGCTGCGACCATCGAGACAATCGATCCGTCTGTACCTACGGTATAATAAATTGTACCGTACCTATAATAAATTGGGAACCGCTTAGGACTCGCCGGCCACGTTGAAGCTCCCGGGTTCCAGTCTAGATTGGTTCAATAACTACCTACAGAAAATCACCTTTTATGAATTTCCTCAAAACTATTATAACGCTTGTAGAAGCTAAGTCGTAGACTCGTAGCAAGTAACAAATATTGCCACTGCCCGTCATTTATAAGCCAATAATAATGACATTGATTGAATTATTACTTTAGTAGGTACGATTCGTAATTCTAAATCAATTCCAATAAAACATACCTACCTATTGCCATGCTACTTCCGAAACTAACAATATCAAATATATCAGTTTAATCTGTCTATATTTATTTAGCCGATGGTTGTGAAAATACACAACAAGTATGTTATCAACAAATTCCTGCAGATATGTAGGTAGATTGATTTTATAATTTCGGCCATAAGATCACAACTTGCCTGATTGTCATAACCGTTGGCTCTCGAAATTTAAGATTTTGCATGTAGGTTTTCTTGAACAAAGTAGATAGGTACATCATCACTAGGGGTGAGATCTATAGAAACTCTGACTTAGCTTATTCTTAAGACGAAGTTAAAACGAGACAGAGGTATATCTCTCACATAAATCTGTCTCGTTTTCACTCAATCTTACGTCTGAGCAAAGTCAAAGTACGCTCTACAGATCTCAGCCTAAAGAAATTTCAGAAATGCGATCCGAGTGAAGCTGAGATGGGTCAGCAAGTCACTTAAATAGGCATTGCTTCACAATAGGCACAATTTTAATCTCACTTTCTTATAGGTTTCACCATCCTAATTGATTCCTCAATGAATGGAGTTAATGAGGCCTGAATACCACTACTAATGTCTCATGAACTTCAGCAGGTACTCGTTAACGTTGATCAAGAATGTTAGAAATGTTATCGATGGCATTCTCTCATGTGCGAACATCGAGCATACTTGGAAAGTTGTTCATGCTATGTATTCCTGGTCGTTAAACATTCTTGAGGCGACCGGCCCTTTGCATCAGCTGCATCCTAATCATTATTGAATCCCAATCAAAGTGGCCGAGGCAAATCAGCATCTGCTTTATCTATGTAAATGAAGGTATCTACATGTCCTCAATCAATGTTCAGACTCCAGAATTCCAGACAAGTAATTCCGTTTTATGACAAACGCCCGAAAAGAAGGATCGTTTTCAGTTCAGGAATTTTGTACCTTTTATTTTAAGGAAATGAAAGTTCTATGTAGGTACTGTACGTCAAAGTGTAATATAACGTAAGGTACTTACTTACCTGAGTGAACGCGATGGTTAGATAGTTGGTATTGCTTACAATTATTAAAAAATATAATCGATTAATGTTAATAACTTAACTACCTACAGTAGCTAAACAATAATAATTTACTGAGACATGTAACAAAAGTTTTCATTGACCAATTAAGCCGATTTATAGCTTCCGTAAAGCTTCCCAGTTCCACCGGGGATATTTTTAACATCCGTTCGCATTAAGGTCATTTGATATCTGTACACACTACACAACACAAAATAAAAGTAGGTACAGAATATGAGCGTGGCTTTGATTTTTTGTTCATAGAACGATAGAATTTGGAGTTGGAACCCACAGTCTTTTGATCCGAAAGCAAACAAATAAAGGATACGTGATGAAAGATCATCGACTTTCTTGTATCCTGTAGATTGTAGAATAAACTCTAGGCTGAGAGAAGGTGGCCGATTAAAAGACGTCGTTGTTCTAAGCGCTTGAAACAATTTTAAGCGCAGTTTGTTATACCCTAAGGTTATAGCACCCTGTATGTAATCCTCTGTCCTCTGCTTTAATTAATGTTTGACAGGTGAAAATTGAAATTAACAAAAAATCAATGCAAGTGTATCTATGACCTTTAGACAAGTTAGGTACTTGACTAAGTTGTTATTTATCAAAAATTGTATGTTCTTTTTTCGGTTCATTCGTTATTTTTTAATTTGGTACAGAGGCATGCATCCCGGAACACAGCCCCCTTCCCCCCCGTAAATGATAAAGTGTCCACGGGATTTTTATAAAACCAAAAAAGTCGCAGGCAATTTGGTACAGATATAACTTGCATCCGAGACGAACATAGAATACTTTAGCATCAGGTGAGATCGCAGTCAAGGGCTAACTTGGCTACTAAAATAAAAAAATACTTTGTTCACCAGCTCTTAGAACAATAGTTGTGGATATTCGACGCATCGCGTCGTCGGGGCTAATCAAAAATCGTGTCACATTGGATAGTGTTCCGAGAAGGAGCGCGCTAGTGAATAAAGGAAAATTATTAAAACGTGTAAGAGGAGCCGGGGACGGGGTCCGCGACTAGCGTTGCCAGATGTCCCGATCTGTGGAGGACGTCCTGATTTTCAGCGATTTCTAGTTACATAGAAAACCTCTATGTGACTAATGGAAACAGTTCGCGACCCTCTGTGATTAGGAATACGATGCAGAGAGAGAGGAGTTCCCTTTGAATAGGGATGCCGAATGTACTAAGTAATATCCTTACAGCACAAGTAGGTAGAGTACGCGACAGGTTGAAATGGGAATCGGGGAGGGAACGCCCCGCACACCCGCACAGACCCCGCGCTAACTCGGTGCGGGTGAGCTCGGGTGACGTGCGGAAGTGCGGGGCATCCCCCCGCCTCATATCCCGATTGCAATCACAGCCTGTCGCGGATCGGTATTCATAGCAATTTTAAGTTGGGCTAGAAGGGATTGTCGCTCGTTGCGTGCGCTGAGCGCACATTGATTACTATCCACTAAGCAATCGCTTGTTTTCAGCAACTAAAGCAGCAGATTGATAGCAACACAAACTTTCATCAAGAGACTCAAGTATAGCTCGAGCAATGTAGAGAATTTTGAGCTTTTTAGACCGGCCAACCTTAGAGCAATGTTACCTGCTAGGCTGCTAAGCTGCCAAGTAAGTGTCAAAGTCAAATCATTTATTGAGCATTTATTCAAATTGGGTACCATTGTACACTTTTTGATTGTCAATTGTTGAATTTGTTAGATAATGGTGATAATTAATTACGTAAACTTAAAACGAAAGCTACGAGGGTTCCAAACGCGCCCAGTTCTGAGAAAAGCCCACAACAAACAGCCGGTTTTATTTTTATCATCACCATTTATAAACCAAAATCCCGGTTTTTAACCATCTGTCCCGAAATCTAGTTCAACAAATGTGGCAGCACTACGCCGGACTAATACATTCGTATTTAATTCCGTCTCCGAACCCCGTGACGTTCGCTTCCTCTGCGCGACACTGTTTGAATAAGATTGACGCCATTTAATTGTATTTCGAAACGTCGTCGATAACTTTATGTAATAATGATTGAAGTCGATTTGCTTGCAACAAAGCTGTCGGAGAAAACTAATTAGGTACAGGATTTGCATTAGCATCTTACCTACTGCTTTAAAGGTTTAAATTTTGGCATACGTAATAAAAAATACCTAACGAGTAGGTAGCTTTGAAAATTGCAGTCAAGTGCGAGTCGGAGTGGCACACGAAGGGTTCCGTACCATCGTACAATCGTTTCTGTATTGTTGCCTTGTCGTCATTGTGTCGTTGTCGTGTCGTCGTCTTGTCGTTTTCTTGTCGTCGTCTTATCGTTGCCGTATCGTTGCCTTGTCGTTGCCATGTCGTTGTCTTGTCGTTGCCTTGTCGTTGTCGTGTCGTCGTCTTGTCATTGTCTTGTCGTCGTGCCCAGATCTGAGGAGTATTTACAACCATCCACAATGTTGTTTGCACTACGCTTTTCACGGCCATATGGCAAAAGATCCGTGAGGGTTCCATTTTCCTTGTGTTGTGTGGTTGGTTGTGTGGTTCCTATGGAGGGTCTCTTTAAAAAAACAATTATATGAAAAATTATTTTCATAAGTTTTTCCGTAAATAACTTACCTTCTCGCAAACGCTCCGGCATGTCCCGACGGCTTTATCGCAGCACGCCGATATATCTGAAATGAGAAATGTCCACAATAAGTCTCCAAACGACCGTACCTACTGTTTACTGAAGGGAAAACAACAGCTGTGCCCGCTACAATAAAGTAGCGACTCTCATATTTAATGTGCTTTTATACGCTCCGTTTTAATAGAAAAAGTAGGTATATGATGGTCGAATACGGATCCATTAGGTACATTAATTGTTAAGGTCATCTTCAATATAAATTAGTAATTTTGTTATTGGATAAAAATTAAGTACCATTTTCTGAATTCTTCTTTTTTTTTATAGCTTGGCTGCAATCAGACCAAGTGTAAGGCAAGTGATGATGCAGCCTAAGATAGAGCGCGCTTGCCTAGAAAATTCAGGGGTAAATATAAGTACCTACTGATTCCAAATTCCATACTAAATGCTAAAATATCAATGCGAAACATTACGAAAGTATGGCTTTCTGTCCATCAGTCTGTTAGCCTTTTGACGGCCTATCCAGTTAACCGATTTTGACGAAATTTGATACAGAAATAGCTTAAATCCCGGAGACGGACGTTTAAAATTTAGAATCCAAGAAAGAAGAAGTCGCGGTCAACAACTAGTAAGTAGTTCTATAAGATGAGATTTCTTTTTATTTTCGGACAAAAAGGTTTTAGGAGTCAAAGAATGTTTACATTTTTACTATAGAATCCCTTTTAAAATTATATTATTTCCTTGAGCAGAATCATTATCAACATCTCTATTGAGAAGCCAAAAGAACTGCCGGTTCGTGTGCGACCGCTCTAACACACCGGTAATTATTAAACAAATTACACCGTTTCAGTCATCTAAAGTAACTCAAATTAAAATGAGTTATCAACAATCAAATCAAATGAGCAATCCAACATTGCGTCGAGATTAAAATGAAAATTAATGTGTAGCAATTTCAAACCCGTGCAGTACAGGTATAGGATAGATATTAAATGTACCTGCCTGTAAAAGATTAATTTACTCCAAGGTGCTTTAAGTAAAAGAAAACTGAAAGGTAAAACATATGTGGCTTAATTTGCAATTATGTATCAATAAATGTAATTAAGTGCGAAAGCATAATAGGGTGTTTTTATTTTTTTATAAAACTACCTTATGCTCGCGACTTCGTCCGCGTGGACTACACAAACTTCAAACCCCTATTTCACCCCTTTAGGTGTTGAATTTTCAAAAATCCTTGCTTAGCGGATGCCTACGTCATAATAGCTATCTGCATGCCAAATTTCAGCCTGATCCGTCTATTAGTTTAAGCTGTGCGTTGATAGATCAGTCAGTCAGTCAGTTAGTCTTTCAGACAGTCAGTCACCTTTTCCTTTTATTTATGTATTTAGATGAACTCTGCGCACTGGGACGTCATAAATGTCGTGAGATTCTGGAATTCTGTTCCATCCAGCCACTCAGCCGGTGTGTGTACAACCACGCTAAAACACCGACAGTTAAGAAGAACGTCATAAAGCTTTGATCTATTCCGTAAACGACTCCCGTTCAGCCGTCCAAAGTGATCCGAATTAAAGAGAGTTATGCTGGCAATTAAATAACTCTGTCTACATTAGCTTGGACAAGAGATTGATGCTCTTCGTTACACGGTTTTCAACTTAAAAATCCGTGAAGGATAAACTTTAAATTGTAATTATGTATATACCTACCTACAGATGAAAATTAAGATCAAGAAAATACCTAGGTAAATAATGCGTAAAAAGTGACTTTTCACGCGCCATTTTAACATTATTTTGTCCAATTTCATGTCAAAAGTAAGTCCTTATGGTACGATTACACCTAACGAGTACAGTGGCGAGTCAGTGTCCTCGGCCGAGTACTCGGTTGGTATATAAACACTTATGGGCTGATTACACCTACCAAGTAGTGAAGCGAGACAGTAAAATGTCACTCAGCCGAGACAGTGCTGTGGTGGCCGTTTATACGTATTTCGAAATTGCACCGAGCACTCGTAAGTGTTTATACCAACCGAGTACTCGGCTGAGGACACTGACTCGCCACTGTACTCGTTAGGTGTAATCGTACCATTACGAGTGACGTACGTTACGTATAAACGGCCACCACAGCACTGTCTCGGCCGAGTGACATTTTACTGTCTCGCTTCACTACTCGGTAGGTGTAATCAGCCCATTATTTTAAAGGTGATCCGTTCTTTCGACATCACGGTTGAACCACAGAGTTAAAATTTCGCGTGAGAAGTCATTCTGTTGTTATGGGTGTACCTACTTATTTATAAATCTTATACAAGTAAAAAAGACTGACATAATATCAACATATAGCTATAGTTCAAACAGCTGAGTATAGAAACAACATTTTGCTATACCTAGCTTTAGAAAACTTGGTGAGGCTCTACGTAATAACTAAAACTTCCATGCAAAATGAATTTCACCACCCGAGCGATACCAGGGCGGGTTATTTAGTATAACTGTTCCACCTTAAATTACTTACGATAATAAATAATTACTTAATTGATCTATGAATTTCTTAAATTTCTTTTTCAAATTGGAAACTTAATATTTTTGCACAAAAATTATTTTGAGAAAAATATTTCCGTAGATAGGTATCTACTTGGTAAAATAAAACCTCGCTTACGGCAGTAACCAGCTCTTCATTTATATCTAGATACATATATTTTGCATGCAAAACTGCATCGCGTAACCCAGCCATTAGCTTAATATTTTATAGAAGCAGCTTTATAGAATATCACGCGATTACCCACCCTAGTTACTGTAATCACAGCCCGACTGTCCTGCGCTTAACAATCTATGAGAAATGCTTCCTATAATTTTGTTTCATTGAAAACGCGCTAGAGGGAAAAGACATAATGTAAACGTGTTTTACCAACTCGCCTATTAACTGCTTTCACTGGTAATTCTAATATCGATTATATTATATTGAGTTAGGAAATGGATATAACTTAAAAGTTAATACATAATTGCACCAGGTAGGTATGGTACGCGACAAGTCGAGTCGAGATGGCAATCGCATACACGCACAGCCCCCGCGCTAACCCGGTGCGGGATAGATAGGATGACGTGCGGGGTGCGGGCCGTCCCCACGCCTCATACTCCGATTGCCATCTCGACCTGTCGCGAACTATACCTAACCTGTTAACGAGTTACGATTACCGAAGGCTCAATGGCCTGGTGGTTTAGATACTCAGAAATTTACCCAAGATTTTAAAAAATCTATGTAGGGAATATGTACAGGTACGTTTAAATATCACTTACTTTAACGGTGTAGGAAACATCTGAGAGTGTTCTCAAAGGTGTGTCAAGCGTAGGCGTAGTGGACTAAGTATGGCATCACAGTTCTCATTCTGAGAAGAGACCCGTGCTCAGTAGCGGGTGGCAATGGGTTGGTGATGATGAAGTAAAGTATATGTAGTCGTATAGAAGCAGGCGTTATTTTGCGGAAATCCATGATGTAGGTACATTGAACCAAAAGCTTAATTTGCTATAATCCGCTGAAACAGATCAAATCTGTATCCATCAAAATCCAGCATGCGATATGCACCACCCGCTCCTCCTCTGCTAAACATGCAGGTAAAGCCAGCCACCAAGTCAGCAATAAGCACCACCACCACGCAGCACCACACAAATACCATAACACACTCGACGCACGTTCTGCCCCGACACCGTAGCATCCTCAGGAGATGTAGACCTTACAAAGTTACAATCCACAATTGCATGTTGCACCATACAGATTTGATCTGTTTCACCGGATTATAGCAAATTAAGCTTTTGGTTCATTGTATGTAGTCAAGATGTAGTCGTAATTACATAATTTCAATTTGCAATCAATTGAAAACCATATTAATCAATACAAACTGTAAAACATGCCAACAGCACTTGCCGATTCATTGGGGCGCAAATTAAATTTCAATTAGTTAGCAGATTGGATACTCCATCACAGGTAAGCTTAATTAATGAACATGATGTGATTATCTGCATTCTGTACATATCATGTTCTACCCACTATTATAAATGAAGCTAGAGTCTCGAAAAAAGTAGAGACTGGAAAAGCGCGGCAAATCCAAAAAATATCAGTATGGCAGCCCCAAAATTAGTATGACAGACCTGGAATAACCTAATTTGATACTTTAGAATTCCTTATTTTTGTTTATGTTCTATTTCTCACTACTCACACTCTCCCCTTGCTTCATTTTCTCATTGAACTCTACAGCAATGAAAATGCAGTCGGTACATGGCTCGTTAAACGTCCTGGCTAATTACTGGTGGAAAGACCTAGCCTATTTAGGCCTACTCATTTATTAGGAATTTATATTTAATTCCTAAATTGTCATTAATCTGGTCTGGCGGGAGGCTACGACCGTGGCTAGTTACCACTTACCACCGCAAAGCCCTGAAGATATTTATATGAATAGACTCACCTTGTGAGTTAGCGCTAGCCAGAGTAAAGGCTGCAAGTACAAGCCTCGTCTTCCACCAGCTGCGGTCTGCCTTCATTCTGCGTCTACTGGTGGTCATGATTGCATGACGTCACTGATCACCATAACATCCTTCCACCTGTAACGATATTGGCTGTTTAGACTTTCTGAAGGTTGGATAATCGCTCATTCACTGCTAAATCCGTCATAAACAACGCGTGAGAGTGGCGACTCCAAAGCGGCTTCTATAGAAGTTGGAATCTAAGGATAGGTACGTCATTTAGCTGCGTCATAATCAGTGAAAACTGCGTGTGTTTCCATAACGAAAACTTAAGTCAGAGTTTACCACCTAGTCTAGCATGCTCTACCCTCATCTGACGAGAAAAAGTGTTTGTCAAGTGTCAGTGCAACTAACAACACCATTACTTAAATTCATATTTACATTTTTAAAATGTTTCCAAAAAAGAAGGCTAGGTATGGGTTTTAGTTAGTTTTTAGTTTGGTCTTATGTACGCAACTTTTTTAGAAACATCCGTTTTTTTAAATTCCTATATTTTTGGCGATCACTCGTAGATACTATTTTTTGCAGTTAATGGCTTTCAAGATATTTCAAGCAAAGCTAAAAAATATGTCTTGTTATGTTTAAGATGTACCTACAGAAGAATAATCGGCGGAAATGAAAGATAAACGCCTACTTATATGTAAACATAGGTGGGTAATCGCTGTTGCGACTTGCGACCTATAAAACACTCAATTAACTTACAAGTTATTACAATAACATAGATAAGGTAACGACGGAAGTGGGTTGACTAATAAAATCTTAAAAACTAATTTTGTTAAATGTACCTAATTAAAAGAAAATTACCTAACATTTTTATCTATGTAACATAATATACTTTTATAAAAATAATTCTTGAATATGTACATGTCTAATAGGTTTCGTTTATTCATAAAATATATTTATTTTGATTGTATCTATCTACGTGTAAAGTGCTTTTCTATAATCTAGACATTATATTCTTTAAATTTCTAGCGGGAATTGAACTCGAGTCTTCTTCGATGAAGGTATCTAAGAAATAATCGTCACACGGTCAAACAAAAGCTTTCAACAAACAAAAACTTTTATAAAAAGCTGCCTCGATAGTTGTTGATAAGTGAAAATTGTTTATTTTGCGTTTAAAGTCGTATGATTCACTATAAGCTGTTATCCTTTTATATTTTAAATTAAACCTTCAACACCTTTGTTTTGTTTACTATTCAAAATAAACTTCTTATAAGCAGGGACCTATGACGGGCCCCGTACGAGTACGGGAGCTACCGATTCGAAAATACTTTAGTTTAATTAAAAATAAATTAATTTAGTTTAATTAAAAGTTTACTTTAATTGAAAATATTTTTTATTTTATTTTACCCGTGTACCCACCGGCTTC
Source organism: Maniola hyperantus (assembly GCF_902806685.2). Lineage (NCBI taxonomy): Eukaryota > Metazoa > Arthropoda > Insecta > Lepidoptera > Nymphalidae > Maniola > Maniola hyperantus. Next base: position 9,880,765 of record NC_048554.1, read on the forward strand.
TCCCGCCAGTGGGTGCCAGACAAAAGTCAAAGTTTTTAACTTGATAAGTATTATCTTACACTATTGTTATTCAATGTCAGTTCTCCAGACTTTATTAAAAGCTCGCGGTGAACTGAAGACAAATTGCTTCATATTAAATTTACAAACGAGATGGATATTGCCTTTAATATTGCTCCTTGATAGTACCTACTCTATCTATTCGCATATTTTAAGAAGATATTCCCTTATCTTGAGATGGTTTTCAACATATTAATTTCGACGGCTCGTTTCTTAACTACAGTAGGTAAGTAGTTTCACTTTATTAACCGACTTCAAAAAAGGAGGAGGTTGTCAATTCGTCGGGATCTTTTTTAATTTAACTAAATAGACATGTCAGTATAATATATATCAATATATCATATTATATTATATATATAGTATACTTATTATTGTTTCATTTCCTCGCAATCGAAGTGACAAGCAGATGTATAACTTGGTCATAAAACCCATTTTAAGTATGTCCTTATTGTACAATCTACTATTTTACACGACTGCCCAAAAAAGGAGTCTGTTGTCAAACCCTTTCAAGGTTCATGTAGGTAAGGTGTACTATGTATGTATCTGATTTTATTTATTCCCCTATAACTTCTAAATGCCATGAACAGATTTGGATATCGTAAAAAACCTTACATCATCTTAACTCCCAAGTGACAACATGGCAATGTTTTAGAAAAAATCATTAATGGCTGTATGACACCATTTTCATATTATGAAAAATTTTACATACCTACTCCTAGTTCGTTTTTTGGCAGGGCAGTCGTGTTTTCTTTATTAATTTTATTGTTTCTTAAATTAAGGAGCTAAACATACAATTGTATAATAAGTTTTTTTTATTTTTTATTTATTGATCAAGGAAAATTCAATAATACATTTAAAATACACAGTTCGCCATCGTCTAGAAACTGTTGTAGTTTATTATTATTATATAATCAAAATTAATAAAAACTATTTAAGTAAGTACCTACACCGTTTTATTAAAAAGCAAAGGGGAAAAACTATAAAGAAGCTTTGAAAGCTTTTAACTGGAAAACGGTGAATTCAGTTCGTCTTTGTAGGAACACAATTATTATTTCACAATCGTTCTTTGTTCTAAACAAACAGAACTGACCTGTTTCACCTGTCCAGTACTGAAGTAGGTGCAAAATGTCCTAGTTTCATGATGATATAGATACGACCTGCCTCCTTATACAGAAGTATATTACATACAAACTACTATTTAATTTAGTGACGTGTCGTGAAACAACACTACAAGACAATCAAACGGAGCTATATTCATTGTCATCATGATCAACCCATCGCCAGCACGGGTGCACTACTGAGCACGGGTCTCTTCTTAGAATGAGAACAGCTTAGACCATAGCCTGTCACGCTGGTCGCTGGCCCAGTGCGGATTGAAAGGCTTCACAACCTTTGAGTAAACCCCGTTAGACGTTGAATTTTCAAAAATCCTTTCTTAGCGGATGTCTATTGTCTACATCATAATATCTGCATGCCAAATTTCAGCTTGATCCGTCATTAGTTTGAGCTGTGCGTTGATAGATCAGTCAGTCACTTAGGCAGCATTTCCTTTTATATAAAGGATTGAAAAAATTATGGGCCCTCCAGGGAAACTACCTAAAATCTTTAAGTTCATTCACTAAAGGGAGACATTCCCTTATTTTTAAAAAGAAACAAAATTGCATTCAATGATTTTCTAAAATTCGCTTGTTTGCTTCGCTTCAAAAAATTAACACTATTTTATTCGGCTGGTCGGATACAGTCAATGTTAAAGATAAAATCTCTCCAAGAAACATTAGGTCTATACTCGTCTCACGTCTGTCGTACAATTGATATCCATAAAATGGAATATTTACTAGGTACACAAGTTCTTTAATCAACATTACCTAGAACTGTTCACTAAGTATTTCCGTCTCCGTCGCAAGCCGTCTCTGTAGGTACTGAATTTCATCAAAATTGGTTAATCCAATGGATCATGAAAAGCTCACAGACAGACAGACAGACACACTTTTGCATTTATAATATTAGTATACTATGTACCTACTTAATATATATATAACAGTCGCCTTCTGTATTTGCGAAACAAAACTTTTCACATAAATCAAAAGGGACTTGCAAACTGCAAGTTACGGGAATCGCAGGAGGATAAAAATTTCACAGCATGTGCGCCAAAGTTACGGCAATGCACGGAAATTGCTCTTTGCCGGACAACTTTAAACATAAACTAGTGCAAATGGACTTTTGCAGCGCTTGCTTACGTCTTTTAACTTTCAAGCGGGTAGGTACCTCATCAAAAAACTGTCAGGCGTGCATGAAAGTATGAAGAGCAGCTGTAGTATTGTCACGTAAAACAAAAGGGTACAGATTTTTTAAATTAAAATAGTACACACATACATTTTATTATAGGTTAGTATATAGTCCGCGACAGGAGATGGCAATCGGGGCATGAGGCGGGGGGACGCCCCGCACACCCGCACGTCACCTACGCTCGCCCGCACCAGGTTAGCGCGGGGGCTGTGCGGCTGTGCGGGGCGTATCTACTATCCATATAACTAGCTAGGCATAGGCATAACATGTGATGTGTGTGGCCCAATTTAAGAAATAAACGTTTCAGGCACACGGTCTACCAAGGTTGGAAAAATCAGTTTAAAAAACAAAACATTTTTGTTAAAAACAGGCTTAAAAACATGTTTAAAACCTAACCTGCCTACCTACAATAAACCTCGCTTTACGATTGTGGCAAACAACAAACAGCAAGCATCGGCTAACACCACTGCTTGACTTGCCTGCCAATCGGAACGCTCCAAAGTGTTGCCAATGGCAAGCATATGCTAAACACCCGTCTCCACACGCTTGCTGTTAGCTATTTGCCCATCTCACTAACTACCAAGAAAAACCAGCAAGATGCAAGGTGGTCATTTAAATCAATTTCTTTTTCTAAAAATGAAGTTGCAGAACCTATAAATGAATTAAATGAATGCCTCTCTTATCGAGACTTACATTTTTGTTCCGTTTACCGTGGAGACCCTGGCCATGGCAGTCTTAGTCTAAAATTAAAACCGCGATTAATAGCCTCATCTGGTGACAGAAGGGCTGGCTCATTTTTTGCGCAACGTATCAGCCTGGCTGTCCAGCGCGGAAATGCAGCCTCTATTCTTCGCACCATTCCGCGAGGGCATGATTTTTATAGTAATTAAATAAGGCTAGCTTTAAGTTTCATTGTAATGAGTATAAATAAACCTAAGTATATAATATAGTAATATCATTTCTGGACTTTTCGATTATTATTTCCTATACATTTTTCACTATAGTATAATATGTAGGCAGCTACTTATATTTATACATACCTACTATCAAAACAACGCTATTAAATACTCGGGTTTTCTAATGGTTCTTCATAAGCAAACAAAACTTTTCCCATAAATCAAGCGTGACTTGGAAAATTGCGGAAATCGTTAGGAGGGCAAAATTTTCACAGCATGTGCGCGAAAATCACGTACCTAGGTACAAACTACGGAAATTGCTTTTGGCTGGAAAAATACCTATCTACTTGTAAACAGCTCTAAAGGTGTTTTTCTTTAAAGAGAATTCTTAAAAATGCATAGAGTTTCTTAGTAGGTGTGTACTTAAAAAGTTACTTTGTAATATTCGCGATAGATATTACGTACGAGTATAAGTACCTATATACATTACTCGTACATTATAATATCTATCAGGAATACTACAAAGTAACTTTTTAAGTACACACCTACTACTCTAAGACCTCTTCTAAGAAACTCTATGCGTTTTTTAAGAAATTCCTTTTAAAAAAAACACCTTCAGAGCTGTTTACAATAAAAGAAATAGAAATCCTAGGACTTCTATTTCATCATCATCATCATGATCAACCCATAGTCGGCTCACTACAGAGCTCCCAGTATGAGAAAGGTTTGGCCATAGTCCCCCACGCTGGTCATGTGCGAATTGGCAGACCTCACACACATTTGAGCAAATTATGGAGAACTCTCAGGCATGCAGGTTTCCTAACGATGTTTTGCTTCACCATTAAAGCGAGTGATATAATTATGTATTTAATTTCTTAAAACGAACTCCGAAAAGTTACATGTGAAGGACTTCTATTTAGCTTGCCTTATTTATCACATTACCACATTCAAACATATTTAATTTAAATAAATCATCATTTTTCAATATGTACATCATTATAATTAATCTTTTCCCCTTTTTGTTTAATTTTAAATTGTTAATTACCTATTTCCATTAAGTACATTTTCATTTTGAATCTACTAAAAACCTAAACTTTTCCCGAAATCAGAAAGGAAGCCTATAGAGAAATAGGTGTAGAAAACACGTCATAAAAGTTCTGCTCTAAAATGATTGAAAATTAAATGAAAATGAAAAATGAAAGGATTGTTTGTTTAAAAATTTATAGACATTATTCTGTCTAGATAAAAACAAATTATATCTAATGAACCGATTTTGATGGTTCTTGGATGGGTTTTGGAAAAATATGCTTGCGCACACATCTTGATAATTACATGAGATTCAGAAAGCCTTAATAACAAAAGAAGGTATGTTCTATTCCGTTTTCAGGAACTCTATATACTTACTTACTATCTGTTAAGTAACTTTTCAGTAGGTACAGGTAGGTATAACAACTTATATTAGGTATACTTTAAACTACCAATTTGTTAGTTCTACAACTCTTTAGAAGTAGGCAAGTCGGAAGCCACTTGCAGTTTATTAATATATCGAAGTGTTAGTCATTATCAATTTGCTCTACATTTCAGAGGATCATAGCAAAGAAAACATTCACAGACGGTATTTCTAATATCTTGGTTATTTTGGGCCGAGCTCATCAGCTCTCTCTATATATCACTTCAAAGCACACCCCGGACGTCTTATCTTTATTATTATTTACTTACCTCTTAAACTTCTTGATAAAAAACACTCCAACACAAATCACGAATAAAAACTTAAAATACTTAATTAGAATAAAGTTTATATCTTACTTCAGTTCAGAAAAGTTAACACTAAATTTGCGCGGTGCTTTTTACAAAAAAATATTTCGGTAAAGACGCGGTTCGCGGGCTTTTTATGACGTCAGAGCAAAGTTTCACCCACAACCTTACTCGCGCCAAATTGACGCGTAACTAAATGGACCGGCATAAACTCATTCAACTTCAGACTCCATCTCTCATCCTTTTCCTACAAACGCTTTATCGTATCTCGCTGTCCCTATTTGTAGCTTCCGCTTGATGAACCCTATTGAGCTGGTTAGTCATTAATTAATTCTGCATAAGAAAATTGCTTTTAATTTAAACGGTGCACAGATGTGACCGAGCGGGCCATCAGTGAAGTGTTAAAACTTTGCGGATAATATGCGTTGGAATCATGTGTGGTCCCATGATAGTATGATCCCTTCTTTCTACTTAGGTACTTAGTTTACATTTTTCACGTGTATATTAAGATTTTCACATAAGCTATCCCTATCATTTGCCCGAGTCGGTAACTTACGAAAAAGGATTGCCTAGGTATATGATAAAGTTTTACACCTTCGAACGTGCTTCAAAAAATGGCGGCCCGTTACCAGGGTTGTAGGTATGTTGTATTGCACTTATCAATCACAATAATATAACAACTTACTGAGTCATACAAGCTATCTCGTAGTCAACTGAAAGCTGATTCCGACTTCCGCACTTGCTATTTTTATTTGCTAACGCAATTAAAACTAAGTAAACCACAGAATATATAATAAAAAACTAAACAAGCTATAAAGGTAGCAGAGATAAATAAATTTCAAGTAAGTAACAGCTATCTTTTATATTTAAAAATACCTATGTATCCTAATGTACACATAACTCTCAGGTTCAGTTATCAGAACTACCTATTTATTACAAACCAAGTCAGCCGCTCGCAAAGGCGCCCAAGTCGAAAAACTATAAATTTCACTTTGCATCGAAAAACTTCGTATCGGTTCTTGGTGCGCGCTGTTTGATGTAATTGATAGAGGATTTAAGTTAAAATACGTCTTCTTTGCGACGCTATAATGGCGGTAAAAATGTTCTGCGCCGTATCCACTAGCCATACTACTTTAAAAATACTTTATAAGTAAGTATAGGTACCTATTATAATTTATGCTAAAGTGAGTCTGTCTGTCTGCTAGCTTTTCACGACCGAACAAAATTTGGTACAGAGATAGCTTGCATCCCGGAGGATATACTTAAGATACTTTTGGTCATCGAAAATCCACGTGAACGAAGTGCGTACCAGGTATGGATGGCAATCGGGGGTGGAATGCCTCGCAAACCCCCTGCGCTAAACCGGTGCAAGCAAGCGCGGCTGACGTGCGGGGTGTTCCCCCGCCTTATACCCCGATTGCCATCTCGACCTGTCACGGACTTTTTTTTTCTTCTTTTACGGTTTGGGTTATATCCTGTTTTAGCCTCTACTTGATACAAATATGCTTGCATCCTAGAGTCGGGTAATAGACTACAACTAGTGTGAAAACACGAGTAATATCTACTCGTATGCTACCCTTTTATTCGAGAATAAGAGTATCCTCGAGATTTTTGAAAACCTAAATCCATGCAAAAGTACTTAGTCACGTGCATCATCTAGCTAGTAGATAATAAGTAGGAAATCAATGAGAGTTGCAAAACGACATTTCTAGTTAGCAAGGGTCAGCTACCTGCCGTCAAGTGCTTTCTTTCACGAACATTTTGGCTAATCACACATATGGGCACACTTCAGATCAGAGCCTTTCGTTCACAAGATCGTTGAAATCCACAGGAAAGAAAATAAGAGCTTTTCAATTGTTTATTTAAACTGTTACGCTACTTTTATAACGCCCATCCTATGACTGAATTGAATATTGGTCATTGATTATTATAGATTTCAACTATCCGTACCTACCTACTGTGTTGTATATAACGGGTACACCGTACATACCACGATTAATTAGGCGATTTTTAACTGCCGATATTTCGACTCAGTTACATGACTGCAGTCCCGTCGTGACCACGACTCATGTAACTGAGTCTAAATATCAGCAGTTATCGCCTAATTAATCGTGGTATGTACCCGTTATGTACAACACAATATGTCGTTATAAGTAGGTACCTAGTCAGGTGCCCAAATAATATGACCAATCCATTCTAATACCAAAGTTAAGTATTTAAGTATACTTAGATACGTGTCTTTTCGCGACTTAACCGCTAAACCGATCATGACGAGAGCCAAGAGAGACCAAGGATTAGAAATTTTTATAACAGGAAATCAATTTTTTGGGATGGGATTTTCAAAAAAGCTAAATCAAGCAACAAGTTACAGGCATCGGGGATCAGTGAGTTTAAATTATACTTAATCTAAAGTAGCGATTATGATAACCTAAGCTGTGTAGGAGTAGAAAGTATAGTTTAAAATGTTTAAGTACTTAATAGGTATGTAAGTACCTACTTAGGTTAGAAAATTAATCATGAAACATAAACAACAAAGAGTGAGAAGAAAATTGTAATTTAATTCAGTTTTTATCTCAAAATGGTAACATATTGGGCTATTTATCTTTCCCTCGAACCGTTTCAGCATAGAGTAAAAGTTATTTTTATGCAAAAATATACAGCAAGTTACGGGCCACGACATTGACGGATGAGCTCGGGACCGCCTGAAATGGGCCGAGGATCTTTTCGATCTCGCCTCACATCATTTACTTTATCGCCATTTAATTATAAGCAACTGCTTTATAGAGGCTTTTTCAGCACGTACTTACCTATCTAGGGAAAAGGCCGAATACTGATTAAATGTTATCGTACAAAAAGTGCCTGTTTTTTGACATAATTTATCAAAGAATTCTATTGGAATTTGAATCCTCCTAACTTTTAAATTGATTTACAATAATCGGGGTTTAAGTAAATCGCTATAGGTAGGTATGAAAGTTACTTGAAAAAATGGGTTTTATTATTATTACTTATGTACATATATTTAACAAATTCTTTCTACTTAGGTATTTCCCATTATATGCGTTTAAAAGCTGAATTTGGCAAACGCAGGCTGTCTACGCAGGGTAGGTACCTACTGTATACTTGACTCAATTGATTCATGAGGAATTTATCGGACTACTTATTGATTCTTGATCGTAAACATATCGTATCAAGAGTGAATAGTCCGAAACTCCTCATGAATAAATTGAGTCAAGTATACAAGTACAACCCTACATAGACAGGCCGCTTGCGTTTGCCAAATTCATCTTTTTGATTTCCGCCGCTCAACTTTGTCGGTAGATATGGCACGGAGCCATGTGTCAAACGTAGACGGTGCATGTGACGTCATACGTAGCGCTAACGCTTATTGCCCGAAAACCAGTAAGTAAACTTTACAGTTTGGTTTACCTTGACTTTAGTATTGTCTATGGCTGAATAATAAAATACCATTAAAAAATCTAGTTTTTGTACTATTCACAGACCGATTTCGATACCTGCTTTTACGCAGTTATGAAAATTTAAATCGAATGCCATGGGTAGGTATAGTTAAGGATCTGGAGAGTGCCATAGGCTACGTTTTGTCCCAGAAAATCAAAAAGTCCCCACGGAGTTTTTAAAAACTTATATCCATGCGGACGAAGTCGCGCGCATCAGCTAGTTTGTAAATAAATATAAATATAAATATAAAATTAATCATGATATACCTAAAGAAATTAAGTGGAGGACGGCGCTACTACCTACATATTATTACAGATGTTCCTGCTCCTTTGAGGGTTCCAATCCAACTAGACCTTATTACTAAATCTCCGCTGTCCGCCGTCCATCCATCCGCCCGTTCATCCTTCCGTCCGTCCGTCTGTCTGTTAGTGGGCTGTATCTCATGAACCGTAATAGGTAGAGTCTAAATTTTCACAGAATGTGTAATTTCTGTTGCCGCTATAACAGCAAATAATAAAAAATTCAAAATGACCGCCATGAAAATAAAAAAAAATAGTGTTATTTCTTGTACGATGGTACGGAACCCGTGCGAGATTAATAATTTTGACATTAGTAGGTATGATGTTTTATAGTAGGTAGTGTTTTGAATTTGGGAAAAATAAAATAAAAGACATGTTTCGACAATCATTATACTACATTTTATTTTATACTAAACACTTTATTTACAAAACCTCTCCTTACATCCTCTTACTTCTTGTCAAATACAATGCAATGACATGCCAATGATTCTACTGATTTGAGATTAATTTTATTTAAATTGGAATATTGGATAATATTGCTGTTTATTATAATAGAAAATAAATAATATTTAATCCTAAACTCAAGTGAAAACTTTTGTGTACAGTCGGACGCATAATTTATCATTAGTTTTAAATATGAACATAAGGAATGTCCGCCCGACAGTACCTAGTGAATGAAGTATTTATTTTACTTCGTAAAAATGATTGCAGAAAGGTAAAAAGTTAGATTTAAATATAGCTAAATTTGCAACTAATTTTGTTTAAAGTCATGGATAATTAAAACAAAAGTAGTTACAAACATTATAAATGTAAATCGATCGCTTAATAATAAACACGAATACTTGAAATACAGTTGGAATAATTTTTACTTTAATATTCAATGATATTTCTTACTACAAAACATTTGTACGTCAAGAAATGTACGCGTGTATTTATTTATATTGAAATCAAATTATCTATACATTTATGTGTATCGAACACTGAAAACAGAAACGACGCTATTCAAAAATGGCAGCTCAAAGTTACAACTACAACTGCAACCTGCGAGAAAAAATATGACCGTTTCTAATCGCACTATCTCACTAGGACACCAGTGATAACAACCAAGTAGCGCAATCAACAAAATGTATACAATCTCTATATATATATCTCTATGGAGGGTCTCATCTGTGGCTCGGTTGTTTGACAGCTACAGTGTCACGATCGCAATCATCTCTGATTGGTTAATGCTCGCTCACTATTGGCCACAATGCATTGTTGCAACAAGAATCGCACAAATTCAGAAAATCAGAACAATTGAGATTGTAATAATGATTGATGCAGGTTTTAGACAATCGCCCTACTGGTGTCCTCCTGGTTGCGCAACCGAACGGGCGCCAGGTGAGATATCTTGTCTTGGTAACTTCTATACTTTTCACTACACCCTATCCTATGGTATTGGTTTGGTATGTGATTGGTTGGTGTCTCAAAATGATTAGCACCCACTGAGATGTTGGCAATACCATTTGTATGGGATTATGTAACAGATAGAGCGCTATACTAACTTCTTTGTGCTTCTTTCCGCGGATAGGGTAATAGTTTTCGGTAGAGGCTATAGTCTGGCTAACGAAAGAAGAGACTGGAAAAGCGCGGCAAATTTTAAAAATATCAGTATCGCAGCGCCAAAATTAGTATTATAGACATGGAATAACCTAATTTTATAGAACATAAATAAAAATAAGTAAATCTAAAGTTTCAAATTATCTTCTGTTAGCTCATCGTCGTCATAGTCTCATCTTTTGTTAGCTTTTTCGTTGGTTTTATGATCTATCGCAAATCTTTAAATGGCCATGAAAAATTTAGATTTTTGAATAGGGTCAGTGTTGTTTCCAATGTGCGATTGGCATTCGCGTATTGTTTGCTAGTTGTACAGTTGTCTAGTAGGGCGATTGTTTCTGCTTGATGACGGCCTGCACGCACTTGGCCATGGTGGGTGAGGCGCGGCTGATCGCGTCCGTCATGAAGAAGTCCTCCAGTTGCTTCAGTTGTACGTCCAGTTTACCCGACACTGGCTTCTGGAGGCTCTGTAACAATATTAGAATGAACAATGGAACATAAACTATTTTATATAGTAACGGCCGAAATTAACAAATAATCAACCTATCTGTAATCCGTATTTACAAAAGGAAAAGCTGACTGACTGATTGGCATGCAGATAGCTATTATGACGTACAAATACAAATACAAATACAAATACAAAATCATTTATTTGCACGATTGCAGGTACAATGATGGTGTTACAATGGTTTATTTACATCTACAATCCGCCGCGCCGTTCGCTAAATAAAGGATTTTTGAAAATACAACCCCTAAAATGGTAAAATAGGGGTTTGGAATCTGTGCAGTCGCGAGAATAATCTAGTCTGTTGATAAGGTACTTTGTCAAGAAAGACATTTGGACAAAGACTAACCTATTATAAACTGCGGACTTGAGACCATCGCTCACAGCGACTTTTTGTAGCGATAAAGCCGCGTTTCCAGAACCCGATCCTGAATCGCGACAGCTGCTGAATCGTGGGCAAAAGGACAGGCCATCGATGTTTCGCTGCTATATCGCGACCTTTTAGTGGCTGTATCGCTATTGCATTGCTGCAAAAAGCCGCGGTGGACGACCCCCCTAAGGTGGACTTTCGAGTCCAGCGTATGTCGTGTCAGTAACGCACACAGCGTTACTGACGCATATCGCGTCGTCGATTTTCATTCATCGTCATCATGATCAACCCATCGCCGGCCCACTAATGAAAACAGGTCTCCTCTCAGAATAAGAAGGGTTAGGAAGTCCACCACGCTGGCCGAGTGCAGATTGGCAGACAATACTTAAAATCATTAGTAGTACTATTTGTACGAGAGGTTGCACACTAGATCCGAATTTCATTTTACGGCTATCGGATGCAGAGTGTAAGGAGTCCTCTCAAGCAACCGCTAATTGCGAAGGGAAGGAAATGACTACCTGAGCGAGCGCCCTGGCTTGCGCGAAGTAATTGTTGTTCTGCACTTCTCCGTAGCTGACCAGTGTGGGGCTCACTTCGCTGAGGCGGTCGCGCACGTCGTCCAGCGTGTCGTAGGGCAGGGGCTCGCCGCATACTTCCGACAGAGCTCTGGTGATAGCATCAAAAATCGTTATATGGTTTTCTAGGAAACAAACAGTATGAAGTTACAATAGATAACTAAAGCCTCAATAGCTCAACCGGTAAAGGAGTGGACTGAAAACCGTAAGGTCGACGGTTCAAACCCCGCCCGTTGCACTATTGTCGTACCTACTCCTAACACAAGCCTGACGCTTAGTTGAAGAGGAAAGGGGAATATTAGTAATTTACCATGGCTAATATTCGTTATAAAAAATAAATAAAAAAAATAAAAAAAATGAGATTGATGGCTCAACCTGTCTGTCTGCTAGCTTTCCACGGCCCAACAGTTTAACCGATTTTGATAAAATTTGGTACAGAGTTAGCTTACATACATTACATCCATCCAGGCTACTTTTTAATCCGGAAAATCAAAGAGTTTCTACGGGATTTTTAAAACCTAAATTTGCGCGGACCAAGTCGCGGTCATCATCTAGTCCATACTTCCTTACTTAATATTATAAATGCGAAAAAGTGTCTGTCTGTCTGCTAGCCTTTCACGGCTCATCCGTTCAACCGATTTTGACGAAATTTGGTACAGCGATAGCTTGCATCCCGGGGCTACTTTTTATCAAAGAAAATCTTTTTTATCCGGAAAATCAAAGAGTTCCCGCGGGATTTTCAAAAACCTAAAACCTAGCAGACAAAGTCGCGGGCATCATCTAGTCTAGTATTGTATAAAATAATACAAAATATAGCTACAAACAATAAATCTTTAAGTTTCTCCCAAAACTGCAGAACCCTTGGTAGGCGAGTTTGGCTAGTTTTAGTGCTGCAAATGCGAATGAATGAATCGACCCGCCGATGTTATGCTAATGATGTCAGCAAAGGTTGGCGCAGACGTCACCTACCTGACAATCTTCCAGTCTTCCCTGGCCTTGCCGGGCGGCGTGACAGCGGGCAAAGTCTGCTGCGCTCTGCCCTCCGCATTAACGTACGTGGCTCGCTTCTCCGTGTACGCCGCTCCGGGCAACACGATGTCTGCGATCGAAGCTCCCGCGTCACCATGATGCCCTGGTAGATTACAAACGAGAAGTTATGGTTATACTAACCCGGACCCTTAACTTAACCCATTCAAGTTAACCCAAATACTCAAATCTTTATATATAAATATTATGAATTCTTGTCAAAAAAGAAATAGAAAACCATTGTTTTACTTGTTTGTTTGGCCTTTGGCCTTATAGCTTAGCTGATGTAGGTGTTTGACGATTCAAAAGAACTAGCAAGTGTATAGGAAAAAAAAATCTATCAAATTCAGATTCAGGGTTCCCTCCTCCCCCTAAATTTACACCAAAAATCTTGTTGGCTTGGGTCCTAAGGATCAATCCTACCAAAGGAAATCTCTTGTTTACAAAGCGTCATATTTTGCAGTTTTTCGTCATATTGTATACACAGTTAAACTATCATTACATTAAAATTCTCAGTGGCAATTCAAGCCTACCTTGGTAAATAACAACACAGTCTTTAGGCAGCGACTCCCTTGTAACGACTCCCGCATCAGCTCCCAGCAGATACACCACTTTGGGTCCATCCTGCAGGTATTTGCCCACGCCCGGCTTGTATCCCATGTCTAAGGCCGCCACTTGAGATGCAGTTCGTTGAAGGACGTTTAATACCTAGCAATAGAGTGATCCCGTCTTAAAACATTGAAAAACATGACTGGTCTAATGCTTAGATTTATAGAGCCTACTTTGACTTTGCGCAGGCTAATTTCAGTAGACAGATTTATGCCAGCGATATAACGCTGTCTCGTTTTAACTGTGTCTTAGGTCTAAGCAAACTCAAAGTGCACTCTATAGATCTCAATTAAAGTACCTTCTTAAAATTTCCCTTTAAGAATTTTCTGTGGGAAATTTTTAAGAGAATACTAAAATGTTATGGCTACGAAACCTAATATAATTGAGATGGTTACAGAACTATTCCAATAAGACTGACTATAGGAGAAAAAAAACTGATGGGTAGAGGCATATAGAGGCAGTGGCAGATGCAGCTGAAGATCCAAAAATACTTGTAAAAATTTAATTGAATACATTTATTTTATTTTTTATTTTATAAAGAAAACGAAGTAGTTCTAAACACATTAAGTTTTATTTAACCTACTCTCCACTCCTTGTCAGCGAGATTGACCAGCAACCGCAAGACTAGTTCCTGGCATGTAAGCCAATAGAGGGAGTACTTCTTCTTCTTAAGTTGGTTGGCATCTATGACTTTTAGTTTAGCGCCCTCTAGCCTTCTGAGCAACTCATACAGTGTTACTCCTTGACAGCCAGTTTGTCTCGCAGACCTAAGGCCAGTTAATGCATGTAAGCTAATAGAGCGAGTTCTTTAAGCGTTTTCAGCTGATTGGATCCTTTGATGACGACAGGGCGTTTGGCACTATCTAGCCTTTTGAGCTAACTCCTGAAAGGATCGAATTCCTGAAATGCCGGCAACGCATTGGCGGTTCCTCTGGTGCTGCAAATGTTCATGGACGGCGGTAATCACTTAACATCAAGTGACCCGCCTGCTCGTTTGCTCGATATTTTTATGAAAAAACTACCACATACCCTCCACTCCTTGTCAGTGAGTTTGTCCTGCAGACGCAAGGCCAGTTCCTGCGTGTAGGCCAATAGAGCGGGTCCTTCAGGCGTCTTCAGTTGATCGGCTCCGATAATAACGACGGGGCGCTTGGCGCTTTCCAGCCTTTTCAGAGCTTCGTGTGAGGATGAACCCGTGGCGAAGTCCTTGACTATGGATGCTGAGTCACCGACGTGCTAGCGTAGAAATAACAAAATATAAACTTATTTGATTGTAAATATGCTATCTATGAATTAAAGTTCTATGATATGCAAAATAAATCTTTTCTTAATTATGTTTTGAAAAATGTTATTTCGTTAGAATAATAATTTTATAAACGAACATTAACTGAGGAGCTGATAAACAAAACTGTGTTATTGTACGGAATAAAATTTTACAGGTGCAGCAAAAAATTGAATTAAAGCTGACAAATATTACTGTAGTTGTACCATTTAGATTGAAATCCCGAACTTTGGTCTGTTTTATCAAATCCAGCCACAACCGTTTTGCATTGAAATAAGTTCAATTTTGTATTCTGTGATGAGAATTACGAACTTTGGACTATATTTAGCACAGTTGTACACCATTTTTCTTGGCAATAAGTTCAAATTTGTGTTCAGTGGACCACAAATGTCCAGACTAAAGAAATAAACGTACTTTGAGAAGTGTGATCACACCGTTTTGTTTGGCAGCTCCTCACTATTATCTGTAGAATATTTAAACTTTATTTTCCTGTTCATCTGTTTAAAAATACAAAGAATAAACAATATTGCTTGTAACACGTACGATATATTCGTAGGTGAGGTCGACTTTGGGCCCGATGGACGCGACGTCGGTCTCCTTGTGTATAAAGGCCTTACGAATGCGCGCGTTCAGCAGCGGCGCCTCGAAACGCACGTTCGTGCCGATCAGCAGTACGAAGTCTGCATCTTCCACGTCTGAGCAAAACAGGCTACTTTATAATTTTTATTTTCATTCATTGAAGAGGTAACAGTAGAGACATACTATAAGAATTTAGGGCAATTTGTCTATCGCCAACTCTCTCAACTTGTTGTCGCTGCGACCGGCAAATAACGTGAGCATAAATCGATCAATTGCGAGTTGGACTTAATACGAAGGGTACGACGAAATGTGTGCTGCCAAAATGAGCTAGAACTAAAATTTTAATTTAATGCAAAAACTCGTACTGGCAATCTTCGTATTCAACACGTAGGATGAGCGCAGGTCGGTGCCGGCGCCCTCTTGCGGGAAGTACTGTTCCGTGCAAGCGTTCTCTGAACCGAGCCTGTTCAGAAGGTCTTTGAGCGCAACCAAAGCTTCCGCGTCTGCCAACTCGCCCGCTACTGCTAACAACTGTGGAAGTCACATGCGTACATTACCCGCCAGGAAATATTGCACATCCAACTTAAGTGCCCCGTAAACGGTCAAACATATATGTCAAACACGCCGTCAATCAAATTTGCCAAACACGTAGTTTGTTTGACAAACGCAGCCGTACACCTTCAAGCATGTTTGATAAACACACCGGTCAAACACCAACACGGTTTGTTTGACAAACGCATCAAACACGACCGCAGAAGATCAAATAATTTGACAAACACGTAATATTTGACAAACATGTTTGACCATATACGGGCACTAGAAAGCGATTTCTGTTACGTAGAACGGTCCCTGTCACTTTTTAAATAGAAATGTCGAGTAAACGAGCAGGCGGGTCACATGATGTTGAGTGATTACCCCCGCCCATGAACATTTGCAGCACCAGAGGAATCGCCAATGCGTTGCCGGCCTTTCATAAATTTGTTGGTCCTTGAATAACCCCATGTGCTCACTCACTCCACTCATACTGTGTGACGTTTTGTCGGTCTCAACGTTCTACGAAACCGTTATATTTTTCTAGAGTTCAATGTGCAATATTTTCTGTCGGGTACCGTATGTAATTTTACATAGGTACATGATACGGCCTTAGTTGACTAAAGCATGCACGCACACATTTATGGACGCACATACGCAAGCACGCTAGCACGTCAGGCACGTAACTCACTTATACCTAAACACATTTTGAAAACCTGTATTGGGACGCTAAATCCAATCCTTTGGCAACATTTCTTTGCCAGTAGAGTAACTGTTACCTTATTCGGTGGGCAGTCACGCAAAGCTCTCCCGGCGGCCACGATGGCCTCCTCCCATTCGACGGGCGTGAGGTTGCCGCGACTGTCGGCAATCATCGGTGTCACCAGCCGCTGCCGCTTCAAGCCGTCGCACGCGAAGCGAGACTTGTCCGATAACCATTCCTCGTTGATCTCCTAGTCAT
Organism: Maniola hyperantus; assembly: GCF_902806685.2. NCBI lineage: Eukaryota > Metazoa > Arthropoda > Insecta > Lepidoptera > Nymphalidae > Maniola > Maniola hyperantus. The sequence goes on from NC_048554.1 coordinate 9,897,548, forward strand.
TTTGAATACCTATATTACTTTTTATGTAAATAGTCTGGAATCTTCTAAATTTTTTTGGATGAAAGAGATATGAGATGCTACAACGGAATATTTTTTGGAGGAGTTTATAAGAAATAACGTAGTATGTTACGAAACTTAAATAAAACACTTGTGTTCTATGTAACAATTAGCTAGGTAGCAGGACACAAACTGAGGTTGTCAAAATGCCCACTTAAATTAACTTTATTCAGAAGCAAAGTAGCTTGTACAATAAAACACAAGCCTTTAACAATCCTAACTAGCAATACTGTATAAACAACACTATTATAGTCTTTCTAGTAGATGAGGCTTGAAACAACAGAAAATTAATTGTTCAAATTATTTTTGTTAATATATTAGCAAGACATTTAGTGCCTCTAAGATTCTAAATGCCCAGTGACTAGTGACCCTGTGAAATAACAGTTTAGAAGTAAAAGAAGACCCCGTATAAACACTTCTTTGGAACATAGTAATCAGAGTTAATAATTTATTTATCTATTTGAATTTGTAAATTGTTCACTTACTTCATTAGTCCTAGGCAAGAAGACCCCGTATAAACACTTCTTTGGAACATAGTAATCAGAGTTAATAATTTATTTATCTATTTGAATTTGTAAATTGTTCACTTACTTCATTAGTCCTAGGCAAGATACGCAATACTTCATTGGTACGTGTTGCAACGACAATGTTGCTTCCCAAGGGGTCAAGAACATCAACTGAATCAATCTGGAACAAAAAATATTTTAGCAAAAATATAAACACCTTTTTTGTATTTCACTAAGGGTTGTGTAAATGGCAACTCACCCTTCTAGTCTCCCATGGTCGAGCGGCGAAACTGTATGGTTTGGACGTAAGGGCGCCGACAGGGCATAGATCGATAATGTTGCCAGATAACTCTGACAAGAACATTTTCTCAACATAAGTTCCAACCTGCAAGAAACCCCACATTAAGTATAACAAGTTTTTGGTAACTCTAACTATCTAAGAGTTTATATTTTTTTCAAGAGTACTATACTGTAATGCATGAATCCCTAGTATACAGCCTACAGGGTCATCAACCAGGCATATCAACTTGGTAATTTATACCTCGTACAAGGCACGCGGGATCAGAGCCGCGTCATTGACATCAGTCATTATGGTTGCGCATTCTTTAAATGAGTCATCGATAAATATACAACAAATACGCATATTGCGGGCAGACATAATGAATACCGCCATTACTTGTATTTGCAGTTTTGCACATGCATTCAGCATAGATGCGTTCTTAAAAATAACATTATAAGCATTGGTGGTGAAATGCATCAACAATCTCGTCGTGTGATTAACATTGTGTTACCTAACCTTTTTGTATGAGATTAAAGAAGAGCTCTAGATTGATTTTAACAAACCACGTGACAAATTACAGTACGCGGCAGAAAATAATGAACATCGGCCTTTAGAATGACTTTTCGGCTTTTCGGATGTACATTATTTTCTGCTGGGTACTGTACATTACTTTCAAACATTAAATGCATTATTTTACGCATAAAAAGGATCGATGAAAGTTGCAACACCACTGTTGGAAGCGCGCAATGTGCACTACTCCATTCCCACGTTTTATGACTTCGCGTGTCAGTAGCGATCTGTGTCCCAACATGACCAAGATTTTAATTACCTGCATTTCAGTGCCCCTTCCAGTGGTACCAAAGTCGTCGACACCAGCCACCTCTGACGCGAAACGGATGCATCGAGTGCAGTGGATGCATCGCGTCATAATCGTCTTTATCAATGGGCCCACATCCTTGTCTTCTACAGCCCTGGTAGTAAAATGAGAATAACAAAAATCTAAAAAGTAAAGAATCTAAAAAAATATGCAAAAAAGAGTACAGTTCATTTCAAGTAGTGCTGGGCGACAGTAGTGGGGATTATATGTGAAAAACTCGAATTACTTGTAGACGGCGAAAGCTGCTTAGTTTACATTATGTCTATCTCTATCTATAATATAAAAATGAATCACTAAATGTGTTGCTCATCGCAAATCTCGAGAACAGCTGAACCGAATTCGCTAATTCTTTTTTTATAACATTCCTTGAAGTATGAGTGGAAATTGGTTCGTGCGTTCAGGAGTTATTGCGTCAGGAAGGAAAACCCGACTTATTTTTATATAGTAGATGTAAGACGATTTATGTAATGGTGATAATTAATAAAGCTAAAGCTACAAGGGTTCCAAATGTGAATGGACAGAATGATGAGAATACTATCAAGTTTTTGAAACATTTATTAATTAAATAAGAAGATTCAAGTCACTTACCGTTTTCCAGAGAAATGAATATCAGTGAATCGACTTTTATCAGAACCAAAAGCCATAGATTGATCTTGCAGGTCACACTCCCCTCCCTGGTCACATATAGGACAGTCCAAGGGATGATTGACCAAAAGAAACTCCATAACACCTTCTCTTGCTTTGCGGGTGAGATCCGAGTTGGTTTTCACCCTCATTCCCTTCATAACAGGCATGGCGCAAGCTGCCACAGGCTTGGGTGACTTCTCAACTTCAACTAAGCACATGCGGCAATTGCCGGCTACTGCTAATCTCTCATGGTAACAGAAGCGGGGTATCTCTACTCCAACTTGGGCAGCTGCCTGTGTTACAATATTAATTTTGTCAGAATAAAATTATAAACATTATTGATGACACCAAACAAGCTGATACAAAAGGTCTTGGCTAGAAAGATCTGGCTGGAGAAAATGATGATTATTTTATTTGTTACTAGATGATGCTTGCAAGTTCGTCTCTGTACATTAAAATCGGTTGAACAGATGGGCCGTGAAAAGTTAGCAGACAGGCAGACAGACCTACAGACACACTTTCACATTTATAATATTAGTATGGATTATTAATTAGCGACAGATTTTATTATTGCTATCTTACTGATTATGAGCAATGTCTTCTCTGAGGTTTTACTCTATTTTGTATAACATAGCATACTGTCTCGGATTTTATCCACACTATTTTTAAATTGTGAAAATAAAAACTTTTAAAAATATTTTTTTGTCACTGTACTGCAATAAACCTTGTTCATTTTCATAACCATTCTTGAATTTAATGTCTTAATAGTTCCTGTTATGTATTCTTTAAATAAGAATGATTTCCTAGATTATAGTAGCACTAAAACTGCACTAAATAATAGTACGTCACCTGCAGAACAGTGGTACCAGGTGGCACTGATACAGGCTGATCATCAATAAACACTTCCACATTATCAGGCTGTGGCTGGACCTGGTCGGCGAACCTGCGAGCCGTCAGAGGCGCCCGGCGGCTCGGAGACAGCGCAAGCGCCCTGGACAGCGGCTGGCGCAGCATTCTCTGCAGTGTCTACATAACAATCAATGTTACACTCACACTTGTAACTCCGTATATTTCACAAGAATTAAAGTGTACTAGTATATTATCTAGACTTTGAATTAACAACAAGAAATCATAAGCATGAGTAGAATAATACAATATAATCAGTTTTATAAGACATAAACCCTCTTGTTATTGTTACATAATTTTTAATGTCTAACCTAAATAAATGTATTATACACAAACCGATAGTAAAAAACTAATAATACGGTAACAAGGAAACTAATTGGACACCATTCATTTAGAACATACGACGCACTTTTATTTAAAACGTACTTAGAAAAATATTTTTCAGATTTTGAAGAATGATGACAAGAGACAAGGCGAAATCTGTCAGTGTCTTTTTTTTTTTTTTTTTTTTTCTTCTTATGGCTTTACACAGATTAGCCAATGTCAGGTTTGTTATTTATTAAAGTTTAAAGTTAGGGAAACTGTGGATAAAATTGAAAATTCGGGATTTGGAATTTGAAAGGAAAAGGATAAGGTTTTCACTAATAATAATATACCCACATATACTATAACTTGATATCATTTTTTTCTATGAACAAAGCTAGAACTTTATAAATATTTGAAGAATTAGTATATAATAAACAAACTATAGATGTAGGAAATGGTACATGCAATGATACGAGATGAGCAAGAAAGGCAGACCGATCATACAAAGTGCATGCAAAGAAAACATGGTTCAAGTCCCCATACTCCCCACAGGAACAGTAAGGATCGGGAATAATTTTCATCTTGTGTAAATGGGCTCGCGTACAGACATGACCTAAGCGCATTCTACACAGAACAGAGGTGACAGTTTTGGAGAAAACTATTTGGCTAAACCATGGTTTTCTCGGAATGGACGTCTGAATTTTTCTATAATGTTTACCTACTGAACTATCGTTATTCCATACTCCATCCCAGGTTTCATACAAATATACTTTAGATAAATTTATCAGGTCAGAACAATAATTGGTGTATTGGACAGTATCTCCAACGCGTATAGCCTCGTTTGCCAATTGATCAGCTCTTTCATTACCGGGAATGCCCACATGGCTTGGAATCCAAGCTAACACGACATCACAATTTTTCTGTGAACATTTATATAAAAGATCTCTAATCCCAAAAACAATTGAAGACTGTTTATGGGATTTGAATGGAAATCTATTAATAGCTTCTAAAACACTGCAAGAATCAGAAAATATTATGGTTTTCGGTATCTTTAAAATTAAAACATATTCCAAAGCCTTAAGTAAACCATAACATTCACCAGTGTAAACGGAAGCTTCAGGTGGAAGTTTAATTTGTTGTATACCTTTATATTGTGAATGATATACCCCAACCCCAACACAACTCTTATTCTCATGCTTAGAAGCATCCGTGAACACATAGTGCCTGTCAGGCCATTTATTATTGATGATGTTAGTAAATTCCTGTTTTGAATTAGGGTTATCTTTTAATTTTAATCCTATATCGAATTTAATTTGCGGGATAGCAATAAGACTTTCGTAGTTGTGCTGGTATAGAGGAAGAGTAATACTTCGATGGGTGGGAGCTCCCAAACTTTCATATTTTCTAAGACTTTTTACAAGACATGGAGAGTCTTTATGAGTCCAGTAATTGCAGGTATTAACCTGATATGCAAGTTGCCGTACTTTTGAAAATAACGGATGAGAACTTAGCTGTAATGTACGAAAGAAGTATTTATCACAGAGGAATTGCCTTCTCATATATAAGGGCGGATCACAACATTCTACCTGAAGACAATTTGTCGGAGCCGATTTCATCGCACCTGTAACTAACCTCAAAGCCTTCGACTGGATCATATCCAGCTTTTTAACTGCAGTTGTATTACCAGGGTGTAATAAGAATGTTCCATAGTCTAAAACACTTCTAATTAAAGCATTATATAACAATCTCATTGTAAAAGGGTGTGCACCCCACCATACTCCTGTTAGGCACCTTAGCATATTCAAATTTCGCTCACACCTTAATGAAACATATTCAAAATGAGGAACTCCAGTAAATTTAGAATCTAATATTACGCCTAAAAATTTTGCCTTATCTTTAACTGCTAGCGGAATACCATTGTAATTAATATGAAGAGATGGGAGATTTCGCTTTCGAGAAAATAATACAACAGAGCTCTTAGATGGTGACAAATCTAGCCCATTATTATGTAACCAACACTTTAAAGCATTTAACGCTAAAGTCAACAATTCACTAATATTATCCAAAGATGGCCCAGCAACATATAAAAGCAAATCATCTGCATATTGAAGCACATTTGCATATCTGTTAACAGAAATGTCCAAATCGTAAGTATAAATGTTATATAATATAGGGCTCAAAACAGAGCCTTGTGGCAAACCCTTCCACACAGTTCTATATATAAATTCATTTTCAGACGAATCTAACGAATACTTTATATATCTTTCGTACAACATATTTACAATAAAACTAATTAATAAATTAGGAATATTCAGGGCTAGCAATTTATTTTTTAAAATTGAGATATTTACATTATCATAGGCGGCATTTATATCCAGGAAGGCAGCAACCAAAGACTCATTTTTAGAGAAACTTAGTCTTATGTCTGTGGTAAGAACGCTCAAGCTGTCAAGGGTACATTTACCTTTCCTAAACCCAAACTGGTTTCTCGATAATAATGTATTATGTTCTAAAAACCATTCCAGCCTGATTTTAATGAGGTGCTCAGCAGTTTTAGCTAATACCGACGATAATGCTATTGGCCTATACGATGTTGGATCTGAACTCGGTTTATTCGGCTTCTGTAATAAGATCAAAGTTTGGGACCTCCAGGATTCGGGAACGATACCCGCCATCATAACGTTGTTGATCAAAGAAAGGTAGTACCTGAGGCTATTGTCGTCAAGATTCGATAAAAAGGAATAAGGAATCCCGTCTTCCCCTGGTGCAGAATCCTTAGTCGATGACAGTACGCCTTTCAATTCGTTAAGTGTAAATGGCGAATTCAAATCTACATTATTATAATTATCATTAGATACTATTAGGGGCGTTAAGGCCATGGGACATTCAGGTACACAAGGAGGACCCAAACGATCCATGATTTGCTCTGCTAGAGCTGGAGATATTTTATTCTGTTGTGAATCTTTAAATGCAGATCTGAACCTTCTTATATTTTGCCAAACAATTGAAGGTGAAACATTAGGATTTAAGGATATACAAAACCTGTGCCATCCTTCATATTTCTTTACCCTAAGTAGCTCCTTAGTGGTATTGGCAATTTTTAAGTAATTATCAAAATTTTCATCTGTCATATTTTGACAAAATTGTTTTTCCGCTTTTTTTCTTTCTTTAACTGCATTAGTGCACTCTACATCCCACCATGGTGGAGATGGAATAAATTCCATGCACTCACCCCTTTTTACTGGAAAAGTTTCATCTGCGGCTTCAATTAAAGCTGCAGATAAAGCTTGTGAGGATTCTAATATATTCAAATGACTAATTTCAGGTAAATTATTGATTTTCTTTTCAACGGCTGCACTATACAAACTCCATTTTGCATCTGTCAGTTTATGTTTTAAACGTGGCTGTCTTACATGTTTTGGAGGTTTTTCAAAAGGGAAAGTAATAATTAGAGGGTAGTGATCACTACCACCAGTAGATTCAGCGGTTGACCAGGTGAGAGATGAAGCTAGATCAGGAGTGCAAATGGACAAATCTGGAGCACTAGGTGTCCGTGCCAACCGTGTTGGAGACCCAGTATTAAGAATGCACAAGTTATGGGAGCTTATTAAATCTAACAACTTTTCTCCATAGAAGGTTGATGTGGAACATCCCCATAATTCGTGATGAGAGTTAAAATCCCCTAAACATAAAAATGGTTTCGGTAAAAAATTAAAAATTTCATTTATTTCATTAAATATTTCATTATTAGGACGAGAGAAATATATAGATACATAACATATACTATTTACAATAACTGCAATAACTGATAAGTTATCACTATGTACAGGTAGAGTGATAGGTGTAAATGTCAGAGTATTTTTGATGAGTATGGCCACTCCGCCATACCCATCAGGTCTGTCTTCTCTGAGACAAACATACCCCGGCATTTTGAACAAAAATTCCTTTCTCAACCATGTCTCTTGGAGACAGATAAGAAAGGGATCATGTTTATTAATAAAATATATTAAGTCTTGTTTTCTATTGTTGAGGCTCAGGCAATTCCACTGAATCACTCTGGCTCTGTGATCCATTATTATTAGATATTTGATATAAGGCTTCAATTACTGTGGCAACGTGGGACGGTGTAACTATATTTGATTGTGATAATAATTGAATTAATATTTTAATAATGTCTGCCATGTTCATGTTATTTTCAGAACTATTATTATTAAAATTAAACTTTTGTTTAGGTAAAACAGGATCTCTTATTATTTCTGAGTGGGCAGAGCGGTCATAGCCTTTGCTATGCTTTGAGGGTGATCTTGGCTTTATAAAGACTGTTTTTTTATACGAATTCGGCACTGAATTTGAAGTAGATGGAAGTTTAGATTTTTGGGGTCCATGTATATCCTGTGATGAAGAGGATGGCACAGGCGTTGAAACCAAAGCTTCGGCATATGACATGTTTGAAACTGGTGGATGTATTTTAATTGCTTCCATATACGAAATACAACTTTTGCTCATTGTTTCTTTTATCGCTCTCTGTCTGTTATGCTCTAAGCATTTTTTATTTATGGCTTGATGGGAACCTTTACATAGGCAACACCGGTAATACTCTTCCTCTACCTGACAAGTGTCGCCAGAATGCCCTTGGCTACATTTATAACACTTTGGCACTGACCGGCACTGATTTTTGACATGTCCAAAACGGCAGCACTGGTAGCATTGCACAGTGGGGTAAATATATAACTCTACAGGTAAAGCAGTGTAGCACATATACACCCGGGTAGGCAGTATTTGCCCATCAAAAGTAACTATTACCGTCCCCGTGTTAATGAATTGGTTTACATCATTCACTACAATTTTTCTTTTCATCCTCCTGATTTTAATGATTGGTCCGCAACCAAGTGGAACACTCATGTTGAGTAAGACTTCCTCTTCGGACCAATCATTAGGGACACCTTTTACCACACCCATGCGAGTAACATTAAATGTGGGTATAAACGCCCTATATTTTGCGGGTTCAAGTATTGGGTTTGTTAAAAAATTGTTGGCATCCAAGTAAGTAGAAAACGCCATACTGATGCGATTTCTACCTACACGTTTTACGCTTCCGTTCACAACACCACTAAATTTGTTGTTTTTTAAAAATCTACCAAAAGTTATTGGGTGTAGAGTTGTTGAGCTATCACTTTTTTCAATTTCTTTTTGTACATGTATTACATATGGGGCATTGTCGGATTGTTGATAATAAGCACGACCAATTGGCACACGCTTTGGCAGTGAAGATTGATTACTACTATCGGTGGGATTTGTGGATTCAGTTTGTGGATTTGGGTAAGGGGCATTCTGAACTTTATTATTGTCAGGTTCACACTTACATTCACAACTGTACCTATCTTTTCCATCTCGACATTTTGTTTTTCTTTTTCTTTTGTTACAGGTCATACAAATGCGTGAAAATATTTTTCTTTTCAACGGTTGGTCGGCATTGGACACAACGGACACGTCAGTGTCCATTGACGACTCAACCGCCGCAATTAATACGTCCATTTTAGATGTAATATTCAACGATCCTGGGGGAGATGACCCCCCGGGATCGGGAGGCCGAGTTTCCATAAGTTTGAAATGTAAACTATACTAAATTTAAAAACTTACCTATATATACAGCTAACTACTATGAAAATGTCACTAAAACTACAATATTAACACTATAAAACAACACCAATCCTTTTCCAAATTGAATTTACAAATTAATAAAATCAAAGCACGAAAATTTCACGTCCGCCAAGTACGAAGTTTCCCGCCCTTTTTTCTCTGTCAGTGTCACGTCGTCAGCGAGGTTGCTGATTTTTTTAAACTGGTTTTACGGCTCTGGGTTCTACTAACCTTTTTGAGCCTTGTTCAAGTCACAGACTAATACCAATGTCTAACATCGAAGAAGAATAATGTAATAAACCTAAATCACCTTTTACACAATGTTTTTAATGGCAGAGCGATCAAAAAGCTAAGCTTCTCAGTTGCTATGCGGGACTTATAATCTATAGCCCGAACTCTATTATGTCAAAATTTTGTCTATGTAAAATCGCTCCATCTCTTTCTTTCGCTCACTCAACTCGGCCGTGTGGTGTGGAATTGTAAGAAGGAGTCTAATAAATTCACAAAAATGGCATTCGGAGACGTAAAATCCCAACAGGGTCTCAGTGAATTGAATAAATATTTAGCTGAGAAGAGTTATATATCTGGGTAAGTCGTATTTTTGTTTTAATATCAGGTTTAAGTGCACCACGTCGACGTATGTTAACCTCTATTTTTAGGAAAGCCGAATAATATAAATCGCTTATATATATTTCTGTATCAATGAACCCACCCTTGACCGTGTATTTTTAGTATTGACTCGTTATCTACTTGTTTAGATACACTCCTTCTCAAGCTGATGTTCAAGTATTCGAGGAAGTAGGCAAAGCGCCGGCCGCAAGCTTGCCTCATGCCCTTCGCTGGTACAACCACATCGCTTCCTACACTCCTGCCGAGCGCAAGGTGTGGGCGCAGGGAGTGAGCCCACTCAACGCCGGTGCTAAGCCTACAGCAGCTGCACCTGCAAAGAAGGATGATGATGACGACGATGACGTCGATCTGTTTGGCTCTGGAGACGAGGAGGAGGTTTGTATTTTACAATTGAATGAACTGTATTAGTCATTATTGTATACAATATTTGCATCACAAAGTTTCTACATAATAAGAATCCTTTGTTGGAAATATTTCTAATTTGATGTTAGATTTTTATACAATAATGGTTTGATTGATAATAATTACTAATTCAGTTACACACAATCTCTTAAGACCTGCGCAGATGATGGACTATTGTCTGCAGAGGACAAAAATTGATTACTTAAAAACAGCATTAAGTAACGCACACAATGTATTACAATGGAAAACTGTAGTAAAAATTAGTGATGTACTTTTGTTCTCTGCAGATAGTCCCTTGTCTGTGCAGGTCCTAAATTTAACTTCTTTTACTCAGAAAAGGGTAGCACTGTTAAATAGTTCCACAGATTGTGTACAAAAACCAAAGCAATTGTCCAAGTTTGAAGATTGGCCACATTATCTCTAAACGAGTAGGAATAATAGGTTTAATTTGAAATTTTGTGTAACGTAAACTAATTCTGACTAATCATTATAGGATGCAGAGGCAGCCAGAATCCGTGAAGAACGTCTCCAAGCATATGCAGATAAAAAGTCAAAGAAACCAGCCCTCATTGCTAAATCATCTATAATCCTTGATGTCAAACCATGGGATGATGAAACAGATATGGCAGAGATGGAAAAACAAGTACGGACCATCGAAATGGATGGTTTGTTGTGGGGAGCATCCAAACTAGTCCCAGTAGGCTACGGTATCAACAAACTACAGATTATGTGTGTCATTGAGGATGACAAGGTGTCTGTTGATCTCCTAACAGAAAAGATCCAGGAGTTCGAAGACTTTGTTCAGTCTGTAGACATTGCCGCCTTCAATAAAATCTAAATGCCATTTTAAATTTATTTATTTTCTATTCAAATAAAATCAATTTTTCTTTATATTTAGTAAGTTTTATTATAAATTTATAACATACAAAAAGTACACTTCAAACAGTTATTTCTCATGATGAACAATTTTTAAGTAAATCATCTATTTATTACATAGTGATAATAATGGAACAGATTTTTCGATTTTTCTTTCATTAGCTATGTACGAGTATATTGCACAAGAAACCTAGTTAATAGTTTGCTATTTTCTGTTTACGAGTATATTTTTATTCTTATAATTAAAAATAGTAAACAAAAAACATTTTTGACAACAAAAATAAAACCCATAAAATATTCACAAAATACACACCAACTATGAGATTTATTTTTGGAGCATTAATTTCTTAACAACACTTCAATGACTAGTTTATGTCCTCTCAGGGCATTTAGTGTTTTATTCCACTTGAACATCTATTGGTTTTGAAACAGTTTCACCTACATTTGCTTGTAAGAACATATTAGGGATATCATTGCCAAAGTAGATTTTGTTATTTAATGCAAGGGCTTCATACTTTTTAAGTTCTAAATACTCTCTAGTTAGTAGGAGTTTGTTGGCTTCAGCTTGCTTCTTTAAATGGTAAAAGTCTGCTTCAGACTTTGTTTGGTGTTTAGCTTTGTGTATACTGTCTTGGATGAGTTCCATTTTCTGCATGGATTCCTTTTCCATGATCTTCTGTTCAAACTGGATTTTGGCAACATGAGCCTCTTTCTCTGCCTCTATCACAGCTTTCCGACGAGCTGTCTCAGCTTCCTTTTCAACAACCTTATAAACAAAATTTTGAATAGGTCAATTTTATAAATACAGTTATTAAATGTTTTGTTACTAAACACAATAGTAAAAACTAGCTTTGTGATTGGCCTTTTCTGAAGAGAACATAATATAGAAGATAAATTAGTAAACTCTCAAAAATAGTCTACTTCATACCTTTTGATGTTGTTCTGCAATTAGAAACTTTGATTTTTCTGCCTCCATAAGCTCGTAGTTTTTTCGTATGATTTCTGGAATCTTCGGTTTGGTCACGCGCACACCATTCACTTTCAGGCCTGGTGCCAATACATTCAAGTCATTTTGTAGAGCCTTAATTAAAAAAAGAAATGTTATCAACATGAAGATTGTAAAATATCTCTCAACAGCTATACTCACGTATTTAGTCGACGTTCGCCCGATTAGTTTCGAACCAATCCGGGGTCAAAAATAAGTGACAAGGAAATTAGTCGGGCTAACGTCGACTAAATACGTGAGTACAGCTGTTGAGAGATCTTTTATATAATGAAGATTGCACTAAAATTATCTTCAAAATAATTATATATTATCTTATTAGATTGTATACAGATATTTCTAAAAATACATAGTTTCAAGTGAGGAAGATGATACTTTTGTGATAAGGTCACCTTTGTATAACTAAAGTATTATATTCTCTTTATTTTTATTGTGCAATAATATGGTTTATAAATAAACTACCTGATGCATATGACTTTGCCTGTGTGGAATTAGGTTTTCTAAAACTCCTGTGGGAACTCTTTGATTTTCCAAGATAAAATGTCTATGCCTATGTCACTCTCTAGGGTCTTTATCTATACCCATGCAAAAAATCACATCAATCAGTTGCACCATTGCGACGTGATTAAAGGACAAACGCACAAACCAACAAACAAACACACTTTCGCATTTATAATAAGGGTACTGATATACAAAACTTACAGTGCTAAGATTCTCATCAATCTGGTCAAACAGTGCAATGTATACTTCATGCAGCGTGTGGGCGCTGCAAAACTGATTCAACTCATGATGCACCTTGTTGAATATCAGGGTTTTGTCATAGTCTGCTGTGAAGTTGCGAACCACATCAAGGACTAGAAATAGAACAATATAATTTATTTGCATCTAAAACCCATGATATCTTTGATATGGTTGTGACAGAATTGTGACTTAGATGAAAAAATGATCTAATAAACCATTGTGCCAGAATTTGTAACAATAAATAATCAATTCCCAGATAAGTTAGATACAAATCATAAAAATGAAACATACCACTATTGGGGTCCAATTTATTGACAACTTCAATTCTTTCAAAGTATATCATAACACCACCACTTGTACCACAAGGGACATTTTTAACTTCATCAGTTTGTAGAGTAGTCTGTAAATAAAATTGTAATAAAGTAAATACAATCTATGTACCTACCTACTCAATAAGATAATTTTGAGATAAAAGGTCAAGCTATTAAAGACAACTGAAAAATGAGAAATCTTGAGCTGACCATATAATATAAGTAATAAGTTACCTGAATAGCCTTATAAGTAGTGAGCAATGGAACCATCATGTGAAAGCCAGGTTGACTTGTAACTGGCAGTAGCGCTCCACCCTAAAAACAATATATTTTTAACGTGATACCATAAACTAATTTAGAAACAGTAGTCCATTATTATAAAGTGTTGTTACTTACGCGGTAATAAACGCCAACATATCCCTCTTCAACTTTGTGTAATGAAAAATGCACTGAAACACCTACAGCTAAAATAACAACCGCCAACGTCGAGGTCTGATCAGCCATGGCTGGGCTACGAAAAGATTAAAAGTTAAAGTTATAAAGCTAGTAGATACCTATATAATGCAAACACTATATATCTGTGGTTGTGTGTATTTTTTACCTCCAAAAATCTAAATGAACGCTCAATATTAGCGGTATGATGAATATTAGTCCACAACTAGATTTCACATTAAATCTTTGTATCACAGAACTTCTACGTATTTAAACTTATGATAATACATATAAATTGAGACTTAGTGTAATTGCTCAATAATTTTTGTTATTTTCACTAAGCCGTTTGCGTTAATTACTAATTAGGACTACAAATTATTAAATCCAATATAATATTTTTCATCCCTGTTTTGACATTTTGTTTTCCTTGTCTTGTCCTCTGTGGCCTGTGCTGTGTCTTCTAACTCTTATTTTACCTCTGGGTTCTGACATTTCATTATCGTATGTTGTATGTTGGTACGTAACTTTTCCGGTCTAGTAACCATAGACCAAGGTTAGTGCGACTAGGCGATCTTGGCGCGTGGCAAAAATCGGAACTAGCGTTGCGTCAAGTGTCCCCTTTGTTCTTGTTTATGGTTTGAATATTCTACAGTGCGACAAATGGCGACAAGGCTCTCTTGGCACTTGAATAACATTGACAGGGGGGCAACCCTCAACCTCCCATGGCCCCGCCCGCGCCCCACCAACCTCTCGGTTATATGGGCCAAATCGCGGGAGGGCGCCCGTTCGGTACTTGCTCTTGGCATTTTCCCGGGGCGCCTTCTTGACTCCCTACAAATTATTTTGTCTCTACCTTGTCCCTTATGCTAACTCTCCCCCCTTGGGGGCTAGACGTCACTAGCACAGCTGAGATCCCCGCTGCTGCTCCTCCGTGGTACCGGCCTGGCACCTATACACTCCGAGCTGCTTCGCTTCTTATGCCAATGGTGCGCGAATTCCCGTAGCCGGTTGTAGTTCCCCGCCAATGAGACGAGGTCCGTGTAGAAGACCAGCCCCGCTTCCCCGAGGGACAGGGGGGGCGCTGTTGGTGAACAAAGGCTTAGAATATTGAAACAAGAACAAAGGGGACACTTGACCGCAACGTTAGTTCCGATTTTCGCCACGCGCCAAGATAGCCTTGTCGCACTGTACCATCAGCTCGAAACTTCAGTCTAGTGCTGACGTCACTAAAATGGCGGTCACGCGCATTAGCAATTTGCCGGACTTGTCAGTCTGGTCAGCTAGTCATGTCAGTTCGGTTCATCAAATAAAACATGAACAAGAAAAGCAGAAGTATTATTTTATTTACTGACTAATAGGTATCATTGCCTAGAATAATCTAGTACTAATACTACGTTGTCGTAGTGTGTGTGTGAGAATTTGCTCATGCTGTTCACATTTGTGTCGTTCACGAGAAGGCAGCGAAGCGGCGTGAAACAGATAGCATTTTTGAAAATACCTACTCGTAATAGTTTTAATTTATTTGGTTTATTACAGGAACAGGAAAGGTTTGTGCTTCAATCTATTTCAGGGCGTAAAGGCACTTCCTCGGGAATATTTTCACTCGAATAAGTCTTCCCCTCAGCATGGATGCTGTCCAATACTTTAGCTATTGTTATTTTCAATGCTCTATATTCTTCCAAAGCCTTCGCGCACAGTTCGCCTTCAGGAGAGTTGCCCGGTTCAATGACTAACATTTCTAGAGCATGTTTTAGGTGTTTCTCAGCACTTAACAGCTCATCCTAGAAGAAAATCGAATTAATTTATTGTTACAAAAGGCTTGGTATGAGTTTGCAGCTCTCTACAACTATGATAGACTAGCTGATACCCGCGACTTCGTAAGCGTGGATTTAGGGTTTAAAAAATCCTGTGGGAACTCTTAAATTTTCCGGGATAAAAAGTAGCCTATGTACTTCCCGGATTGCAAGCTGACTCTGTACCAAATTTCGTCAAAATCGGTTGAACGTTTGAGCCGTTAATAGCTAGCAGACAGACAAACAGACAGACAGACAGACACACTTTCGCATTTAGTATCGAATTGGATTTAGTATCGAAATATTGCAGGCTTAAAACCTATAATCAAGAAAGGAAGAAATCAAAACTACGAATGTTTTTAGCGAGTCTTAGCGAGAGATAGGCTTAAAATCATAGTCTTGAGTGTTACAGCAAAATTATTTAGTATGTAGTTTGTATCTCCTTAAATTACATACCAGGAAAACTGAAGCGGTGATTTCACGCGCATCAAATAACTTCTTTGCGAGCTGCACGATTGTCTCATGCAGTTCATAAAGAGTGATTGCTGAAAGGAAATACATTGTAGTTTTTTTTAAACATTTTCGAATCGAATTTCCAAAACATATTTGTGATTGGTTGGCGACTCAAAATGGTTAACGCCAACAGATTTTTGTTTCTATCATTTGTACGGAATTTTGTAACATGTGTCATACTAATTTCTTTAAATAATTTTAACTTTTACAAGTACTTTTGAATCATCAAATGCCACCCACTTTCCACGGATAGGGTATAGAAACTTAAGACTTTGTACAGTACGCTGCCAAAATGATGAACATCCGCCCTTAAAAAATTACATTTCATCTTTGTAGAGCGTTGTCTCTGTCACTCATACCTATATAACGCTTTGTCTCCACGACCGAGACAGTGCTCTACAAATCTGCTGTCTCCTTCTAAAGATCGATGTTCATCACTTATGGCCGCGTACTGTATGTAGGATTTTATTATAACATAGTAGTACCCACCCACTAAGTAGAAATTTTCGGTTTCAACAGAAAAATGGCCGTGCAAGTATGTTTGTGATAGCACAAACTACTTAATACTACTTCCATGTACAGGAGGATCACTTCATCAAGATGTTTAAATAAATAGCGGTTCTTGTACGATGCAATAAAGTGCAACTCAGCTGCGTTGCGGCCTAAAATTTAATAAACACCTCTCTTTCTATCGCGTTAACTCTTATATTTATATATCTCTCTCATATAATTTCGCGAGTGCCATTGAAGGGACGCGCCACCGTAAGTTATTTACGTAACCAAGTGAACCGACGCGTGTCGATTCCGGAGAAGTTGCATCAATCATTTTTACAATCTCAATAGTTATAATTGGCTAAATACATGGTATAATTTCTGCAACAATGCATTTCAGCCAATATAGAGAGTGGAGAGAGCGTCCACCAATCAGAAAAGATTGCGATCGTCACACTAGTTGTCAAACGACGGCGGTAGAGCCACCGGCCAGTCAATGTCTGCTGTTTTTTTTTCTTACCTTTTATACGGCAAATCCCTGGACTTAGCGTCTCCAAAACTGGCAATAGTTCCTTACACAGCTCTATTTTCCGTCGCATCACCTTCTTGGTAGGTCTGGGTTCTCTATTTATAATATCTCTTAGTACGCCCGCGAGGCGTTGCTTGGCATCTAGTAGAAGGTAGTGGTTAGGAGCTAGCACTAGCGATACATGTTTAATGTACTCTTCCAACTCTTTATCGTCCTTTTTATCTAGAATATTTGAAAAAATATTGGAATGATATTTGCAAAAACATTTCAAAACCTAGTTATCGGTGAAAAATGGATGGTAAAAATGAATGAATATTAAGTACTGACGTGGCATGCGCCAGAACTATGCGTTATTTAATATAGACCCATACTAAAAATAACTATCGGAAATTCCTTCCAAGCGAAGCCGGACGGGTCAGCTAGTTAAAATATAAAAATCTTCGAACTTTTTTGTCTCATTAGCGATTCAGGCCGATTGCGAATCGACTGCATCTATCATTTAATGACAGCATCAATGTCAAAATATGGTTTTCCTATCACGGTTCGGTGAGACAGTCCACAAAGGATAGATGTGGACAAAAAAATGTTTTGACAGTTCATTTACACTATCGATAAAATTTATTGTATGGTAACGGGCCGTCATTTTTATTGCACGCTCTTAAGTGTCAAAAGGTAAAACCCGCACTAAAATATGTGTCGCTACGCATATATGTCACACAATATACAAGCGTACGAATTTGTCTTCACTTTCTAAAATACAATTGTATGAGCTTTGTCTATCTGGAGTTTGCCCCCTTACTTACTTATAACTTCCAATTTATCCGAGCAACATTGAACCTTATGTCCAATGACTGAGTGTTCAGATTCCTTCTTGCAACTATGACAGACCCACAACTCTCCAACCTTGGACATGTAACCAGTCTTACACTCGGGACAAATGGCAGAGCTCAAGAAAGTGTCCATTTCGGTTACATCCGAGCATCGTGAACATGTGCATAGGAAATATTTCCCGACCAATAAGTGCTGCTGTCTAACTGCGGTCCCCTGAAATTCAATTTATTAAGGTCATAAATTGTAACAAGTATTGAATCACGCTTGACTAACAAGATAACGCTATGTACTTTTTAATTTGCATAGCGGCCATTTTGAAGTTCGCCCTCTTGGTTTTTTATTATTTGTTGTTATAGCGGCAATAGAAATACAATTATAAAATTTAAAATTTCAACTCTACTTATCTGCGATTCGGCCCATATATCCGAGAGGTTGGTGGGGCCATGGGAGGTGGAGGGTTGGCAACCTATTACGGTTCAAGAGATACAGCTCGCTGACAGACGGACGGACAGCAGAGGCTTAGTAATAGGGTCCCATTGGCCCCTTCGGGTACGAGGAAAAAAAGAAAAAGAAATCAATTCACCGTCGTAAAAATGTTGCTTTTGCTAAAAAATCATGTTTAAATTTGCACTCACTTTCAAAGGGTCGGTATAGTTATAGTAAATGGGGTCCCCCTTCTTGATGTCGGTGCTGGCATGGCACACCAGCACGTTGTTGTCGTTGATCGACATGTGCGTGTTGGCGACACAGTCGTGCGCCAACAGAGCCGCCTGAAAAAACATTAAGTACCACATTAATAATGTTCTCCAGAGGAAACCTGCATGCCTGAAAGTTCTTTAAGTATACCTAATGTTCTCAAAAATGTGTGAAGTCTGCCAATCCGCACTTGGCCAGAGCGTGGTGAAACATGGCAAAACCCTTTTCATTTTGGGAGGAGACCCGTAGTGTTCAGTAGTGAGCCGGTAATGGGTCGATCATGATAATGATAAACCTGACCGAATTCCGACCACAGCGAACAATCTCAACGCAAACAACTCTTTATGCAGGAGATATTATAGTGCACAAATGCGTACGCAGACACAGATGCACTCTATTCCCTCGTCCTAGTGATGGTACGGCAATTTAACATGACCGGAGAGAGATCAAGCGAAGGATCGACGCGACGGCATTTTTGAGGCACGGGGAACATTGGCAACTTTCCAGCTCCATTGCTTTTGAGATTTTCCTCCCCCTAACGTCGAACTTTTTTGGTTCGACCTCGGACTCTAACCGAGCGATGACGACTACATTAAAATATGGACCGAAATGAAATTAAAATCACGCAAAAATTGATATAAAGGTATGCATAGAATTAAAAGAATTGATGAAATAGCAGAAAGCCTGAAACAAAACACCGAGTTAAACGTTTTCAGAGGGAGTTTACTATCTAAAAATACTTTCTGATGGCTGATAGCCACGGCAAAATCTTCCAAGAACTCTACAAAACACATGCGGTGCATAACTGATACCTACTGAAGGTTTTCTTTCTACTTTACTTGCCTGTAAATAAACTCCACGTAGCACCTCAGCGCATCCTATAGCGGGAATCGGCGGACCGCGGACTTCAAAACTGTTCACATCAATCGCAGCACATATCTGTTGGACCAAGTCTTGGCTCTGTCCATTTTCGAGGAGCCCAAGTGACTGTATAAACTGAAATAAGCCAAGGGTCGTTGGATATTTCTTATAGAGAAGTTTTGCCCTGAACACTTTTTCTTCCTTGTTCATTATTTCCTTTGGTTGTATTTAAAAAAACACGGACGGGACTGGACTATTTTAGTGATTGACTCAGGACTTTGAAAGGCTCCGCCACGGAGCCATAATCATAGTTTACGGCATGATGAGTTGAAAGACCAAATCAGTGCTGCAATCGCAGTCAAATCCTCACGTCTAGCAGCTTTCGCCACAGTATAAAGACAGGCACAGTAGTCGTTTGATCTCGTGATCGACCACCACAACATAGGGCCCTAATTACGTAGGCCAGTTCAGGCTCGCTCCTACATTCCGCACTTACCACACAATTGTTCTGTCTAGAGACTAGCTAGACGACTTCGTCGAATTTCTGTCTGTAGTATCATATCCCTACTCTGTGCTAAGCAAAGCGCAACACAAACTTGCAGAGTGGGATAGAACCGAGCTTACGTCGGCCTATGAGAAAAAATGTTATCCCTAATGCTATTGAAGTAGTTACAAAAAAGCAATTTTCTACCTTCACAGTGTTATCATAGTATTCCCAGACGCTACTTTCTCTCCTTCTGTCCAAATGAGATTCCAACTCACTGAAAACCTTCCACTCCCGAGGGCTAGTGTTCTGTTTGAGCAGCGCTCGCAAAACTAGCAACGATCCGACATTTTGAACCATTGTCATGGGGTTTAATCCTTTATTTAATTTTAAGTTCCGGAAGAAGTCACACTCTTGCTGGTTGTGCCATTCTGTAATAATAAACGAACTTTTTTTATTTACAATTTTATTGTACCTATGACTATTGAACTTACATCCTTTAGGGTCTTTTGCTTGTATTTTTTAGATGTGCCGAAAACGCTTAGATAAAACTATAAGGGGCATGGGTTATTTATACTTTACTTTACTTTAAGCGCCGTTTTCTCGAAACTAAACAAGCCTTTCCTTCTTACTTCCATCCCGATTACCACGACAATTTGACGTAAGTAGGTATATATTTTACCAAAACATACAAAGTAGAAGTAAATAGATAGTACTTACTAGCAAACTGTTCAGGGCATCCATCTCCTGGGCATATTGGAGCCAAACCACAATTCTTGCAAACCAGGAACTTGCTGATGAGTGGCAGGTAGCAGTTAAAGCAGACCAGCGACGTATCGCTATTGGGGCCCAGCACAAATGGTTGGTCTGACAGAATCCTCTCCCCTGATCTTATATCATTTGCCGCTATTAGGTATCTACAGCGGCATAAACGTTAAAAATAAAATCGATTTCACTTAGAGAATTATTGTAAGTATTTGCCTACAAATAATATCTAGTCCTTAACCGACTGCAGGCAATAGCCGCAGGTCACAGTTTTCTATGTATTCCGTGTCGGGCAAGTCCCAAAAAAATAAAGATTTAAAAAAAACCTATATGAAATTAGAGCCGTGATAGCCTAGTGGTTAGGACGTCCGCCTCCTATTCGGGAAGTCGGAGGTTCAGTCCCGCGCACGCCGCTAACTTTTCGGAGTTATGTGCGTTTTAAGAAATTAAATATCACTCACTTTAAACGGTGAAGGAAAACATCGTGAGGAAACCTGCATGCCTGGGAGGTCTCCATTATGTGCGCAAATATGTGTAGTCTGTCAATCCGCACATGACCAGCGTGGTAGATTTTGGCCAAATCCTTCTCATACTGAGAGGAGACCCGTGACAGTAGTGAGCCGGCGATGGGTTGACCATGATGATGATATGAAATACCTTCCGTGGTTAGCGACACGTTATCTGCACGCCTAACATGCGCACCACGAGAAAATTTTGTCTACTCGTCTTATTTGTATGAAAAAACACGAGATAATGCGTAGACAAAATTTTCTCGCGGGGCGCCTGTTAGGCCCTCTGGAAGTTATTTTATAGAAATACTAGCTGATGCCCGCGACTTCGTACGCGTGGATTTAGGTTTTTAAAAATCCCGGGGAACCTATTTGATTTTTCGGGATAAAAATTAACCTATGTCACTCTCTAGGTCTTAAACTATACCCATGCAAAAAATCAGGTCAATCCGTTGCACCGTTGCGACGTGGTTGAAGGGCAAACCAACAAACAAACACACTTTCACATTTATAATAAGGGTACTGACAGAAACTGTAGCGGCGACACTTCGCCTGCTGCAGTGCAGTCGGCTACGGAACTGTACCTTAAACCTACTTATTCAAAAATATTGATAGCAATGAATACGAATAGGTAAGTACTGTACAGTACCCGAAACATCCTACTCTATGGGCAAGAAATGTTGCACATCGAACTTTAGAAAGAGATTTCGGTTTCGTAAAGCGTCGTCCCTGTCACTCATACCTATTTGACTAATGACTTTGTCGGTCTCAACGACAGGGACAACGCTCTATGCAACCGTTATCTCTTCTAAAGTTCGATGTGCAATGTTTCCTGCCGGGTACTGCACTAGATTGCATTTTGATAAAAGTGTAAGTTGACTGCACGCGCGCTGTTGGAATAAAGTGACTAACGCACATAAAAATACTCATCCTTTGAAACAATTTGTAATTATTGCTTGTTATGAATTCTAAACTGATCCTTTTAATTACAAACACTCCTAGCAAAGAAACCATTCGCAGTTTCGGCAAAATTAGAAGCTACGGTTCAGTTACCGTTTTGGTGTGAAGCCAGCTGAAAATGGCCCTTAATTAAATACACACCTGCCTAATTTATCTGATGTTCTCACTTCATATTTAATACTCATTTTGGTATCAAAACAAAGAACTGTTGCTAATACAGAGCCCAACCCGACCCGAGCACACGTGAAACTGAATAGCCGGCCGTATTTATAGAACCTAGTGTGCTGTGCTATTTTTAATAGAATACAAAAGTTTGCTACTTTGCCCGCAACATCGACCCTATTGAATTAACAATGTTCTTTTAAACGTAAGAATCCACTCATTCATGAGAATCTACTTTTTACCAAATTTTGTCAAAATGTGTCCTTCGAATTCTGCGAATTATATCTACTTATGTACTTATTCGCTTATTTTTTCGGTACTGTGGTGTAAAAGTTAAAAAGGTGTAAAGGTTAAGGTGTAGGTTTGGTATAGGGAAAAGTTTAATATTTCTGGGTTTCGGTTGCGGTAGGCGCGGTCCAACTGTTAATCTGTATTTAAATTGAGCTTTATGTTGAAGATGCAATGCTTTTATTTTTGGCAAAATATTTTTTTGAATCATTAAACACTTAGACGAACTAAAAGCCAAAACGGACTTTCTTATAAAAATGAGAAGGCATAAAATAAAAGATATGCGACTTTCAGGAGTAAAAATTTCTCTTTTATTAAGTATTTCACTATTATTTACATTTCTACCTTATGCAAATATATTTTTACATAAGACACATGCTTATGACTAGTATAACATACAATATACATTATTTACACATTTCTGATGTAACAGTGTTAAACATCTGATATATCCTAGTATCCAATTTGCCTAAAGTATTTACAGTATATTCCATTTTAAGCAATTTTCACAAGCATATTTTTTACAATATTACTATTTATTTAACAGTCTTTTTTATACATAGAAAATAACGTATTATTAAAGCTTTATACCCACTACATAGAACCGCATTTCTACCGGGTCGATATTATGATATCAATGTTATAAGGTCAGTTGGGGCAACTGTACCATACTTTTTAGGGTTCCGCAAAAATAAACTCTTATAGGATCACTTTGTTGTCTGTCTGTCGAGAAAACCTATGCGGTACTACCCGTTGACCTAGAATCATAAAATTTGGCATGTAGGTAGGTCTCATAGCACAAGTAAAGGAAAAAAACCGGCTAATTGCGAGTCAGACTCGCGTACCGAGGGTTCGCACAATGAATGGGTTAAAAAACCTTGCTCATAAGTTAAAACCCAATCCTGAATCAAACTCTGAATTAGCCTCAATAGCTCAACGGAAGCGGACCGTAATCCGAAAGGTCGCCGGTTCAAACTCCATCCTTTGCACTATTGTCGTATCTACTCCTAGTACAAGCTTTACGCTTAGTTGGAGAGGGAATGGGAATATTACTTATGATAAACATGGCTAATTTTTTATTATTATTATTATATTAATAGAATTAGTAGGTAGCAGTCAAGAAGTTCTCATGACGATATGAGAGGTTTTAGCTCCGATATGAGAGTACTTATTAATATAATTGGTATACCGTTCCGAAAGTAAATCCTAAACATATTATATCTATATACTAGTGCGGCCCTATGAAGTGGATGAAGTTTAATAGCAAATTAGTAATAGGAACATTATAAAAAAATATAGCGATTGCACTAAACACTGATTGCTCTAGTTATATAATTTTAATTTAAACTATCACTTGTGGAATATATTATTGCTGTATAATTATCACTGTACACCGCTCAGAGAACGATCCTTCGAATATCACGCGGGTTCCTAAAACAATGTAAAACGTAACTTTTATTTCTTGTAATAATGTATAGCGCCAGGAACTCACGTGGGTTTCTATTACGTCTGCTGTCATGCTGCATCAACACTCACCTCCTCCATCACTCCGACCGACGTGCTCTGGTGCGCGGCGCTGATGATGTCCTGCAGACAGCGCGCGAACTCCTCGATGACGTTGCGCACAGGGTCCGTCACCCTCTGCTCCGGCTCCACCTTGTTGTCCACCGCGGACGCTATGAGGCACTGGCACACGGCTTCTATCACTCCTGTCGTCATGAAGCTGCAGGGTTGCCTAGTACAAACAAAGCAACATTATTTTCCGAGTACCGAAACACTATAAGGTCAAAGTACATAAAATGGGAAGACTACGGAATGGGAAAACTCCCATCGGCGGTGTTCCCACTAGATTACAACATGGGGTTATTCAAGGGGCGGACCAACAGATTCCTAAAAGGCCGGCAACGCATCGGCGGTTCCTCTGGTGCTGCAAATGTTCATGGGCGGCGGTAATCACTTAATATCAGGTGACCCGCCTGCTCGTTTGCTCGCTATCTTTATTTAAAAAAAACTACAGACGTATATACCAACTTGGGGGCAAGCGGCACGCTGGGCGGCGGCGCGGGCAGGAGACGCGGCACGTGGTTGCGATGTCGACGCTCTAATGTTTCTTCAACGTTGCGACAACCGACGCATTTGCATATCGCCGTACACGCTATTTTCGCCTACGCAAATTGTAAAAATAAGTTAGGTGTTAAGGGCCTCCTAGACGGTTAAACGATTCGATTCAAACCTCACATATGTATTATACTGATGAAAGTTTGAAGACAAACAATAGAACATACTTGTCTAAACAATGCCATAGATAAGAAAAATGACACGTGGGAAGTCTCCGGGTCACGACGGTTTGAGTGTCGAGCATATGCTCTATGCTAGCGAGGATATTAGTCGAGTTCTGTATACACTTTTCAATTTATGTATTAGGTTTAATTACTTACCTAAGAACCTTATGAAAACCGTGGTGGTTCCAATCCCCAAAAACAAAACTGGAGATTTGTCTAAATTGAGCAATTATAGACCCATATCACTGGGTACTATAATTGGTAAAATACTCGAAAGACTTTTACATCCGTTTCTTATGAAAAATGTCAGTATCCATGATGCGTAATTTGGTTTTCGTGCCAATGTCTCAACCGATTCTGCTATTTTCAGTTTGAAAAATACAGTTAAATATTACACTAACAGAGACACTAGTATCTATGCCTGTTTTTTAGACCTGAGCCGAGCTTTTGATCTGGTAAATTATAATTTGCTATGGTCAAAACTCAATAAACACAAAGTGCCATCTAATGTTATAAATCTTTTGAGATATTGGTACGAAAACCAAAGCAACAAAGTGAAATGGGGCGAAACACTTTCTAACGATTATAGGTTAGAATGTGGTGTACGTCAGGGTGGATTGATATCGCCGGACCTTTTCAACATCTATGTGAACAACCTGATAGAGGAGCTGAGAAGCACCAAAATCGGTTGTCATGTCGGTGGAGTTTGTATTAACAACTTAAGTTACGCTGATGATATGGTGCTACTCAGTCCCTCTATCAAGGGGCTACGGAAGCTGTTAAGTATTTGTGAAAAATACGCTTTAAGTCATGGACTTAAATATAATGTTTCCAAAACGGAAAT
This sequence comes from Maniola hyperantus, assembly GCF_902806685.2. NCBI lineage: Eukaryota > Metazoa > Arthropoda > Insecta > Lepidoptera > Nymphalidae > Maniola > Maniola hyperantus. Next base: position 9,923,151 of record NC_048554.1, read on the forward strand.
GATGGTTTTTAGATGTGGGAAGGGTCCGGACAGTGTCCCTCCGGTGTATATGAATGACGTGGAAATCCGGAGAGTGGCGAAGTTCAAGTATCTCGGCCACATGTTGACGGAGAACCTCAGTGACGATAACGATATTGAGCGCGAGAGGAGGGCGCTTGCCGTAAGATGCAACATGATCGCGTGTAGACTTTTCCGCTGCAATGAACAGGTAAAGAACACTCTTTTCAGAGTGTTCTGTCAAAACCTTGTCAACTTTGGTTTAACTACAAAAGACGCTCGTATGGTGCCATCAGGGTGCAGTACAATGATGCCTACCGCATCCTGATGAAACTACCGCGATTTTGTAGTGCGTCGACCATGTTTGCATCGGCAAGAATGCCCGACTTCTTCGCAATTATACGCTTCAGAATAGCTTCCTTTTGGGAGCGACTACGCCACTCTAATAATGAGATTCTCCGGACGATGTCTGAGCACTTGGATGTCGCCATCTACCGGTATTGGTTGACGCAGCATCGCAGTGCGAATCGTAAATAATGATAGAAATACTATACAATATACATTATTGTACTTATTTTTGTTATTATTTTATTTTAGATTTTAATATTTTTATTTTATTTTATTTATAATTTTTAATAACTTCTGTAATAATATGGGTACATTTTGCCTGAAATAAAGATCATTATTATTATTATAGACATAAAAGACTGGAAGAATATGCAACATAGAAATGGGTTGACTCAAATCAAAATCGACACACACACAGGTACGCGACAGGTCGAGATGCCAATCGGAGAGAGAAGGCCCCAGACACCCGTACAGCCATCTGAACATGTCGCGGACTATACATGTTTGAATCAAACCGTTTGACATTAGCATTTACAGTAATTATAGTGCGGCCGATTCTCTTGTACACAATCTCTACACTAAACTAAATTACCAGGTCTAAATCTAGTGCTATCCTTTTCCGCAAGCAACATTATGAAAAGGATAGCAATAGATTTAAATGTGCCAATTTAGTTTAGAGATTATGTACAACGGAATTAGCCATAATATAATATAATTGAAAAAAAATGAAAAAATCTTTATTGTTCTCTTTACATTGCAAGTAAAGAACGGTAACAACTGCTTTAGTTATAAATTATGTTACAGTTGTTAACGCCCACCTCCAGATTAAGAAATTAGATACAAAATAAATAAAAAGCAAAAATAAAAAGCACACTGTTAAAAAAACTATTTTTAGTTACCTCATAGCATTCACAATAGTTCTTGAGACAGCCGCTTCGTTTACAGTTGCATCCCTTGTTGTGCCGCCGGATTATTTCCGGACCTCCTATTTTCGACTTGCCAATTTTGGGCCTGTAAAATATGTCTCCTTAAAACATGGTACTATCCACGTTGGTAACTATTTTTTCGTAACCAGCTACGAAATAAGATTAAATTCTCCGTCTTTTCGTAACTAGTTATTAATCAAGAATATTTTATACGGGTTCGTAATGGAATAAGATAAATTTACAGTACGCGGCCGAAAGTAATGTACATCGACCTTTTGAAGTACATAGCAGATTTGTAGAGCGTTGTCCCTGTCATTGAGACCGCACTTTTTCTGGTTTTCCCTTATATTTTTTTCCTTTCTGGCATATTTTTCAGGAACGTTACGAATCGTCCCTTAAATTATTAAAGCGTTAAGTATTTCAGGACGAGAATCTTACCTGAAGGCATTAGGGTTCCTGTCCAGACAGCCCCGGATGGCCTTCTGGCGCAACTCCTCGTTCTCCAAGTTGTTGTGGCAGTTGATGCAGTTGCAGCGGTTGCAGAACTCTCCATTGGCGAAGCAATCGCAGTACAGTTTGAGGCATTGAGACTTTGTGCAGTTGCACGCTTTGCGTGGACGGAGGCCTAATTCTGTTGGCACTGCCTCTGGAAATAAATACATATTAAAAAACCTTGACTATTAGACTTGCATACAAAGGGTTCGGTATATTATGCACTTTTTAATTATTATTTTTAATTTGCCATCTTGATTTTTAAGGTTCTGCACCTCAAAAGGAAAAAGGAACCCTTATAGGATTACTTCGTTGTCTGGTCTCTCTGTCAAGAAAAACTAAAGGGTACTTCCTGTTGACATAGAATCATGAAAATTGACAGGTAAGTGTTATAGCATAAATAAAGGAAAAAATCATGTGTTCATGAACAAATAATTAGTATTTTAGAGAAGCAACGTTGTTTCAAAAATAAGTTTAATTGTAACGAACCTGTGCCTGTGTCGTTGATCGCTTCGAGGAGCCTCGAATCGAACGTATTGTTCATTGCTTCGTTGTCGTCCATGTTTATCGTGTTGTCCATGTTTATCGTGTTGTCCATGTTTATCGTGTTATCCATCTGTTGCGAATCATCATCCTGTATTCAAAAATCGAGCGGTTATAGCAGTATTAAGTATATTTCAAATGTTTTTATAATTGCCTGAAATAAATGACTATAATATATTTTTTTAAATCTTTTACACAAATGATACGCAGAAGAAAACAAAGGCGGTCTGATCGCAAATGGAAATTTCTCCCAGAAAACCTTTGGAGAAAGAAACTTTATTTATGCACAAAGTTGTCTCAAAATTTGCCAGAGATTTTTCAACTTTTGAAATAAGTACAATTTTACTTGTTTATTTGTATTTTTATTTAATTATTTTTTTAAATTTTTTTAGGTTATTTTTAATTGTTTTAGGGCATAGATAATGGAGAGATAAAATCGATATATGGATATGGATGGTATAGATTTAGAACAACAAAGAATATAATAATAGGCGTAATACGTTTGTATGAAGAAGCGCGTAAGTAGGCACTTAATAACAAGGGATTTTGATTCGACGGGATCTTTGAAAAGCCTAAAATCCATGTAAAGTTGCAGGTAAAAGCTAGCATTGAATAGTTACCATTCTGTCTTGTATGCCTTCTATAGCTAATTCAGTTTCAGTTTGCTCTGGCTCATACTTGGCAGGCAGCACTATCAAATGTTGCTCTTCCGACTGACTGCTCAACTCGTGTTGCTCCGTACTGTCCATGCTATTGTCTTGCACCGGACTCTGGAATTATTTTGTAAATTACTAAAAATTCGGCCAAGTGCAAGTCGGACTCGCACACAAACGGTTCCGTACCATTAGTTCCAACACTTAAATTTTCATGGTGGCAATTTGGAAATTTTTATTATTTGTTATTACAGCGGCAACAGATATTCTGTGAAAATTTCAACTCTACCTATTACGGTTCACGAGATACAGCCCGCTGACAGACATACAGGTGGACGGATGGACAGCGGAGTAATAGGATCCCACTGGCACCCTTGAGGAACGGAACCATAAAAAAAAGCCTAGTGGTTAAAATTTTGACCACCTATTCAGAAGGATCTAGGGCTCGATTCTGGGCACTTTTCAGAGTTATGAGCGTTTAAAGCAATTAAATATCACTTGCTTTAACAATGAACAAAACATAATGAGGAAACCTGCGTGCCTGACAGTTCTCCATGTGTGTTCTCAAAGAAGTATGAAGTCTGACAATCAAATGACATAGTCATAATTGCTGCAGCACTGCTTTCGAGTCAACGTCACCATTTTCGTTTTTCGTCTGTTACCTCTGCCGCTTTCACATCCTCAGACACTGCGTTCGAGTCAACCTCTTTTTTTGCTTGCTACCTCGTTTGCTCCCGCTTCCTCTTATGATATTCATTAATATTCAAAATATGTTTAATACTCACATGCGGCTGTTGTTTATACTCGATCTCAACCTCGTTCACGCACAAGTTCGCGTCCTCCGTCACAGTGTTCTCTATGAGTTGCCGCAGCGCCGTTTTCGAGTCAATCTCTTCCACTTCGTCCGCGACCTCCTCTGACTTCGCTACCGCTTCCTCTTCTGTGACCTCGTTGTGTTCCAGTTCTGGCTCCTCTAATATTGGTTTGATTTCGGGTAAACTGGTGTCAGCTGTCATTATGTGGACAGGCGATAGTGGGGCTAGGAGACTTTGTGATGATCTTCCGGGTTGCTATAACAATATTTTAAATTTTTTCACATTTTTCAACAATATTTGATACGACAGTAGCACCGATTCCGTTGTCTTTCTCTAAACTAAATTTAGAGTATCTGCATCCTTTTCTTTTTAAACAATGCTAAAAAGGGACACAACATAAACTTTACATTTAAAGACTCTGAATTTTACTGCACGCTACAAATTTAAACAGTAGGCTCGCGACTGTGCGCTAAAATCACGGGTTTTACCATCTAAAAATTAAATTTAAAACTCTCATTACATTAGTAAGAAGAGGATGCGAATACTCTAAAATTAGGTTGTGCTCAGAACCAGTACCAATGTTTGCTTTGCCTGTGATACTATCTGACCTTTTAGTAACACTTTGACCAAAGAAAGAAAAAAAAGTTCCGAAGGTAAAGGGCAGCGCCCGTAGTGGACCATTTTGGTTTTGTGTATGGATGCCTGTGTATAAAACTTAAAAATAAAATATTTCATTAGAGGTGGTATTGGTAATAATTAAATACATAGGTCTTGAAAAATACGTACAGTAATATAATTAATTTACATGCTCAGAAATTATATCATAGACATGTTACATTCATGTTACATGGCATATGAAATTCGTAATTGGTGGTGAGTAAGAGACAGAAGATACAAAGTGCACGAGAGTTAAAGAGGGAGTAAAAAACGCTCTACAAATGTGATATGACCAGTTTTTTTAATAATGTTATAATCATTGTTACATGCTATGAATCTTTTTTATATCAATCCTTGATCTCAATATAAAGCGTATGCGCGGTTATGATTATTTATATCAGTTTTTTGACCATAGTTTATACAAAAAGTGTACTTACTGTAACCGCTTGCGTAGTTTTCGTCACAACTGGTGCAATTCGCATAAGTTTATGTAGAGGCTTAGACGCTGCTGCAACAAAAACCACAATTTTATATACACTTCCACAAACACAGCCAGCTTTAAACTGACTTGATATATTTAAATTGTTCCAAAGTTCTTAATTCATTATTACAATTATTTCAAACTAGCTTATGCTCGCGACTTCGTACGCGTGGACCACACAAAATTCAAACCTCTATCTCACCCCCTTAGGGGTAGAATTTTCAAAAATCCTTTCTTAGCGGATGCCTACGTCACAATAGCTATTTGCATGCCAAATTACAGCCCAATCCGTCCAGTACTTTGAGCTTCGCGTTGATAGATCAGTCAGTCAGTCAGTCAGTCACCCTTTCCTTTTATATATTTAAGATCGAAAAATTACATTCTTTTTACAAACATGTACAGTACGAATCAAACTTAAATGCGTCTGCGTGAAGTTGCGACAGTTGCGCAGTTACCCTCCCCGCTTCCCCGGACACCCAAAATGTGTGTGGTGCGCAACGTCGTGCGCAAACTTCAGGGACGCATTTAAGTTTGAATCGTACTGTAACTGTCACAAACAATATAAAACTTAAATATTTTGAATTTTATCTTTCATTCCTTCCATTTTTAAGTTTTATGAATAAAATTATTTTTGCTTTTTTACTTTTTATGCATACACGGTGTACATCTTTAATATTAATGGTATGAGCACATTTCCCCCTTGTCACAAAAACCGTCGATATAATGCCACAAAAATTCGTCAGTTAAATTTTAAAGTCCCATTAAATAATATCAAATCATTTTCGAGGCCTGCGCAGACGAGGGCTAGCCCTGAGGGTGTCTTTAAATAGATTTATAATTATATGTAGCTGATGCCCGTAACTTCGTTCGCGAGGGTATAATTTTTAATATCGTGGGAACAAGATTTCCGGGATAAAAAGTAGCCTATGTATTAATCCAGGTTATAATCTATCTCCATTCAAGCCAAATCCGTCCAATATTTTTCATGAAATTGTAACAAACATACACACAAACTTTCGCATTCAGAATATTAGTGTAATTATAACACACGTAATGGACTAATATAATTATATTTAGTCCATTATGTGTTATATAATTTACTACTACTTAGCCATCGTAAAATTAAAAAATAATTATTAGTGTGATTGAATAATTACTTAAATTTTCCATAAATAGGTAACTACATACTTGTACTAGTGTTTGCATTGCTCGTTACCACGAGAGAGTGCGGCTGTCCAGGTGTCATTTTCTCTGCTTTCATTTGGATTATATTCCCTGTCAAATATTTATAGAAATTAGAAAAAATCTTTTTTATTATAGAAACTCAGTACATTGGAATCCTGACCCCAAAACTACACTCAAACAAACTGCAAGTTAGTATTGCAAACTCAAGTGTTAAATAATCCCATACACATGGTAGAGGCGAAAATCTCAGTAGGCGCTAACCATTTTGAGTCATCAACCAATCACAAACGAAACTATCATTTCTAATTAAATTTCGAAAAACAACTAGGTACGCGTCATAATACTTCTTTCACTTAAATGTTGAAAATTACACCGTAAGAAACACGCTATAAAGCTTACATTTCTGTGCTTTACTATGAGTCGAGTCGGCGGCGGCGTCAAGTTTGTGTAATGTGCGAGTACCTTTATTCTCAAGGCGCGCCGGAAGTTTTATTTCAAAAAATGTTATGAATCAGCTTACCTTTACTATCAGTCAGTACAAATGTTTTAGAGTTAACAGGCTTGGCCACTGGTTTGGGCGCCGGGTTTTTGTAGAGGCGAACATATTGAACCTGAAACAATTTTTTAAAAAATGTTAAGGTGTTAGGCTCAAAAGAGCTAGAACCCAGAGCCGTAAAGTTAGTTAAAAAAATCAAAAAATCATGTTGAACACCCGACAGAAGCGAAGCTGTTCTCTGTTTCGCTCACCCATAAGGGCAGCTTACGCATTACCCAGCCAATATAATCAATTAAAAGAACCGATATTTGTTTTAATCTATTATTTCCTCTCTCTCTCTCTCTCACTCATAACATAGGCAACATTACAGGCTGTCCAAGTCAATGCGTTTTTTTAAAATTTAGTTTAGTTGGACACAAATGTGCGTTGGAATATGTTGGTAGTATAAAACGCTGCATCTTGTGGAGTACTTCTATCGGTGTCCTGTGGGAACTCTTTGATTTTCCCTTGTTCACGACAGTTAGGGAACAAAACCTCTAGTCTTCCACGTCACTGGGAGGCGCCAATGTTAGTACATTTTTTTTTTAAAGAATATTAGCCAATTTTTCACGCTGATTAATAGGCCTCTTTCCCCTCCAACTGTACTATACGACAATAGTGCAACGGTGAGGTTTGAACCAGTGACCTTTCGGATTTCAGTTCGCTCCTTTAACCGCTGACCTATCGGGACTATAAAATTTGATGCTAGTAGCCCTAAAGTATTTCTATTTTTCTATGATTTTACGTCATCCATAACCTAATATTTGACATATCATCGATTCAAGGATCAAACCGAGAGTTCCCTCACTCTAGTTCACTCTGCCTTAAGCAACTAAGTTTACTTACACCTTTGCCCGGCACACTGATCTGATGCAGTTGGGACTTTTGACTCTCGATCACTTGAATGCCATCATTTGTCACCTAGAACCACACAATTCAGAATAAGGTTGAAATCTATAGAGCGCACTTTGACTTTGCTCAGACTTTAGACGACTGAGTTAAAAAAGAGAGATTTATGTGAGAGATATACATCTGTCTCATTTAAACACTGTCTTAAGTCTAAGCAAAGTCAGAGTGCACTCTATAGATTTCACCCTAAGTGTAACTGTTAAATGAAATGAAAATGAAAATGAAATGAAAATCTTTTTATATTCGTATAAACTTTTACAAGTGCTTACGAATATATGCATCTACCAAAGCGGTGATAGCCTAGTGATTAAGACTTCTGTCTCTTATTCGGGAGGTGCAGAGTTGCATCTCAGGCACAGGCCTCTAACTTTTCAGAGTTATGTTCGTTTCGAGCAATTAATTAATATCCCTTGCTATAACGGTGAAGGAAAACATCGCCAGGAAATCTTTGTAGACATCTATTCTCATATCTGAGAATTCTCCATAATGATCTCAAAGGTTGTGAAATCTGCCAATTTGTACTAGGCCAGTGTGGTGGACTGTTGCCTAAACCCTTATTATTTTAAGAGGAAACCCGTGTTCAGTAGCGGGCTGCCAGCAATGCGATAAGCTACTTTTATGGTCTTTAAAAAATATTTGATATTATGTATTTAAAAAATATTTAGAAATTTTCTTGAAGTGTGAGTAAAACACTACCATAAAAATTATGAAAATATAGAGTTACTAGATGATGCCCGCGACTTCGTCCGCGTGGATTTAGGTTTTTAAAATATCCCGCGAGAACTTTTTTATTTTCTGGGATAAAATGTAGCCTATGTCAAGGCCCCGGGATGCAAGCTATCTCTGGCTATTACCAAATTTCGTTAAAATCGGTTGAACGGATGGGCCGTGAAAAGCTAGCAGACAGACAGACACACATTAGCATTAATAATATTAGTATGGATTACCTCAACGGCTTTAGGTGGGGTGGTAGGTTTAAAGACGACATTTTTCGTTGTGTTTGTTAGTAGTACTTTGTTTTTGACAGGGCCACTGCTGACAGGGACTGTAAAAGGATTATACAAATTATAATACAAATAAAATGAAATTATAAAAAACGATTTTATACAATTTCAGTAAGAAGTCAAAGCTACAAAGGTACTAAAAATGATAGGCAGGTGTACAAAACGCTAATTTTTCCGATTTTTTAAATTGAACATTTATATTACTAACGTTGATATCATAGTAATCCAGTTGGAAAGCACTATTCACTCAGAAATCGTGCAGAGGCTGTTTTACTAATTTGATCTTGTAAAGAACATGTCGCATTGGTTTGGCCCGCAAAGCGTAAAGTAGGTGACAAGTTTCATACAAAATCTAAGACAGAATTTCTGTATGGCTAATGCATGCTCTAACATTGCTTGGTAGAAAACCGGACAGCTGCAGGTTTTTTAATCTTATAAAGGTTGTTTAGGTTTATTATAATGTAAAATAGCGGGTAAATAGCACGATTAATACGATAATTTGGATTATAATAATTATAATCCGAATTATCGATAACAATAATTATTATTCTTATCGATTTTTCGGCCCAGTTGCATGAATCCTCAAAATATCGATAATCCAAATCATTGTATTAAACGCTGTATGTACCCCGCTATTTTACATCAATTAACATAAAAGTATGAGATGGGAGGACGACCTGCCAAAGGGTTGGCGCAGATTGGCTTTAGATAGGGAAAAATGGAGAAGGCTAGAGGAGGCCTATGTCCAAAGAGGACAACCTGATCAGTAAATTGCTGGTGTTACCAATTTTTTTAGAATAAATTATATAAGATAGGATAATTAAATAATAGGAAATAAGAAATTAGTAATATGGTTAGTTAGTCATATAAGATGTATAACTATTGTATCAGAGAATAAAGGCTATTTTATTTTATTTTATTTTATTTATTTATTTATTTATTACCATAAAAGTAAATACCACATACCCAGCGCTGGAGCAGGCAATAACTTTGCAGTTGGTGACTTGATAGTTATAATTTCTTGTTTCTTTGTCAACTTCACTAGACCTTGCTTTGAAGGTGAAGCCATCAATACCTGAAATACGAAAATTCATGACAACTAACCATATTGGTAGTTGATGATCATACATATGGTAAGACCAAAACTCCATTGTTAATCATCTTAATTCTTAATATAATAATAAAACCCAAAAAATGTTTTTACCTTGGTTTTGAAACCATCCAAACGATATGCCCTTACCTGAAGGCTAATGTGAAGATGGTTTTAGGCCAAAAAACAATAGGCACATTCTTTTTTTAGCGTAGTAGCACACGCCAGGTCCGCTAGTCTATATCTAAATATATAAAAGGAAAAAGTGACTGACTGACTGATCTATCAACGCACAGCTTAAACATGGGAATTCCATCAGATTTGTCTGTAGCCTTACAGCGTTACCACAGAATACTTTATAATACCTACCTTATGGAAAGCTCACTGCGCAAACACGTTCAGTTCGCATAGAGCTGCACCCTAAAATTCAGTAAACTCCTCTTTTTTCATGATGTTTGCTCTTATCTATCCTTTCAGAGATATACTTACGCGAGTGCCCTCAAAAGATCGCGTCGCCGTAGGAATATTGACAAAGTGGGCCCTATCTAATACTACCTTGATAAAAGATGGCGGCCTCAAAACAGCTGTTCGATTTGGCGGCCATTTTCGTAGTGTTACCTTGTTTCCGAAAGAAAAGGGCACATTCTTTGGCGGCAAAGTGACGATACGCGGCGAGCCGCCGATCTTTCCGCTGCCCACTGGCATTATCTTAGTGATTACTGCGGGCTGGTTCGATGGGTCGAACTTCGGCGGACCTACAACAATGCAGAAGTTATAAATAATATCTGTCCCGGCTGTACTCACGTGTTTAGTCGACGTTAGCCCGACTAGTTTCGAACCCATCCGGGGTCCTTTTTCAAGGGAGTCAGTTCGCGCACGCGCCGCGATTTTGACTCACGCGGCTTAAACGCTAAAATGCAGAAGTTATTACTTATTGGGTAGTCTGTATTACACTTAAGTACAAAGGTCCAGTGATGACGTATGGATCCAAAATATGAGCTCGATATGATATGAAAGCTCATTCACTCAGCGGGCGATGGAGAGAGCTATGCTTGGAGTTTATCTATGTGATCAAATCAGAAATGGGGAGATCCGTAGGAGAACTAGAGCAACCGAGCTCATCGGGATGCAAAGCTGAAATAGCAATGGGCCAGGCACATAGTTTGGAAAATCAATAGATGTTGGATCCTAAGGTGCAAGAATGACATCCTCGGGTCAGAAGGTGTAGCGTTAAAAGACCCGCCGTTAAAAGAGGGAGCCGCTGGACTACTACAACCAGTTTACTATTAAGTAAGTTAAGGAAAAATAAATTTTGCAAAAGTTAATTAATAAATTTTAATATTTTTTACAAAAGTTATTAATAAAATTTTATTACCTTGAACTGTGAATAACTTAGTCACAACAGGTTTGTTCTGTGTACTGCTGACATTTTTATTTGCAATTAATTGTGCCTGAAAAATAAATATTAAAAGCTATTTGAAACAAGTCACAAGATTTTAGTCTAAGTACTAGTCATTGGGTTTTTGTTACAGCTTGTAGTAGATCGATTCTGATCTATATATATAAAATTCAAAGTCCTGACTGACTGACTGACATATACATATGCAACGCACAGCCTAAACCGCTGGTCCTAAAGACATAAAATTTGGAGGGGTTATTCCTTTGTAAAGGGTAGGTATCCACTAAAAAAGGATTTTTCGAAATTCCACCCCTAAGTGGGTTAAATGGGGGCTGGAAGTTTGTATGAAAGTCCGTCATTTTTCAAGTTATTTGCATGAAAATTGGTATTTGGGTTTTTGGTCACAAATGAAAAAATACGTGTTTCAGGATTTTTGGAAAATTCGCCCATAAGGGTGGTAAAATAGGGGATGCTTGTATGAGAAAGTTTTAACTATTGATATTATTCACCTGATCAGAGTCTGCTCTAATGTACTGTATGTTGGGCACAGTACCAGTTGGAGACACAAGTTTTATCTTCTGAGACCCGGACGGCACCATTATTAACTGCTTTCCTATTTGTGCTGTAACATAGTATTTCTTATAATAACGTCTATTTACTTTACTAAAACAACTACATTCACAGACTGACCGTACTATCTTTAGTATGGATGGAGTAAAAGCTAGTACAAATTTGCATATTAGGAATTATTTTTATCTTCAAAATTATTTTAAGAAAAGTTTTAAATTATCTTAAAGTAATACATTCTGTACATCTGATTGAGTTGCTAGGGGCGCTAACTTTAGACGCATCAGTGGAAACTGTGTGATTTGCCTATTCACGGTTTGCTCCGCTCCACTCCACACAGCTCCGCATCAATGGAAACGCACCCTTATGTAAGTATGTAAAGAGTGTTTGTTTCTTGATCAGTTCCTCGACCATGCCATAACCAAGCAACACATCGACGTGATTTTTTGTATGGCTATTTATCCTGGAAATTACCTAATAAGATGTAACTTACCTAAAACACTATTGCCCTTAGTAGCGCCTTGCACAACATTAGCTATAGACACCTTCACCAGACTTTGGCCACGATTGGAGGTCATGTTCATAGGCTTTGGAGCTATGGGCAGTTCTTTGGGCAGCGCGTATGTCTTCGCGGCCACAAGCTTGGGCAGTTTGGGCGCGATTGCCACTTGTCGCGGCGCGGGTGCTAAGACCGGTTGGGTTTTTTTGGCTATTGGCGGGGCTGCTGGCACATTCTGGAAACATTACAAATGTTTAGTACCTTAGTTGTATTGTACCCTGGTGGAAGTAATTGGCTGAGCTTTCAGTTGCCCACAAAATTGACAGGAAACAAACGCCAAAAGGGCATTCCACACATTGGAGGCCAGGACGGCAGAGGATTTTAAATTAATCCCATTATTATTATATATTTATTTATTTATCGAACCCAGGACCTCCCACTTATAAAACCACATTGTATTCGGACGTACATTTAATATAGCTCACCTTAACAGTGATGAGTTTAGGTGGCAACATGTCAGGTTTGATGGTGCTCACTAACTGCGGCTGGTACTGGATATCTATCATTGTATCAGACTGAGACGCTAGTATGTGCTGTTGCTGTAACATTCATACATTATTACTTTAAATAAACAAATATAAATATTTATTTACTTTCAACATGGCCTAGCAATTAGTTTGTTTCCAGATTTTTTTTGACAATGTTTATAAAAGATATGCATAATGCCTATCAAATACCTACCCAAAAATTTGCATGCCTATATGGCAAAATAATAAATATTTTGTTCAGATATATGAAATAGCCTTTATAGTGCATGCAAAACAAGTAGTCTAATCTGAACATTTAGTGCATTGTATAAAATCAGATCTCAGCCAGGTTTGTGTATTTAATTCTCAGTCTATTGTCCATTCACTATAACTTGACGCCTTACTTTATGTTGGCACCATTGCTTAGTTTGCTTTATTCCATGCAGAACTGAGGGTTTATTATTGTGTGATTTGCAATGGTGCCAACATAAAGTCATATTTCATAGATTCGAACTTATTTTGCCATATAGGCATGCAAATTTTGGGTAGGTACTTGATAGGCATTATGCAGTCTTTTGTAAACCTTGTCAAAAAGTTCTGGGAACATACTAATTGCTAGATCTAGAATTTTAGACAAGATTAGCATACAAATCTTACATTAGACTCGACTGTTGTGGTCAGTCCAGTGGTTTGGTCGCTCTGCACAGAATACTCCTGCAGAGTAAACTGGTCCCCCATAAACTCTGAAACTAAGAAGATCAATGCTCATATTGATTTCTTTTAATTGCGAATTTTACTAATAATAGAGATACAAACTTTATTATGCTGCTATTAAACTGTGCCTAAATCTTTCACTTCGCTTGCAATCACTTAAAATCTTTTCAACTTTATTGATCTTTGTTTATTATGGTCAGGACTCTGTGCTTACTGAACTGCTCTTTAAGGAGGCCAAATATTGCAAAAAAGCAAAATACTAAATCACCAATATTTTACATTGCCAATACACACAATAAATTGCTAAATAACGCTTAAAAAATATATTTCAGTCTGACTGACTGACTGCATTTTATTTACCAATAATTTCTTCATTGGTTGTATCCATGAGAATGGGCTGTTCTTCAGTGTGTTCAAATTCCATTGGAATACTCTGTTCATGTGGCGCAGGTCCGAGTGACATGCCAGCTTCGCTCACCACTATATCCTCAGGTTGCTCAAAGTCAACCTTACAAAAAGAAAACTTTCATGTAAATCTGAACTAACATAAATCATATAATTTGAATGTATTGTACAGTTATATATTGATTTAACAATATAAGAGTTAAAGTATAATAATTCTTAAAGCATCTTTCAAAATATGTTCAACAATATTATAAAAATAAACTTAAAAACTGGTGTACTAAAGCACTTACACCCATAGCACTCTCCAGGTTTAACGAGTCGTCCAAATTTTGATCCATTATGATTATATGATGTGTATCCTTATTCACATAGTCCCACACAACTTGTACACACTATTTATTGAGAAGTGATCACCAAAAACACAACATTTTTGAGTTCAAAAGAGGCCGCCATTTTAACTTGTCAAATAAAATTTGCCTCTCCCGCAGTTCGCCACGGTTAAAAACAAATTGTCACAAATATGAAACACTTTTATTGAGAAGTACACACTCGTAAAAGTGAAACTTATAAGCACAGAAGCAAGATAAAATATATCTCATGCGTTTTCAATAAACATAGCGTTAATTGATTGCAGAATTCTTGAAAAATAACACAAAAGTTCCTAAAATATTATGGCGCTTGATTTGATTTTTATAAAAATGTCATAAAATACCAGTACCAACATTAAAAATATTCTAGAGCCATGGAGAAGAAAAATATTCTACAGTGCGACAAGGCTATTTTGGCGCGTGGCGAAAATCGGAACTAACGTTGCCGTCAAGTGTCCCTTTCGTAGATGGAGTAATAAAGCTTGATAAAGGAACGTTTTACCTATTTTTTGTCCCTTATCGTGTAACCGGTTTTTTTCAAGGACTACAACTTTAGTTGCAAAACAAACTTTGAGAATTCATGGCGTCATTGTATTTCTCATTAGTTATAATTACTTGTTTTCACATAAAAACGTTTAATACGATTATTGTTAATCGGTTAATTCAAATATTGACTACTAAACAATAGTAATTGTCGTGTTATTCATCACAGAGTACATTGAATATTCATCGTTACGTAGTAAAAAAGCTAGACTTAGGGCCGGTTGTTTCAAACCATTGGTCTTCGTAAGATACGTTCGTTAAAATTTAACAGACGTAGACGAACTTAAACATCTGTTAATTTAAGTGCGTTGCTTCATTGTACAAAAAACTGTTCGTCATTGTTATTTTGGTTGCGAAGCTAACCCTAAAAATTAACTTACTTCTCCGTATCCTTTTTTTAATTTCATTTTAAGTATATTAAATTATATACATAGTTATTAATATTGCTACTTCGCATTTTAAGCACTTTTTCTTTCTTACAAATTCTCTTTCATCTTCAAAAAAACTACCATTAAAAGCATTGAATTAAATTGATTTCATTATAATTTGTAAATAAAATATTCCGTTTGTAAGAAGTATGAAGTTACGAACTGATTTGACGATCACCAATGGCGCCAGCACTGGTTAACGTAAACGTAACTTTTTAACGAACGTTAGCGCTAATAGATGCTGAATCAACGCTTTTTCTTTACTTACGTTCGTTAGCGCCATATTTAAAGGTTACGTGTCCGTCTAAGTTTGTTGAAACAACCGGCCCTTAAGTAGGTACTGTGTAACCGCGTCTGAGATAGGGATCTCAGACATGGTTACACAGTAGGTACTTAAGTCTAGCTTTTTTATTCAGTCTACGCCAGCAGTTTTTTCTATATGTTGTTGGTCTGTGTTTTTCGGTCAGTTAGAATTTTTTGAATGCTCAATTATCCTATATGTTATTCTCTAGTAATATAGTAGATAATCTATGATGTTATTGGTCTGTGCTCAAAAGGGCTAGAACCCAAAACCGTAAAACCAGTTTAAAAAAATTGAATTTTTTTGTAGGTAGGTATTTTAATAATATTACCAATTATTACATATTTTAATGTTAATAAAACGAACCAACGCTACTTACCTATTAAATAATAATGCCGCTCAATCTACCTGGTGTACGCCAGTATTTAAGTGAGTTAAGGATTTGGGGTGGTTTACATAAAGATCAGGCTGAAAAGTAAGTGTTTAAATCAATCAAAATAGTCTGACATCCAAAACAAAAAATTATAAAAATAATAAAAGTATTCTATTTTAGGTACCGCAATGTATTACAGGAAATACTGAAAAACCCTGAAGGAGAAGTAGCTGAATGTTTGAAAGCTTTTGTGGAAGCAAGTAAGTATTACAAGCCATGTATATTTAAGGTTAGTTGAAGTTGTTGTTTTAGGGACGAAATTAAATAATGCTAGGCATGTGGTGTGGAATAGCAGTGATAGCCTAGTGGTTATAATGTCGGCCTTATATTCGGTAGGTCAGGCGTTCAATCCCTGGTACGCATCTCCTAACTTTTCGGAGATGTGTTCTAAGCAATTAAATTACAGTGAAGGAATACATCGTAAAGGAACCTGCATGCCTGAGAGAGAGTTCTCCATAGTGTTCTCAAGGGTGTGTGAAGTCTGCCAATCTGCACTGGCCTAGTGTCATAGTGTGGTGAACAATAGTGAGTGGGTTGATGATGATAAAAATGAAGGTTATTTATTTCAGTTGTAAATGAGAATGTAAGCTTGGTGATATCCCGGCAGCTTCTTACAGAGGTCAGCACACACTTGGCTCTGCTGCCAGACAGTGTATCACAGGAGGTCTCACACTTTGCCCTGGATGTGATACAACCAAGGGTCATATCATTTGAGGAACAGGTGAAGAGTTGATTTTTTGCTTGTATAATAATAATAAACTTTTTAAGACAAGAATTATTAGACTAATTTTAATTTTTATATCATTACTTTATTTTTTTATTTATTCGGATCAACAAACAGTAGCATGCAGTGCTTAGATAAAAACCTCTTTTAAAAAAAAATCACCCTCCAACTAAACAATAATTAAATTTAATTGCAATTGGGTTGAAATATCGATAATTAAAACAAAACTTAATCATGGTATGTACCCGTTATATACATTAAAATATGTCGTAAAACCATGAAATAAGCTTAAAATCATTAATTACACCAGTGACTGAACTATTTTTATCTATAAGGGCGGTTACACACTTATCTGATCGGAGTCCGTGAAAATATGTTCCGAAGTAGTCATAGAACTATTTGTATATGATAGCTTATGACATGACGTAGGTATTTTGTATATCCGTATTTTCACAGATTTGGATCAGATGAGTGTATGATCACTTTAAGTCTGTTCAAATATTTGGTATAGTTTTCTGACAAAATATTTTTTTTTAATTCAAATATTTACCTAGCTTATTTTGATTTGATTATTTTTTATTAAAAGTGTAAGATGTTGTTTATAATTTCAGGTTGCTAGCATCCGACAGCACCTGGCAGATATTTATGAGCGCAATCAAAACTGGAAGGAGGCTGCAAATGTGCTGGTGGGCATCCCTCTTGAGACAGGACAGAAGTATGAATATGAACATTTATTGATTTAAATAACTTTTTAGCGTTTAGACTATCGTAAGTGATTTCCATTGTATTACAGTGAGTTCCATGTATGATTAAACAGCTTTACTCACGTATTTCGCCGATGTTAGCCCAACTAGTTTCGAACCAGTGGCGTGCAGGTCATAGAGGCATAAATGCACTGCTTACCCCAGTTGTAATAGCTCAATGCTTATTTTTCATTATGACCTGCCAGTGAACAGTTTCCTACTTAACTAGTGCCTACCCTGACTTGAAACCCTGTGCACGCCACTGTTTCGAACCCATCCAGGTTCGAAACTAGTTGTGCTAACGTCGACGAAATACGTGAGTAAAGCCGTTTTTTCATACATGTATAATTTAAATAACTTTATTGCTTACATACATAACAAGAAAATATTATACACATTATGAAAGAAAGAAAGAAAAACGTTGATTTTTAAAATAGTGCCACCCATCACATGTATACCTAAGAGTTGGTTATCCCGGCGGTTCCTCCACTTGAGCATTAAATCCGAAATGCTTCAAGCAGAAGAAGCACCAGAATAAACTTTGTCATAAGTGGCACAACCCGAAAAAAGGTTCCAGCTCAGTATAAAGCTCTATGCCTTGATACACTAGCATACAGTAGTGAGCGACGCCACAGAACTATACTACCAACTGATACTACACAAAACTGAAACCAAAGGTCATCATTATCATTTAGTAATACAATAGTTTTACTAACTTTCAGACAATACTCAGTCGACTACAAACTAGAGACATACTTGAAGATTGCCCGCCTTTACTTAGAAGTTGACGACCCAGTGCAAGCGGAGGCCTATGTGAACAGGGCGTCGCTGTTGCAAGCGGAGACTACTAATGAACAATTACAGATATATTATAAAGTGTGTTATGCCAGAGTATTGGATTATAGAAGGTATGTTACTCAGTTCATACTTGAAATACATTACAGGCTTATGATAAGGCTGACATTAGGGTTATTACTGTTACCTAATTTAGAATTCTTTAGCTGTTTTGTTTGACGGCCTATCCCTATTGGATGGCCATCCAATACACATTGCAATAGTGATTATATTATTGCATGGCTTTATGCATCGTATTCTATGGTAACACTTCATTACACATCTCTACTTTGCTATTATATCTTAGAATAACTTTACAAGCAAACTTATAAAAAAATGTTTCAGGAAATTCATAGAAGCAGCGCAGAGGTACAATGAACTGTCATATCGCAACATCATACACGATGACGAGAGAATGACATGCCTCCGAAACGCGCTCATTTGCACAGTGTTGGCTTCCGCAGGTAGGCCCTAAACCTCGCTCTGCGTTGTATTCCTCAGCCCTGAGGCACAGTTCACGACAGTTAGGGAACAAAACGTCGAGGCTATGACGTCATTGGCAGGCGTCAAATAATGTACATCGACCTTTAGAAAGAGGTTCCGGCTTTGTAGAGTGTTGTCTCTGTCACCCATACCTATGTGATGTTTTGTTGGTCTCAAAGACAGAGACAATCTTCTTCTTAAATATATAAAAGGAAAAGGTGACTAACTAATCTATCAACGCACAGCTCAAACTACTGGTCGGATCGGGCTGAAATTTGGCATGCAGATAGCTATTATGACGCAGGTATCTGCTAAGAAAGGATTTTTGTAAATTCAACCCCTAAGGGGGTGAAATAGGAGTTTGAAATTTGTGTAGTCTACGCGGACGAAGTCGCGAGCATAACCTAGTGCTCTACAAAACCGCTATCACTTTCTAAAGCTCGATGTACATTTGACGCAGGTAGCCCTAAAGTAGCCCAATTTTTCTTTGATTTTACATCACTATAGCCTAATGATATATCATCGATTCAGGATCAAACCGAGAGTTCCCTCACTCTTGTTCACACTTTTTGAGGGATAATGGGATTCGAATCACCCTATACACTGCCTGTAGAAGTGTATAGGGTGACTTTAGCTAAGTTTGTTGTGGGCTCTTCTCAGACCTGGGTGCGTTTGGAACCCTCGTAGCTTTAGTTTTAAGTACGTATTAATAATCACCACTATATCATATCATCTTACAAATAAAAATTTATGACAATCAGGAAGCGTAAAATTTTACCAATCCATACTAATATTATAAATGCGAAAGTGTGTCTGTCTGTCTGTCTGCTAGCTTTTCACGGCTCAACCGTTTAACCTATTTTGACGAAATTTGGTACAGAGGTAGCTTGCAACCCGGGGAAGGACATAGGCTACTTTTTATCCCGGAAAATTTAAGAGTTCCCACAGGATTTTTAAAAACCTAAATCCACGCGTACGAAGTACGGGCATCAGCTAGTTCTAAATAAATAATTTGAGTTTGAGTCTAACAATATCCTATACATTGTTTTCATGTATATTTATTTTAATTGTTTAATGTGTAGGGCAGCAACGCTCGCGGATGCTGGCGACGCTGTTCAAGGACGAGCGCTGCCAGCAGCTGCCCGCCTACTCCATCCTGGAGAAGATGTACCTCGACCGCATCATCCGCCGCGCGGAGCTTCACGAGTTCGAGGCCCTGATGCAGACTCATCAGAAGGTCACATTCATTCCCATCGTATTAACTCACAAATTATTATTACACTAGCTGATGCCCGCGACTTACCGCGTGGATTTACATTTTTCAAAATCCCGCGGGAACTCTTTGATTTTCCGGGATAAAAAGTAGCCTATGTGTTAATCCAGGGTATAATCTATCTCCATTCCCAGTTTCATCCAAATCCGTTCAGCCGTTTTTGCGTGATTGAGTAACAAACATCCAAACATCCACAAATATTAGTAGGAAGTAAGATCACTACATTACAGTTGAACAACAGTAAAGTTTCAACAGTTTTTATTCAGTGTTTTGCTCCTCCTGTAAAATTTTATTATGTGTAATTTCACACTTGCGTTTGTCATCATATGAACTCCTATAGGATCCTACATCCAAAATGAAAAGAAACAGGTATTCACAAGAAACTAAAGGCATGACCTTGAATATAAGAACACATATTTTGAGTATATTAACCTGGAAATTAAATAAAAGTAATATTCGGTAGGCGTCCACACCGGACGGCTCAACGATACTAGACCGTGCAGTGTTCGAGCACAACTTGCTGTCGGCCAGCAAGCTGTACAACAACATCACGTTCGAGGAGCTCGGCGCGTTGTTGGAGACGCCGCCCGCGCGCGCCGAGCGCATCGCCTCGCACATGATCAGCGAGGGGCGGATGAATGGCTACATCGACCAGATTAGCGCTGTCGTCCATTTTGAGAGTAAGTACGAGGTTATTACAGTTCATCACTTGAAATAATAAGTGAGGCCTTTTGCAGCTGAAAATTTTCTGATAAGAAACCAGAAATTTACGCGGACGAAGTCGCGTTTGTGAGAGATTTTGTATAAATAAGAGAAGTTAAGACAGTGGGCTTTAATAGTGATGATAAATTAAATCCAATGATTACTAATGAAAGTTATCATTTATCAATTATTTGTCAGGTAAGGCCAAATACTAAGTAATTAAAAATCAAGCAAAGCATCTGCTGTATTATTTCAAAGTAAGAATCCTAATCATCTAAACAGGCTTCTATAATAATTAGAAGCTAACAACCTAGTGTTTACTTTTATCTCAATGTATAAAATAAATAGCACAAGAGGGTAGGTGATAAATACAGAAGTAAAACCAACCAAGTCGAATAATAACTGAATTGTATTTGTTCAGCATTGATCTATTTCTATTAAAATGAATCTACCACCCATTTCGCTAAGGTGTTTAGTCATGGAGAAGAAAGGGCAAAGAAACTCCATAACACACATCTTTTAAAACATGAGAACGTTGAGTAAAGTAGTAGGTACATATTTGGTACACAGTTACAACAGGTAACCTACAAAAGGCAAATGATTACATTACATTATAATACAATATAAGAATACTTAACTTCAGTAAGGTCCGCTGTGTTTGCTCTGGGCTGTCGATACAAGACTGTCCCCTCTCTGTCGAGGTAGGGTACTTTTATAACACTGCCATCGCAAACAAGGCGGATATCGACTATCACATGATCTTAATATTAATCATTATTTATTTTAGGTTTGTTGACAAAAGGTATGTTGACACGCCCAATTTACAATAATAAAATCAGTGACATTGATGGTCTACATATTAATAATTTACAATAATAATAAGCGACTTAAATTGTCAGTTTACACAACATTATTATTTCACATAATAGCTATTGCCAACTGTATGTTGACAATAGCTTAATATAATGTCACTCTTAGTATATTGACAATATTTAATTTACAATGAATAATTAGTGACATGTATTGATAATTTATATAATATTATTTTTCATATTTTCATATTCCTAGATACCAAATTAAACAAGAATAAACAATAATAGTTTTACACTATTGTATTGTATGATGACAGCAAGAAACTAGGAACATTGACATTGTATCCGGAAACGGAATAACGATTCTGTTTTAAACATCACAACAAACATTTACTTCAGACTCCCAAGTTTATGATTAGATGAATTTTAGCATAATAATTATGTATCCAATTTTGTCGTAATATAACACGGCCATACTGACAAGTACTTCGCTCCCGAAGTACATAGGGAAATACGGAGAGAAAGGAAAAAAAAATCCTTATGTTTTGTTTTTTTTTTTTTTTTAATACCATTCGGCAATAATAACATTTGTCCCTTTTAGGATTAAAAACTCTTGTCCCGTTTGGGAATCTCAACGTTTGTCTCATTCGGGAATCTCAAAATATTTATTTTTATTATTTATTACCGTTATAAATTTACTATAATATGTATTTATTATTACATTTACCATATTTATTTATTTTATTTTTAATTTATTTACTTTTATTATTATCAATATTTGTTCCATTCGGAAATCTCAAGCTCGTCCCATTCGGGAATCTCGATATTTAGTTCCATTCGGAAATCTCAAGCTCGTCCCATTCGGGAATCTCGATATTTAGTTCCATTCGGAAATCTCAAGCTCGTCCCATTCGGGAATCTCGATATTTAGTTCCATTCGGAAATCTCAAGCTCGTCCCATTCGGGAATCTCGATATTTAGTTCCATTCGGAAATCTCAAGCTCGTCCCATTCGGGAATCTCGATATGTGTTCCTTTCGGAAATCTCTCAGTTCGTTCCTTTCGGAAATCTCTCAAGTTTTGTTTTTTTTTTTTTTTTGTTTTTTTTTTTTGTCCCATTGGGAGTCTTAACATTTTGTCCCATTGGGAGTCTTAACATTTGTCACATAGTGAGTCTTAACATTTTGTCCCATTGGGAGTCTTAACATTTTGTCACATAGTGAGTCTTAACATTTTGTCACATAGTGAGTCTTAACATTTTGTCACATAGTGAGTCTTAACATTTTGTCCCATTGGGAGTCTTAACATTTTGTCACAATATAGTGAGTCGTAACATTTTGTCCCATTGAACTTTTTGTCACATGGTGAGTCTTAACATTTTGTCCCATTGGGAGTCTTAACATTTTGCCACATAGTAAGTCTTAACATTTTGTAAATTTTTTTTTTTTTTTCTTTTTCTTTTTTTTTTTTCTTTTCCCTTTCCTTCCTCTCCGTTCTCCTTCTGTCATTTAGCATAAATTATTAGTATGTTTTATTATAATTCGGCCATCTTGATAAGTACTTCGTTCCCGAAGTACATAGGAAAATAGAAAACTGCAGCCCGTGAAATTAAATCAACTACGGCAACAAAAGCACCGACACAAAAAAAATAAGATTGTGCCATTCGCAAAACAAAATTCAATGATTCAATGTCAATGTTACTGTCATAAAAACTAGGATAGACGTCAGACCGAAATTAGAGTAATGTCTTATAAACAAGTGTAGTGTATGCAAACCAACTCAAAACAAGAATAAATTGATAACACGTAACGTAGGTATTTATAAAATTAAAATGTTCTGATAGCATTACTGAACAGAAAAAACTTGAGCAGGTAATCTGCCTTACGTTGCTAAAAAAGTAATTTAGTTAAATAATAAAAGTTACTTGAATGGACCATCTCTTTTGTGTTGTTTTAAGAGAAGAAAAATGGTCGAGTTATTTTAAGAAGCAAAATAAATAAATAAATATAGTTTATGTTTAAGTTACATAAATCAGAATAAGGTAATTTCTTCAAGTTTCGAGTTGTAAGTACGATGCAATTTCTCAAAAGCAAACCTGATTTGATTATTATTATTGTTTCGGTATATCATAACTTTCTAAATGATTTCACATTGTTATATACTTTATCAAAAACCGTTCGGCCAATCTGACCTCTAACTAGACTTATTCTTATCCAAATAAATTATACCACAAACACGTGGTTTAACGTTAAAAGTTGCACAAAGTTCACTTTAAAGCAGCACATAATTACACTTCACTTATCTTTCAAAATTGAAGCGACGTTCTAACCAAAGGTGCCACACGAGCACCAAGTGCCGATGACAAAAGCGCTGCAGGGTGCTTTGGGATCATCGGACACGAACACCACGTGCCACCGACGACAGGTGGCAGCCTGTCGCTTCGAGGAGAGGCCACATCCACGATTACTGAAAGCATTTGAAAAGTATTAGTATTGCGACAAGAAAAGAATTATCGTATCCCACTTCTGATGTGAGAGATTTTGTATAAATAAGAGAAGTTAAGACAGTGGGCTTTAATAGTGATGATAAATTAAATCCAATGATTACTAATGAAAGTTATCATTTATCAATTATTTGTCAGGTAAGGCCAAATACTAAGTAATTAAAAATCAAGCAAAGCATCTGCTGTATTATTTCAAAGTAAGAATCCTAATCATCTAAACAGGCTTCTATAATAATTAGAAGCTAACAACCTAGTGTTTACTTTTATCTCAATGTATAAAATAAATAGCACAAGAGGGTAGGTGATAAATACAGAAGTAAAACCAACCAAGTCGAATAATAACTGAATTGTATTTGTTCAGCATTGATCTATTTCTATTAAAATGAATCTACCACCCATTTCGCTAAGGTGTTTAGTCATGGAGAAGAAAGGGCAAAGAAACTCCATAACACACATCTTTTAAAACATGAGAACGTTGAGTAAAGTAGTAGGTACATATTTGGTACACAGTTACAACAGGTAACCTACAAAAGGCAAATGATTACATTACATTATAATACAATATAAGAATACTTAACTTCAGTAAGGTCCGCTGTGTTTGCTCTGGGCTGTCGATACAAGACTGTCCCCTCTCTGTCGAGGTAGGGTACTTTTATAACACTGCCATCGCAAACAAGGCGGATATCGACTATCACATGATCTTAATATTAATCATTATTTATTTTAGGTTTGTTGACAAAAGGTATGTTGACACGCCCAATTTACAATAATAAAATCAGTGACATTGATGGTCTACATATTAATAATTTACAATAATAATAAGCGACTTAAATTGTCAGTTTACACAACATTATTATTTCACATAATAGCTATTGCCAACTGTATGTTGACAATAGCTTAATATAATGTCACTCTTAGTATATTGACAATATTTAATTTACAATGAATAATTAGTGACATGTATTGATAATTTATATAATATTATTTTTCATATTTTCATATTCCTAGATACCAAATTAAACAAGAATAAACAATAATAGTTTTACACTATTGTATTGTATGATGACAGCAAGAAACTAGGAACATTGACATTGTATCCGGAAACGGAATAACGATTCTGTTTTAAACATCACAACAAACATTTACTTCAGACTCCCAAGTTTATGATTAGATGAATTTTAGCATAATAATTATGTATCCAATTTTGTCGTAATATAACACGTTCAACTGCTAGTAATATATAAAAAACAAAAATTTTAAAAAAGAAACATCTAAATCGGAGCTGTTTCTGAGGACTTCCGACGAAAAGGCTTCATTGACTCCAGTAATAGTAGTGGACTCAAAACACTAGTCTTGAGTAATAACCATGATAATATTTTGGTTTTCCCCAGCACGCGAGATCTTACCGCAATGGGACAAGCAAATCCAAAGTCTGTGCTACCAAGTCAACGGTCTCATTGAGAAGATCGCGGCGGCCGAACCGGAGTGGATGGCCAAACTGATGGAAGAAGAGATGATTCAGTAACTTGTGCATTAAAATAAACTATAGGCTTACTAACTAATAAACTTACTTTTTAATATCTCCATCTAGTTATTTTCCTTTATTACCTACTAGCTGACCCCCGCGGCTTCGCCCGCGTAGATTTAGGTTTTTAAAGATCCCGTATAGCCCATGTCACTCAGGAATAATGTAGCTTTCTACTGGTGAAAGAATTTTTAAAATCGATTCAGTAGTTCCAAAGATTACCCCCTACAGACTAACTTAACGCCATTACCTCTTTATATAATAGTATAGATATACCCAAAATATTTATTCATGCATCCTTTATACTATGAGATCGGATTCAGGTATGCCGATGGGGCGAGCAGGCGGTTTGGTTTCAATTTTCCGGGATAAAAGTAACCTATGCGTTTCTAGGATGCGAGATATCTCGATACCGAATAGATGATCTTAGTCCGCGTGGATTTAGGTTTGAATCGCTGGGAACTCTTGAATTTTCCTGGACGAAGCCTGTGCTTCCTCGGATATAAGCTGTCTTTGTACCAAATTTTGCCAAGAGGTGAACAGATAGGCCGTGAAAAGCTAGCAGACAAACAGATGAGCACTTTCGCAAATAGTTATTACTTAGTATAGATGTGAGGCAAGTCTGACGTATGCGCGAGGCCTTTCAATTAGCGAATTTTTGAATTGGTATGGGTAAGTTTCATAACTTTCATCAAAATCAGTTCAGTCATTACGTTGCATTTATTATGCATCACATCCACTTTCGCACTTAAAAAATCAATACGAACAATATGAAAAAAAGTTTATTTTCACAATCTTATGAAGAAATAGAATACTATGAAAGCATGAATTATGCACTAAGTACTTATTAGCACTAAACTGTTCTATAGGATAAAATAGGAATAAATCGTGATATAGGATAAGCAAATAGGAACAAATCGTAATAGGGTTTGTTATCACAATGAAATAAAAACAAAATATTATATTGATTCCAACAGACTATTCATTTAATTCTCAATCAATCAATAGTATACACACTGTAGGTGTATTATTTACAAGATGATACAGATAGTAAATTAGTTATTTTAAATAAAATTCGCAACAAATGGTGACAGGCGCGCATGCTTCGAACATGTACAAAGGGAACGCTACGATTAAGAAAAGCGCTACATACTGATTTCGAAAAGTTATTTTGAAAATACCCCCCATGTTCTCAGAAATTAATGACTAATTTTCTGCGATTTACTTCACTTCCATCTTCTTAAACTCTTCAGTTTAAATTTCAAGTACTAAAAATACTTGCATTGGGTTAGAAGTCAAGTCATTGAAAATTTATAGTCAAATGGGGGTATTTTTAAAATAACCGTGTACAGTGAACTGCGCTTAATAGGTGCATTTGCACCCAACATGGTAAAAGAATTAAGGTCGCGTTAGACGGACAAAATACTGTTTAGTAAGAGACACTTGGAAAGTATGATTTTATGTGATACATACGCTTTCACAATATAACAGTTAAGTGGTGTTATGTAATATCTACATATCTATAAGCTGGCGGCTAAGTAAATGCCTAGGGCTCGAGCTCTAGGGCGACGCCCACTTTGTGTCCGCCGGCGTTGAAGTTCTGTCCGTCGATGGCTGCAGACAGGGTCAAGGTAACGCCTGCAAAAAATAAGTTCATATTAATATTTGACAGATTAAAACTTTGAAAATAACACAGATGTTTTATATCCTCTCTATGCAAACATAAAACTGTGTGTAACACAAATCCAAATTTAAGTGATATAGTTAAACTAGGGACAAATCATGCCAAAACATGAGATTATGATTTTATTACAAGATGTGATTGTTATCAAGTGTGATAAAATATATATGTTTGTTGCTATGCTATATTATACTCATACTTGTTTTGGCATCTAGTACATACGCGCGAACTTATTATTTATAAACGATATTAGTTGGCCATTTTTAGATCATTTTTGTTCGTAGCTTAATGTACAGTACCCGGCAGAAAATATTGTACATCAACCTTTAGAAAGAGATAGCGGTTTTGTAGAGCGTTGTCTCTGTTGTAGAGACCGACAAAACGTCACATAGGTATGACTGACAGAGATAACGCTCTACGAAGCTGAAATCTCTTTCTTATAGTCGACGTACAATATTTCGTGCTGGCTACTGTAAGCAACACTTTTTAAACAATGCATTGGGAATGGACATCAAAATACATTTTACAAAAAAACTGACCTTTATAAAGATGTAGGATTGAGATTTTTAGTTAGTTTTTAGTTTGATAGTTAAAACCAATACTTTCGCAGTTGGCCACTTTTTAGAAATAAGACGGTAGCGGTGTTGCTGTAAAATAACTCTGATCACCGTTACATGTAGATATTGTTGTATGTAGAGACAAACTACGTAAAGTGGTCCATTACCTGGACGCAGCTTCTGCTGGTAGCCCAGGCCGACGAGCGACTTGTTGTTGATCTTGGCGTGCAGCGACGCGTCCGCGTCCAGCGCGAACTTGGCGCCCACGCCGAACAGCGTGTCGGCCGAGCCCGACGTCCACTTCATGCTCACGCCGCACTCCAGCTTGTCCGACACCTTCTGGTAGATGGAGCCGCCGAACTCCTTGCCGTTATCACTGTTGGATAAACACAAACAGTCATATCATCATCATCGTTGTCAAAGATGTCACAGTCTTAGACCGTCTGAATCCAACCGCTTCCTGCGACTAGATAATGTTTTTTATACTCCTAGTGGGTGGTAGTTCAGGGCCATTCTAACACCTTGGGACCCAATAACTATCGGTTTTTCGAACAAACGTGCTCTGCCCATTGCGAGTTCAGCTCTGCAACACATTGCATGAAGTCTTAGGTGAATAAAAACCAGCTCAGATTACTGATTTTATTTTTTATTTTATTTATTAAATTAACTAACGGCTACTTACACTAATACATTAAAAAAAAAACTTAGTTCTGAAAATATTACTTACTAAGTGCAGTCGCCAATTATAAGTTAATACAACATTTACAAACATATTATGTGACAAAATAAAAAAAGAAACATCAATAAGATTACAGATAATACTTCCTACTCAAGACTTCCAATATGCAAAGATATTTTCCCGAAACTTATACAAAAAGTCAGAATTAATGTCAATGACATGATTATGATTAGTACTTGCTTTGTAAAGATAGGCAGGCTTAAAATCCATCTTTATCCATACTAATATTATAAATGCGAAAGTGAGTCTGTCTGATAGCCTTTCACGGCCCATCCGTTCAACCGATTGACGAAATTTGGTACAGCGATAGCTTGCATCCTGAGGAAGGACATAGGCAACTTTTTATCCAAGGAAATCAAAGAGTTTTTAAAAACCTAAATCCATGCGGATGAAGTCGCGGGCATCGTCTAGTCAATCTACATGTGAAACTTGTACTACATTATGTAACAACTAACATTCAATCAATACATTCACAGTTCAGTCAAGTTTCACAGACAAGGGTACGTTTTTAAGTTCGCCGGAATGGGAGAGTAGATTTATTAATGAGGCTAGTTTTTACGTACTAAC
This sequence comes from Maniola hyperantus, assembly GCF_902806685.2. Taxonomy (NCBI): domain Eukaryota; kingdom Metazoa; phylum Arthropoda; class Insecta; order Lepidoptera; family Nymphalidae; genus Maniola; species Maniola hyperantus. Next base: position 9,952,112 of record NC_048554.1, read on the forward strand.
AAGTTAATCAACTCATTATTAGTATAAATACCAAGATTTATCACGTTCGGGTCTAGGGCTCTTAAACCATTCTCATTCTGAGACCTGGCGATGGGTTGAGAATTGAGATGAATGAATGATGATAATAATGATGAACAAAAATTTGTTCAAAGTTCCATAGCACAGGGAATCCTAGTTTGGGGGCCATGAACTTTGCTCGAAGTCCCGCAAATTGCTATCAATTTCATGCTGGCAAGATGCGCTGGAACTATGTCTCATTAACATCGAAATTACGTCACTTTGACGTCATTTGACGTATATTTAGGTAAAAATATACCATCAGCTCGAAACTTCAGTCTAGTACTGACGTCACTGAAATTACGGCCACGCGCATTAGCAATTTGCAGGACTTATACCAGGTTTACCTTGTGCATTTAAATAAAAAGGTACACTTACACATTGGTGTGGAGGGCAAAGTCATTGGTCTGGTAGCCAAAAGCAAAGTTGTTCTTGGCGAACTTTGCCTTCTGTGTGTCAAACTGTGTGTGTGCTCCGGCCAGCCAGCCCTGGTACTTCAATACGGCTGCTACGTCCACAATAGGTCCCGCCAGGTCAAGGTCTAGGTTAGTGTTGACAGCTACAGTCTCATTTGCAAAGGATGTCTTGAGTTTACCAGTCTTGCTTCTGCAAAGTAAGATATACATGAAACCAACTACATATTAGGATAGTAAGGATTTATTAAGTGTTTGTAACAGTAAGTGTAATATTTTTTTTTCTGCTGTCTTTCATCTAAAAAACTGCAAAACATATTTATAATTAGAAATTTAGAAAAACCGACATTTCCAAAAATTTGGCTACCTAGAACCAAACTAAAAACTTTGGTCCTACTCAGCAGTCTTGTATTTTTCTAAATTAGTTATTAAAAGATCATTCATTTTTTTGAACAAACCAAAAACAACTTTTTGCAGTTAACTACTTTTCATGATTCCGTACCGCGGTCCATCTGTCTGTCAGTTGATTCGTACTTTAGGTATAGGATGGCAGTTTTGTACAGAACGCTCCAGAAAATATTGTACATCAACCGTTAGAAAGATAGCGGCGTATTCGTAGAGCGTTGTCTCTGTCATTGAAACCGACAAAACGTCACATAGGTACACTCTACAAAGCCGAAATCTCATTCTAAATGTTGATGGAAAGGATATTTCCTGCCGGCTACTGTATATCAGTTATTACTTACCCAGTCTGAGGTGCAAATGTGCCCTCAAGTGTGACCTTGAGTCCAGCAGCAATCTTATCCTGGATGGTGATGTCTGTGGCGAGAGTGTTGTCCGTGTTCCACTTCTCTGTGAACGTCAGACCGTAGTCTTTTACCGCATATTTCGACGAAAGGCTGCCGAAAACCTGCATAAGAACATAAGTATGGATTTTCTGCTCGAACTAGGTTTGTATGTCAAGGCTTGAATACATACAAATAGATCTTGTAGTGTTTACTAGTAAGTAGTAATATTGTCCATTCTGTGGCTATAATATAATAAGAGCAACATTTATACACAGTACCTGGCAGGAAAAGAGATAAGTTTGATGTGCAATCTTGCCTGCCTTTTCTACTGTACAATACTTTCTATGCACACTTACTAAGTTACTAGATGATATTACTTTGTCTGCATGGATTTAGTTTTTTTTTCTTATATTTAATTTTTTGGGATAAAAAATAGTGTTCTATGTTGATCTCTGAGATGCACTCGAGAGGATAGGCTATGAAAAAATGGAAATTCTTCTTCCAAATAATACTCGTAAGATAAATGATAATTCAAAGATTATGTTTTCATACAAAAAGTAAATAAAGCTGACATGACCTTGTGAGATTTCATAATTATTTCATAATAATCATAATATTTGTTCATATACTTATTATGTAAATAAATAATATTCTACCTTTCCACTTTCTTGGTTGGAGGTGATGCCACTGCTGAACTCAACACCAGACTCACTCTTGGTCTTCAGGTCGAGTTTGAACACTCCGAAATGGTAACCCTTTGAGAAAACATCACTGGACTTCTTTCCCAAATCGGCATAGTATGGGGGAGCCATTCCCTGAAAAATACCTCAAATTTAGTTCATTGTATGTTCAGAACTCATGTAAATTGCTAAACTAATAAGATAATCCTAACGTCGCGACTACGATATGCGAAGCCCGTTTAACTATTACGAGCGTCAGAAGCCATTGAACTCCTTTGAAAATTGAAATGTTTCATATAAATGTGTTCATCCCCCAATTTCCCGAAACTCAAGTGGCAGAACAAAGCAGTCGGTGCCAGCTGTGTCAGGGTCAACAAATTCGCATTACTCTATTTAAAAGCCACATTAGAATACAGGGTTACATAACACATGCAAGGATTATAACAGCCATTATGCAAATCCTTACTGTACTGGGAACTTCGAATTTCCTTAACCTTACGACCTAAAATCGTTTATCTATGATGACCGTAAACTTGACCTTTGCCAAAATGGCCTAAAATAGGTTTCCAGAGGCTTTAATCATACGCTAACGAGGTCCCCATAACATGGCAAAAAATCTTGAACTATGCAAGTTTTGGCCGTAAAACAACTACGACATGAATGAAACATTATAAATAACATTTCTATTGTCTTTATATTGCGTATTTAGACTAAAATAATAAATAAATCACGTGTGTGACGTAGGTAGTTCTCCGGCTAGTGAACAATTTTGCTAACCTAAGAATTTTACAACTTTTTAAAAATGAAACCTGTGACAAATATGAAAGCTTAAATACTCACTGTAGCTTATATTATTACACTTATCGAAATAAGATATGTAGAATTCAGAGAATTCTTGGCAGTAACTTCACCTCCTGCACCGCACCACAAGACAATTCTGAATTTCTGATTAGCAAAAATGTCAGCAAGAGGGCGTTCTCACACCGGATGTAACGTTATTGACATAATTTGCAACAATCTTTTAATTTCACGAAATAAATGATCATATTGACTTACAAATCAAAATATTCAGTTAATAATATTTTAAATAAAAATGTTTTAAGCAATATTGATTAAATATTTTTTGTAACTCAAGAAAGTTATTATATAATTTAAAATTCAACTTGACCGATATGTGATGCAGCAACTTCATGCGCAAAGCAAAAACCCAAGTTTTATCAATACACCAACAAAATAATATCGCTCTCTAATTCTGTAACTAATTTCTAACACATTATTTACTAGTAATATTTTTTTAAATTTTTTAAATACTTAAATAAATACTAATTATTAAATAATCGAGTGATAAAACAATCAACAAAGAAGATTCATTCATTACCGCAGACGAAAGACAGATCGTTCGTCGTTCCCGCGAAGTTTAAACAACGCACGTCTTACCAATATTTTTTAAAGTCTATTTAAATAACTTGCTAATCATTTTCGCTGTTTTTGCTTCACAAGTTGCTTAAACCTTAATAACAGCAATAATTGCTGTTATTACATAGTTACTATTAAGCTTTTAGTAGGCTTAGATGGATACAAAGTAGATTATCTACTAAGAAACTAGCAGATTGCAAAACACTTTGAAAAATGCCTATTTTTTTATTTGCGATTAAATATAATTTGTTGATTATTTTATCTTTTTAGACTTATACACCTACCTATTGATTACTATTAGGTACAATTTTAAATTATTAAACCTACCGGACAACATGGTAGTTTTTGCATAGAAAAGTGATCTTCTTTGAATTCATTGTCTTCGTCGTCATCTTCATAGGGACAATCAATTCTACGACCTGATTCGTCTTTACAGACTATCATCTCACCTAGAGACCCATCCTGACAAGAAAAAAGGAAAAGCAAGTGCCTTAATAAAAGTGGCAAAAAAGCCGAATATGACCTATGACAACAAAACGTGTTTTGGCATTGGGTGGTGTCGTGGTGTCTATGGAACGAAACGGGCACGCGCTTGCTGTATGTCGTTTCATAGAACGCCATACATTTTGTGTTCACAGAGGCCCATTCACGCGCCCGTGGCGCTTGCTATATCCCTTTGAGGCGCAGACAGCTCAATATATTGTTCTGTGACACAACATCTCAACATCATCATCATCAACCCATCACCGGCTCACTACTGAGCACGGCTCTCCTCTCAGACTACGCTGGCCAAGTGCGGATTGACAGACTTCACACACCTATGAGAACATGGAGAGCTTTTAGACATGCAGCTCCCTCATCATATTTTCCTTTACCATTAAAGCAAGAAAACGCACACAAATCCGAAAAGTTAGAGGTGCGTGCCCGGGATCGAACCCCGGAGTCGGAGGCGGATGTTCTGGCTATCACTTCTTTTTTACATCTCAATGTTATACAAGACTAGCTGATGCCTGCGACTTCATTCGCGTGGATTTAGCTTTTTAAAAATCCCGTGGGAACTTTGTGATTTTCCGGGATAAAAGTAGTCTATGTCACTCTCCGTCTTTACTATACCTATGCTCATGCGAAAAATCACGTCGATCTGTTGCTCCGTTGTGACGTTATTGAAGGAAAACCCAACAAACAAACACACTTTCGCAATTATATTATGGGTAGTGATTAATTTAATTGTCTGGATTGGTAGGTCTAGGTATACTTACGGAACGACGACATGGCACTGTCTCCTTGAAAACTGCAGCACCCACTGTGGGAGGTGTAAACCAATTCAAAAGATCGTCCAAATTATGCACACTACTCAACACATTCTTAAAAATTGACATAATTAAGTAAAAACATATAAGAAATAATTATTTAATAATACATCATTTAGATTCGATTCGAGTCTAGATTACTGAAAATTTTGAATGCTAAAATCTATATGGCTTCTACTTACCATATTATTGTCTTTTTGATGTGTTTCTTCATGCCTTGAAGCAAATGTAAACACGAATCTTGTAAAATCGAACAATCAAATTATAGCTTTGGCTGCACACGCTGCATGCTAATCTGCTGATAATAATATTTTGGTTGTTACACCTTATCGTAATACCTAAGTTGGCTCTTTTCAAAGACATTCATTGGTCAAACACTCATCAGATAATTTTATGACCTAGGTACCTATTGGTTGTACCTAATATGGCATCGTATTTTTATGAGCTATGACATATAATGAGCTCCTGATGGTAGGTGATCATGCTGTATTTAAGATGGATATTGGATACAGGTATTAGAACATCCGTTTCCTTCATGTCCGCTAGGCGATTACTCAATTTAGAAAAATAAATCTTTTTACCCAATCATGAATGAAACTTAGATTGGAATTTTTTACTCATTGCTGTTACCAGTAGGTAGACTTTAAAAGTTTCGCGGCTGTAAGCGAAGTATAATACACGTTACACGACAAGTCTAGATGGCAATCGGGGTGGGAACTAGGAACGCACCTTCTCGAATTGTTGCGTACTAAGTATACCTAATGTAAAATCAAAACAGTTCCAGTACGAAACAAAACTCTGTTTGTTTTTAATCAGAAATAGCAAACTATTTTAGGTACCTACATTTATGTACTATTTACCTAGGTTAGGTTTAGGTATAGGTAGCTTTCTCGAGTATTCGCCTGGCGATTCTCGAACGCTCGTCGGCTTATTTTAGGACGATCTAAGGTTAAAGACATTTCAGTCTTCAATCGTCCTCCGACATCCCACAACGATAGTGCAATACGATTTATTTCTATGTTAATCGTAAAACGAACAACTTGATTGACGAAAATGGCCGACGTGTGCAACTATGATGCATTAAAAAATGAAAAATACGGTCGTTATTTGGTCGCTAACAAAGATTTGGATTGTGGCGAATTAATTTTTACAGATACACCCGTCGCCGTAGGCCCAAAACCAGGCGAGTATATTAAGGAATGTGCGGATTCAATTTATTGTTATAATGAAAAGGAAAATGGAATTTCCTGATGCATGTTCTCAATAACTTATGTGTGAACTAGCTTATGCTCGCGACTTTGTGGACTATACAAATTTCAAACTTTTTGGATGAATTTTCAAAAATCCTTTCTTAGCGGATACCTACGTCACAATAGCTATCTGCATGCCATATTTCAGCCCGATCCGTCCAGTAGTTTGAGCTGTGCGTTGATAGATCAGTCAGTCAGTTAGACAGTCAGTCACCTTTTCCTTTTATATAAATGCATAATTTTATTATATCATAACGATTTGGAAATCGCGGAATTAGATTGGTGCACTTGCTTACCTACCTCAACAAGAAACTTATTAATTTTCCGAGTGATAGATAAATACGAGTAGATGCATACCTAACGTAGATTTCAACCTTTTTCAACAATGAAATGCCGGTAATCGACTCTACCGACTGTATATCAAGGAGTAGAGAAGAAACTTTTTTTTGCGCAAATAATCAACCTGACTTTTCGGAGTTATGTGCGTTTTAAGCGATTAAATATCACTTGCTTTAACGATGAAGGAAAACATTGTAAGAAAACATGTGCAGGAGAAGTCTTCATAAGTGAAGTCTGGTAATCCGCACTTGGCCAGCGTGGCGGACTATGGCACAAAGTTTAATGTAAATTTTCTCATTTTGAGAGGAGACCGTGCTCAGTAGCGGGCCGGCGATGGATTGTTCATGATGATGATGATGAACTTCGATCCAATCCGGTCTTAACTCTACAATCTGAAGCCGGTCTTTTAGTGTAGCATCCAATTTAGAGGGTGAACTGTTAAAAAAAATAAGACCTAGTCTGAACGTTTTATAATAAGAGATTTCTGACTAGATACTCCACCACTGTGTTTGTGCTGTTACTGTCCCGTGGAGAACACACTGTGCTCGCGATGCGGCTGGCCGATTTGCGGCAGCGAGTGTGAAAAGTCGCCGCAACACTTGCCTGAATGTGACGTGTTTTCGCAAGCTAAAGTGCGCTTTCAGCCAGTAGAAGATTGGACTACCAGTTCCCCTCAACTTGATTGTATCACTCCTTTGAGGTAACTTTAACACAATATTTTACTCGATTTACTTACTTAGTATTCGTGTTAGATCCTAACTATTTTCAAACTGGAAAACTTTCAAATTAGGCTCGTAGATTTCTTAAAACTCTAGGGGTCTTAAAGTGAATGAAATAGGAGCTGGGACCCACTACTTTAATCCATACATATTATAATGCAAGTTAACAAAAACCAAAAACATTTTCATATACCTAAGATTTATTTCTCTGTATGTACCTACCTATCTATCTATTTAATTCTAACAGATTGTTCCTAGCCAAAGAGAAGGACCCGGAAAGATGGCATCGAGATGTCGAAATAATGGAAACTCACACGGAGGAACGAAAGAAGCGACCTACTTGGGAGGCTGACCAGAACAACATCGTCAACTACCTGATAGACCGCTGCAAACTGGGAGATCGGTGCTCTACGGAATTGTTGACACAGATCTGTGGAATTTTAGAGGTAGGTAGGCACACTTAGCCAGCGTTGAGGACTGTATGACCTAAATCCTTCTCATTCTAAGAGGAGACTCACGATCGCACTAGTTGGCCGACGATGGATTGAGATGATAAGTATAAAGCAGGCCCCTGTAGAGTTGCGCTGCTGTCGCGTTGCTATAAGCGTTCAGTGACGTTCTGCTCGCGTCGTTACTAACCAACTACCTACTATAGTCTGCGACAGGTCGAGACTCGAGATGGCAATCGGGGTATGAGACGGGGGGACGCCCCGCAACCTCGCCATTTCGAGCTGTCGATTCCTACCTATTATAGGTATAGTCTATGTATATAAAAGGAAAAGCTGACTAACTGACTGATCTATCAACGCACAGCTCAAACTACTGGACGGAACGGGCTGAAATTTGGCATGCAGATAGCTATTATGAATTATGATGTAGACATCCGCTAATAAGGTTTTTTTTAAATTCAAACCCTAAGAGGGTAAAATATGGGGTTTGAAAGTTGTGTAGTCTACGCGGACGAAGTCGCGGGAATAAGCTAGTTACGTATAAATTGTGCATTTGACATTCTGAGGTGTTTACAGGTACCAGGTGCATCATTTTTAGGCTCTATTTTAAAAATAAAGCTTATTTCAAACTACGGGATATAAATTATACTAAGTAATTGTAAAGCTGTGATAGCCTAGTGGTTATTACGTCCGCCTTCTAATCGGAGGTCGGGGGTTCGATCCCGGGCACGCACCTCTAACTTTTCGGAATTATGTGCGTTTTAATTAATTACACATCACTTGCTTTAACGGTGAAGGAAAACATCGTGAGGAAACCTGCATGCCTGAGAGTTCTCCATAATGTTCTCAAAGGTGTGTGAAGTCTACCAATTCGCACATAGCCAGCATGGTAGACTATGGCCAAAACCCTTCTCACTCCGAGAGGAGACCCGTGCTCTGTACTGAGCCGGTGATGGGTTGATCATGATGATGATGATGATGATGATAATTAAAGTCTGGTCAATATTGTCGTTCTCAACATTCGTACCTAACAATTTTTATTCTAAAAATTGGTTGAGACGAATGTTGAGAACGCCAATATTGAAATAAGCTTTAGATAAATAAAATACATCACTCAAAATTATATAACGTGAAAGCAGTTAAAATTTTGGCAAAGTTTACGGTGATAGGTAAGAAAATTATTTGCTGATCATAGCCTTACTATATTACTTACATCGAAGCAAAGAGTATGTCAACACTACGTTCTACATCGATGCTGATACATGACTGCAATGCAAAAATGCTCGAAAAATGTTATTTGAATTTAGTTTACCAGTGATCAAATTGATTATTTATTGAACTGATGATTTCAAACAGAATAGCGAATCTAGATCATTCAGAGATACCATAAGAATGTTGAATTTTCGATTAGAAAAACTTGAGCAATTTTTAGACATTAAATTTTTCGCAAGGGACGGCGGCGTCCCCTGCAGCAATTTGTCACATTTGGTAATTTATATCTACCTATAAGGTTATTTCTTGTAACTTATAGGTGAATGCCGTAGAAATTCCTTCGCGAGGTGGTTTCAGTATACGCGCAGTCTATCCTCGCCTGGCCATCGCCGCCCACAGCTGTGTCCCTAACATCGTTCATAGCATCTTTGAGAGCGATTACCAGTAAGTTTAACAAACAGCCTGGCACCGCACCAGGCTGTTTGTGTTTGTTGTGCGTTGTGACTTGTGGCAGAATGAACTAGAGTGAAGGAACGGTCGGTTTGATCCTGAATCGACGATAATATGTCAAATATTAGGTTATCGTGTCGTGAAATCAAAGAAAAATAGGGCTACCTATACCTTAGGACTACCTGCGTCAAATGTACTAACAGTTGACGCCTGCCAGTGACGTCGAAGCTTCGAGATTTTGTTAGAAGTTCCCTAACAGTCGTGAACTGGATTTGTTTTCTATTGGGAGGTTCCATGTTCGATTCCCGGCAGGTAGCAATTTGGATATTTATAAATTGTCTCTGTTCTGGTCTAGACCGAGACGTCTAGGCGATTTAGCATTCCGGTACAATTTATACCACGTAAAAACTAATTTGGGGTATGGATTAATTAAACTGTCATACCCTTTCAAGTTAGCCCGCTTCTATCTTTAAGACTGCATTGTCACGAAAAATTTTAAACGATCCCTGTGCATTTAAAGAGACAAGAAGGTCGGGAAAACCGAAGCCTACCTACCTACTCATTTGACCATAACCACCTAAAATGCTTATCATATTTTTTTTTGTTTACTATTGATAGTAATTTTTTATCAGGGTGCAAATAAGAGCAGCAATCCCCATCAAGACCGGCGAACTTCTACACATGAGCTACACTCACGTGTTATCCCCTACCATCGTGCGTCGGGAACACCTCTTGGAATCAAAGTTCTTCAGTTGCGACTGTCGACGTTGCGCCGACCCCACTGAACTCGGCACACATTTGAGCACTCTCAAGTGTACCAAATGTGACAACGGGGTTATACTCTCTAGCAATCCTTTGGGTAAGTGCAGGATTGGTATAGAAAAAGATGTTTCACGGTTTATTTCTTTAATCAACACGAAAATCTATGGACGATTGTCCATTGGCATCGTACGAAAGCCGACATCATTGCACAAAAAAGACAGTGAGTCCAACGCAATTACAATCCAAGCCTGGCAGCCCAAGCCACTCGAATCAAGCCATCGCGACGCGCCGGTACCTTAAAGCGGTTCCCTATAAGATCGCAGATTATTATAAAATGATCAAATTCAGGTTTTAGACTAGGTATTTTTTTGCATCCCTTGAATCTTTCTGAACATTTTGAATCGCTCGCTAGATGAGGCTTCATGGTAAAAAGATATTCAAATAAATAGATAACGACGCATCCTGGAGCTGCACGGACAAGAAATGTGAGTTCAAGACATCCGGCGCCGCGATGCGCAAGATGTTGGGTGTGGTGCAGGCCGAGCTGGACCAGCTGGACGCGCTGGAGCCGGGCCCGCAGGCGATAGAGATGCGGGAGGCCACGCTCCACAAGGTACGAAGCTTATACTCTCATAGAGCGTACTTTGACTTCGCTTAGACTTAATACACTGTTAAATGAGACAGCATTATATCGTTAGCATAAATCCGTCTCGTTTTAATAGTAACTTAAGTCAAAGTATGGTCTGTAGATGTCAGTCTTAGAGTAATTTTTTTTGTACCCTTATGAATGGCGACCTCTTACTAGAAAGTGTAATAGACTTTTATTTCTGGTCGGTGGTAATAACAGAAGTAAACAACAGAAGATGCTAGATGAAGAACTGGCTATCCTAGCTAGATTTTTAGATCTATTTATCGAAATCAAATGATGCAGAAAAAGGTTAAGTAGTTTTTTAATTTCAGTACAAATCCGTGTTTCATCCAAGTCACGCCATACTGCTGTCGATAAAGCACGCATTGGCGCAACTGTACGGGCGCGTGGAGGAGTACAGCATTGACGAGTTGCCAGACCTCGTGCTGGAACGGAAAGCGGAGTTCTGCCGGTTGGTGCTGAAGACCCTCGACGTCATATCGCCGGGAGACAGCAGGATGCGAGGTAACGCCTTATTTTTTAGTGTCGTACCTCTGAAGTCTGGACGAATAACGGAACCTTTATAGGATCACTCGTGTATATGTCTGCCTGTCCGTCTGTCACAGCCAAATTGCTCCGAATCTATTTGGCACACATATAATGAACGTTTTTGGGGGGCAAATCAGACAATATAAATGAAATGTTTTGCAAACTGTACCATCATCATCATCATCATTCGTGCTTTCTTCAAAACTAAGTTTGGCGATTATCATCCGAAAAGCTTCTCTTTCTAAGACTGCCTATTTTAGCTTCGGATAGCTGAGCCTTGTCCACCCTCTTATATGACTACGTGGCATATCAAATGAAAAAGCTTGTCTCAAATATGTCATACATTTTAAAATAAATGAGTTTTAATTTAAAGTTATTTAAATAATAAGATAGATGAAAATTTACCATTTACCTGCCTCTGAAACCTCACCTCTGAAGTTACTTAGCTTAAACTTTTGAAAAATACAGAAAATAGTGCTTTACGTATAGATCACAGGAAAACCTATAAGAAGTCCATGGTCTTAAAATAACATGGTTTCGCTTGTCGGGTTCCCTACGATTTAAGATATCAACAGCTTAAGTATTTGTTCCAGGAATGATGCTATACGAACTCCACGCACCTCTAATGTACCTGGCAAGGAGCGAGTTTAGCGCCGGTCTGATCACTCAAGACAAGCTGAAGGATAGACTACAGGAGCCCATACAATGCTTGTCCGAAGCGGCTCGCATACTGCGCAGGGAGGACCCACAAAGCCCTGAGGGCATCACTGGCAACATTGCGTACCAGTCCATGGAACAATTGAAGACTAGTCTTGAATCTTTGTAGTCTTTAAGAGCCAAGGCTTCACGCACAACAGACGGAAACGTTTAAGTGCGGAAACCAACGCAGAGCGTAGAAGAAGAGCTAAGGCTTTTTTCATTTTATTTAGAACCTTTTTTGTTTACTGCGATTTGCGATTGTATTTAAAATAAGTATAGATAAACGTGTGTACAATTTCGTAGTTTGATTTTATTCCCTGAATTTGATATTTTTCTGCTTTAGACTGCAACTTGAGATGTACCTAGACCTACCCCAGATAGAAAAATTTCAGAGTTATGTGCGTTTTAAGCAATTATGTATTCCTTTCTTTAACGGTGATGAAAAACGTGAGGAAACGTGCATGCCTTCGAATTCTCCATAATATTTTTAAAGGTGTGTGAAGTTTGCCAATCTGTATCACTCAGCCAGCATAGTGGACCTGGACAAACCCTTTTCATTGTAATAACAATGAGTTTTTTTAACTAAATAATGTGACTAATTCTGTTGTATACGTCATAATAGCTGTTTACATGCCAAATTTCAGCCAGATCCTCCAGTAGTTTGAGTTGTGCTTTGATAGGTCAGTCAGCCAGTAAGTCAGTCAGTCAGCTTTTCCTTTTATATATCATATAGATTCCGGCTGTACTCACCTGGTTAGTTAACCTAAGCCCGACTAGTTCTGACGACTAGATATTGCTTACACTTTCGTAAAGCTTGGATTTACTGTTAGACCTCTTAATTTAGTCTAGAGATTGTGTGCAACAGAATTAGCCACATTGTATGCATTTCATTTTCAGTCAATAGCAAATAAATAAAATAAAAAATTACCTTTATAAATGTGTTTTATTTGTACATGAATTAAATTAGAATTTTATCTTTTTAGGTTTTTTAGACACTGGTTCTTCAGACACTTGCTTATTATTTTGTCCTATATCTTCAATATTGTCGTCGGTCAAAGTCTGCAGCTTGATAGAAGTGCTTTCCTTTTTCTCATTTACCTGTAAACCAAACAGTTTATGTCAATAAAGGATCACATCAATCATAATTAATTATATGGAGCAAAACAAACAATTTCTTTCTCACTCTATGATTAAGTAAATAAAATACAAGGGTCTATTTTAAGGTTAGAAATAATCAGTTACATTTTTGTTTAAAACAGGTTTACAATGTTTTTTTTTAATTTAAAATACTTGTGTTAATCATTTGTTGCCAACCCTGGTCTGTTTTTTTGCAGGCATAGTCATGCCAAAACAGTCTGGATAATGTGTTCACTGTTCCCATAGTTGCTTCATCAGTTGTCAAAAGTTGCAACATGTGGATACGTACAGCGTAATTTTTTAGAAATAGTTTTTCCTTTTGTACCCCCTCCCTGCTTGTGTCCCTATTAAATTTGTCTATGTATTTAATATTTATTGCTAATCTATGTACTGTACTGCAGTCCTCTGGAATCTAATCTAGAATATTCAATGCAGAATAAACACCTAATATTCATGCAGAAAAAAATTCTCAAATTAGGTACTTACTGTTGGACAATCTTTTCTCAAGTGTGTGACATCTCCGCAAAGTTTGCAGCCTCCGCCATTTGGATACAAGCCCTTAGGATTATCAGGACATTGCCTTGCTATGTGACCCTGTTGAATATAACAAAGATGAAAATCAAAAACAAATAATAATCCATACTTCCATACTAATATTATAAATGCGAAAGTGTGTCTGTCTGTCTGCCTGCTAGCTTTTCACGGCTCAATCGTTCAACCGATTTTGACGAAATTTGGTAGAGCTAGCTTGCATCTTGAGGAAGGACATAGGCTACTTTTTATCCCGGAAAAACAAAGAGTTCACATGGGATTTTTAAAAAAATCCACGGCGACAAAGTCGCGGGCATTCTCTAGTTTATAAATAATTTAAAGCAACAAAAAATTAAAGTAGTAAAGTTTATTCCACATACAAAGACCGGATCTGGACCAAGAAGTACAGGTCTGGACATGGTACATTTATGTTCAGCCCATACAACAAAATGTTGACTGAACAAATCAATGCGCTGCATAGAGGCCCCATCCCATCATAATTTATACCACCAAATAATTACGTCATAGAAATAAATATGGATAGTGCTACCAAATAGTTTGACAAATCACCAAATGCACAGGTACAAGGTCAGCAGTCATTTTATGTGAAACAATCTGTACAATTTAAACTTACAGCTTCTTTGCAAATGAAACAAGTAGCGAATCTAAACTCCTTATCCCTCTGCACTTTGCATTCAAACTGTCTATGTTCTGTGGAGCCACATTTAAAGCATACACCATCAGCACCTGCACCAGGAATATTAGCCTTTAAGTCTGGACAATCAGACAAATTGTGGCCACCTTTCCTACAATTATAACACACATCTCTTTTAAGTCTTGCCAAAGCTTTCTCAGCTCTTCTCCTCTCTAGTTTCATAGTCCTCTGGACTTCACTTTTCGGAATACCTTTTGTGATCATACTTTTTTTTAATTCCTCAAGTCTTTCTGCATCCCTTTTCATTATAGGGAATCCATCATATCTTACTAATTGTACTTCTTTTGAATTGATTATAAGCTGGAAGCTATTATCATTTACAGGTTTTCTACGAGCCTGCTTGTCCTTTCTTTTCTTTGATGGTGAAGGTTGATTTGGCACACTCACTTTTTGTTCTGTGTTATTGTCTGATTTATTACTTTTTTCATTAACATTACTTTCAGGAATCTTTCGTTTTTTATTTTTTTTATTTTTCTTTTTTCTACTGTCTGTCTGTTGACTATTATGATCTGCTTGATTTAATTCTTTCTCAGAGGTGTTTACTGATTCATCAGTCTGTGTATTAGCTTTTATTTCTGTGGACTGCTTTTCTTTCTTTTTTTTCTTTTTCTTTTGTGGAGTTTGTTGTATCTGATTAGTTGTAACCTGATTAATTTCTGTGGCCTCTTTTACATCTTGGTGAATATCATTTATTTTTATCGCTGAAGGCTCAATGCCTTGTTCAATATTATTTGATTTATTTTTCTTTTTAAGCGACTTATTTATTTTGTGATCATCACCACAATCTCCACCATTTTGCAAATTCTCTTCAGGGTTAGACACACTTTGACGATTTACTTTCTTCTTTTTGTTTTTTGCATTATTTTCACTTTCATTCGAAGTTGAATTTATTTTTTTGTTAGTTTGAGCTTCAGGGAAATCACACCATGTAGCTTTTCTCTTCTGAGTCTTTTGATCTTTGAGAAAGTTATTGTAGTTTTCTATTCTTTGTTTTTCTGCCTGGAATATTATATAAACAAAATAATAATAATAGGTAGACATTTCTTTTTAAATCACTAAACAAATTCATGATAGAGATATCAAACTATGTTTACGACTTTTATACTAAGTACATACTGAAATACTAAGTAGGTATTATGAGATGCAAATAGAATAGAAGAATAATTAATTGCATAAAAAACTTTTTTAACTAAACTTTGCATTAAAAAAAACATTTTTCCAATTTACAGAATAGTCCAAATTTTTCTTTAAGAGGCTAGTCAGAGAAAGGCTATTCAACAAGCTTCCTTAGTTCCCATGCTTGAGTACACGAATCTATTTTTTAAACTTATTACTTCATAATGTTTATTTACTTAAATATTAATTTTAATATTATTTATTTTTAGCATTATCTTGTAAAATATCTCTTTTCATTTTTATTTTATTTTATTGTTCACAAAATATTCAATAACATTAACAAATCACCATTCTCTGGAAACTGTAGAAGATTATGTGTGGATCAGGAGGTCATTACTTTTGAGCACATCCACTTACACGCCTCCCATACCTTCCTAAGGTTGACTGGTAGATTAGGTTCTCAGGCCTAAATCAGGTGGATTAGGTTTTCAGGTACAAAAGGCAAACAAACACTTTTGTATTTATTGCCTAGCTCATTGATTGTGAAATGGAGTTTTAAAAAGACAGTAAGTAATATAGGTTCATAAGATTTAAATGCAATTCTTATTTTGTTCTGTTTAACTTCTGCTTTTGTAGTATAGTGTACTTAAAGTAATAACGTGATATTGTAAAACGTTGCTGTTCCCCTAAAGAGCGACATTGTAGATGACATTTATAGATATGCACATAATATGGAAGCTGGAACTGCACTGTTTTAGTAAGGGCAGGTATGTGAGAGAAGTATCAAATCATAACCATGATTGGTAAAAAAACTGTTCACCTCTTCTCGATTCTTGCTTTCTTCGTTTTCTTTTTTGGATTTCAGCAATTGTTCTTTCATTACCTCCCACGGAGTACTATCTTCTGGAGATTTTAGGTTAGAAGCCTTAGAGCCTTGAGCCCTAGCAAATCTGGTCATATTGTATCAAGCTCTAGTATCTTCTCACGCGACGAATTATTATTATAGGATCTTGTAAAACGTAAGTCACATCATAGAATTTTACATAAAATTTCCACGTTTTCAAATGGTTCCAGTAATAATTTTCACCACAAACCACCGACCAGAAATAAAAGATAAAAGCCACAAACCAATAATATATGTCAAGTTGACATTAACATAGACGAGCAGGCACAGGTGATAAACACAGACCAATAACATACCTATATGATTTTTTTTTGTTTCAACTGGCTTTACAGCTCTGGATTGTAATAATTTTGAGTCTATTCATAATAATTGGTTCATAAGCTTATCATGAAACTAGTCGATCTGGGATAATAATAATTAGCCTATGTGTTAGTTCGGGGTATAATTAATTTCCATTCCTTTCCGCCAAATCCGTCTAGTAGTTTTTGCGTGAAAGGGTAACTAACACACACACACACACACACCTTTTGTATGTGTGTTTGTTACTCTTCAGCCTTTATAATACCCCTCAGAATAAAATATATTCTGATTAATGTGATAGCTATAGACATGCGCCACCAGTGGATGATCCCACCAAATCGGTTGCGCAATCAAGCGGACATAAGAGGTAGGTACCCTCCCTGTATACATTTTGTTGGTAGTCCACTGTGGTCGTTGGTTAAGCGCCACTGTTGTTCTAGTGAGATAGTGCACCTTTGTTGCTGGTATTGGAGGAAGGATATTCCCATATCCGAACCAGGGGTAGTTCACTTGACAATTTAGTAACAATATATTATATATTAGTACGTACATAATAGGTGTGTAGTAAGTTTGAATAAAAAACTTTGTTTCTCTATTTATTTATACTGCACTAATAATTTAAATGTTATAAATTATAATTATACTGAAACAGCTACAATCACGATAAATCTTAATCTATCTATATATAAAAGGAAAGGGTGACTGACTGACTGACTGACTGACTGATCTATCAACGCACAGCTCAAACTACTAGACGGATCTGGCTGAAATTTGGCATGCAGATAGCTATTATGACGTAGGCATCCGCTAAGAAAGGATTTTTGAAAATTCAACTCCTAAGGGGGTGAAATAGGGGTTTGAAATTTTGTAGTCCACGCGGACGAAGTCGCGAGCATAAGCTAGTAAGATTATATTATTATAGTACTAGCTTATACTCGCGACTTCGTCCGCGTGGACTACACAAACAAACCCCTATTTCACCCCTTTAGGGGTTGAATTCTCAAAATTCCTTATCTGCATGCCAAATTTCAGCACGATCCGTCCAGTAGTTTGAGCTGTGCGTTGATAGATCAGTGAGTCAGTCAGTCACCTTTTCCTTTAATATATTTAAAGATTGCTACCTTAATGCAAATTAATAGAAAGTTCTTTGTAGAATTTATACTACACTCGCTGATGCACGCGATTTCGTCTGCGCAGAATAAGGTTTTTAAAAATCCTGTGGGAACTCTTTGATTTTCCGGGATAAAAGTAGCCTATGTCACTCTCCAGGTATTTATCTATACACATGCAAAAAATCACGTCAATCCGTTGCACCGTTACGACGTGATTGAAGGACAAACCAACAAACCAATAAACCAACAAACAAACACACTTTCGCATTTATAATAAGGGTACTGATTAAAGAGAATAATAGCAGGCTTCAGTCAAATAACCATATAAGCTTGATTTGAGATAATTATTTCGAAATTACAGACAAACAGACACTTCAATTTTATCTATTAATAGTATAGAAAGAAAAAAGAGCAACCGCCGAGTTTCTTGCTGGTACTTCTCGGAACGAAAGGAAATTGCGGGACAGTGGTAGATGAACTTGACAATTCAAAATGTACATAAGGTTATTTGAATAAAAATCTTTCTGTTTCTATTCCAATTTAGGATTAGGTTGTACCGGGGGCTCATCTGGCACCAACACACCGTCCGTCGCTGGGGACTCCTCGTCGAATATCTTGCGCAGATCAAGGTCGGCAGCTTTCAGGAAGTCGCCGGGTGTGAACGTGTCCATATCGGGCAGAGGGTGCATGGGCGCGGCGCCGGGGCCATGCGGCTCGGTGAAGATGGAGTCCAGATCTGCGAGCGAGTACCGCATGTGGTCCGAAGGCGGGAGCACGCGCGAGGGGGAGGAGGGCGAGCAGCGGCGGGGCGTGCGCGGACGGCGGTCCTTGCGCCCCCCCGAAGACTCCTGTTATGCCTTCAACTTCTTCGCCTCCTTTTTTAGGGCACGCTCCTTTGCCTTCTCATATAAGGGCATGAGCTTCTTGTTCTCCGCCAGTATCTGCAGAAGTGTTATGATGAATGGGAGATAGTTGTGCCTCCTTCGCGCTAGCTCCTCTTGGTATCTGAAAACAAGATGTGTTCAATTCGCATTAAAGACCTCTTTTTACTATGCACTAGCTAGATAGCCATTCCAAACAAAAATCGTACTCTATGAAGTACATAACATGCCACGTAAACAATAGGGGTAATAAACCAAACACTCATAGTGCCCATTCAGTTTTAAAGGAGCCGGTTCAGCCTTATATATTTTGTTCTACGTATCTATACGTTTTTATAATAAGCTTCCAGAAGACATTGGAGATGTCTCTCAACAAGTTCTTATTGACAAATCCTATTACAATGTAAAGGATTATTTAAATGATAAGAAAGCTTGGGAATGAGTTGCTTAACGGCCTTGTGATAGTTCTAATAAGTTAAAGTGATTTTGTAAAGTGGTGATAATAAAAAGAATACCCGGCTGAGTTTGTTGTGGGCTCTTCTCAGACCTGGGCGCCTTTGGAACCCTCGTAGCTTTAGTTTTAAGTTTGCGTAAAAATTATCACCACTATATTATCATCATCTTCCAAATGCAAACCGACTATCAAAAAGCGTAATTTTTTACCTACTTTGAATAAACGTTTTGACTTTGTTGCAAACCAACCAGTGTTGATGCTTTTGAATTCACCCGCCACGACATAATCCTATAGTTCTTACTAATGACGGTCTCAAGTGGAAACACGCCAGTTAATATTGAATGCACTTAGATTTTCTTAGATATTAATAATATAAAATTTATAGCGATACATGAGTGGCTTTACCTCGACATCTTTTGGTCCTCGAGTTCTATTAACATTTGCAAATTGCGAATTTCATTTTCGACCTCGTTAGTTTCCATCCCGAGTGCTCGCGTGTCGTCAGTCAGCTCATGTATTTTTCGTTCATAGACCATTTTCCTGTCTGATACTAGGGCCATTAAATTGAAATGGATTTCATCATTCAAATACCTGTAACACGAAAATCGCACCCATATTATAAACGCAAAAGTGATTGTTTGTTGGTTTGTCCTTCAATCACGTCACAACAGATTGACGTAATTTTTTGCATGTGTATAATTTATTGAAGACGTGGGGGAAAAGTTGAGTTCCTGTGGGATTTTTAGGGTTCCGTACGTCAAAAGGAAAAACGGAACTGTTAGGAAACCTACAGGGTACTTCCCGTTGACCTATGAAATTTGGCTGGTAGGTAGGTCTTATAGCAGACATTCGGGGAAAAATCTGAAAACCGTGAATTTGTGGTTACATCACACAAAAAAAATTAAATTGTGCTCATGAACTAATAATTAGTATTTTCAATTTTTGAAGTAAGATAACTATATCAAGTGGGTTATCATATGCTGTGCATCCTAAAACTAAGTTTTATTTATTTTTATGCTAGTTTTTGAATTTTCGTGCAAAATGTCGAAAAAATGCGACTGTAGCACGGAACCCTCGTTGCGCGAGCCTGACTCGAACTTGGCCAGTTTTTTTAAAAACCTAAATCCACGCGGATGAAGGTTTCAGAGTAGTATAGATAAAAATAATAGTACAAAATGTTGTCTTACGTATTAATTCTCTTCAAGATGATAGGACGAACTACATCCAGCCAGTCTTGTTCAGGTGCAATGGGCCCGTGGTCTATTGGGCCATCTTTTAGTCCATCCAATTCATACAATCTTCCTTGAATAGGTATATATCCAACAAAGTGATAAGCATCTTCGTCCTAAAAAAAATTTAATTTATGATGAATATAAACACACATGTGAATATTCATCACAAAGGAGGGTGGAACTCCTCAATTATAGCTCTTGAAATACTCAGCTATCACTGACTAGAGAATGGAATATAATAAATATAATTTCGAGAGCCCATTCCATTCCACAAAGTAAAGTGTACTAATTATAATAATATACAGCTGTGCGCCATAATAACAAGGTTGAATTGATTTAGTTAGTGGGAGGTCCCGGGTTCGATTCCTGGCAGGAGTTTGGAATTTTATAATTTCTAAAGGCTGTGGCTAGTTACCACCATACCGACAAAGCCATGCTGCCAAGCGATTTAGTGTTCACCAGAACACTAAATCGCTTTGGTTTCTACATGGCATCATGTAGCGATCATGTATAAACCAAAGCGATAGGAAAGCAAAGGGGGGCATGGGTTTAAAAATAAAACTGCCATACCCCTTCCAGGATAGCCTGCTTCTGTCTTAGACTGCATCATCACTTACCACCGGGTGAGATTGCAGTCAAGGGCTAACTTATTTATTACTACTACTATATACTATTTTACTTTTTAAATATACGTATTTGAATTAATAAAATATAAAAAGATGGGACTGATGGACGCCAAATTCTACCTCTCCTGGGATTTTTAAACCTTTATCTATGCACGATGAAGTTGTGAGCATCAGCTGATAAGAAAGTTATATGCAAACAGCAATAGTAAGTAACAAGTGGGTAATGAAATGTACCTTGGTGGCTACTTTTGGATCAAATTCGTACAGCGTTGCTTGCGCCACCGAGTTATGGGCACTTCTGATGGTCTGAGAGTTACTTAGAGTCAGACCTCGCATTTTAGGATCGAAGGACATGCTGAACTCCTTCAGCCGGGTAAGCTCAGGTCCGAGCCATACATCTGGGTGGTTGCAGTTTAACAACAGGCTTATTACTGCTTGTGTCGCACATGCATTGTTAATGACCTGGAAAAAAACTATTTATTAAAATTTTAACTCATCCCATCCACTGTTGGACATAAGCCGTCGCTAAAGAGCACTACCACACTCAGTTCTCAGCAGCCCTCCTGCCAGCCACTTTATATCATCTGTGAATCATTCTCGAGGGCACACACTATGCTTGCTTATAAGCTGTCTCCACTCCTCTATGACGGGTATTCCCTGCCCACTGCCACTTCAGATTGCTAATCATCATCATCAACCAATAGACGTCCACAGCTGGACGTAGTTCTCTTGTAGGGACTTCCACACCCCACGGTCTTGCGCTGCCTGAATCCAGCGGCTCCCTGCGACTGATCTGATGTTGTCCGTCTACCTAGTGGGGGGTCTTCCAACACTACACGTTCCGGTGCGAGGTCGCCATTCCAGCACCTTGGGACCCCAACGTCTATCGGTTTTTGAACTATGTGTCTGCCCATTGCCATTTCAGCTTCACAACCCGTTGAGCAATGTCAGTTACTCTAGTTCTTCTACGGATCTCCTCATTTCTGATTTGATCATGTAGAGAAATTCCAAGCATAGTTCTCCATCACCCGCTGAGTGACTCTGAGCTTTTTATGAGACCCATAGTTAGCAACCATGTCTTGCTAATGGTTTTGACAAAATTTAAATTATGTATTATTAATAAGCAAGTTAAAATTAATAAATATGATTAGGTACTACCTGCTTAGCAAAATATATGGTCTTGAGTCTGTCATCAGTGACAACCGGGTTGGATTCTTCCTCATGTTGTAAATACTTAAAAAGGAATATGAGTCCATGGACTGGTCTGAAATATTGAGTAAGTATGAATATGAAATATTGAAATATATTTTTAGAGTTAACAAACATAAAATAAACAAGTAGTTAAGTACACATCTAGATACCTTAGATTTTCAAATATGCCTTCATCTATAGTCCACATTTCTTCTACCTGGACGCCTTTCGCTCCTGAAAATAATCTATCTAGAATAAGCAAAATAATAATTATCACATTAAATTATGTGCACCACATTACATTTAATGTAATGCATGATTATCAGTAAGAAGTGCAGCATTGGAAGACAGCACTTGGTGGACAGACAACATCAAACGAGTCACAGGCAGCCGCTGGATTCAGGCAACACAAGACTGTGGTGTGTGGAAGTTCCTACAAGAGGCCTATGTCCAGCAGCGGACGGCTATCATTCATCATGGACGACGATGATCATGACGATAAAAATAAAAATATTGCCGTGTGTACATATTACGTCCGTCGTCCACTATGCTTTGTACGTACGTAGTTTCTATAAAGTACCTACTTACCAAACTTTTTTATTAATTCGGTAAAAACCCCAGGATCGCTTTCAATCAGACACCAATCTCCAGCAGACTCCATGTTGAATCTACGAAATATGGGACATAATTTAATAAAAATTGTTGTTTATTATTATAGCTCTATACATATCTAATCAAAGGACTAATCGACTGCCGCGTGCGTTTTAGGGGAAGCCTATAAGGGGATGCCTTCACAAATTTATGCTTAATGCTTTGGCAAATTCCTAGAATTTTCTAGGAAGAAACAAGTTGTGAAAAAATGTTCTTACCTGAAATGCAAGGTAGATGAAGAGGAAATGCAGAATAAAAGTTTATAACAGAAAGTGTATGTAAGATCACTATGTTGTTTATAAAAATTACCTACTTTTCGTTTTTGGATTCAAAACATATTTTTATATCAATGGTTGAAAATTGAAAAATCAAATGAAAATGACCAACAAAAATAAATGCTTTTTTTTTGGTCGGTAAGGATCTATCAGGGTCTTAACAGATAGAACTAATGTTGTTTAGTATAAAAAATCTCCATAATTTTAGTTTGTGCAATTAGAACTAGATGGCGTTTTATCAAAAAATAAATTACGGTGCGACAAGGCTATCACATTGATGGACAGTAACGTCCACGGACGTTCAGATAGTAAATAATGATACGACAGAACGCCTGTAGACGTCTGTAGACTCGTGTCACGGCAGTACGTCTGAGGGCGCTTGATTTTCAATACTTTTACATGGAAGAACATGTTGTAGTGTCACCGCAAAAGTAATGCGGCTTTCCTACTGTCATCGTACATAGTTCTACAACATGTCAAGTTACACACACATTGACAGAATTCCGGTACCCCTCTCCCCGCACAGTACGCTCGTGGGCGTCGTGTTTTCATACATTTAGTCACGTAGTGCGCGTCGGCGGGAGGATTAGTGTCACCTCATACTTTCGCGCGCAAATAACGGTTCGAGTGGTAAGTTATCAACGTATTTTTGTGTTTTTATTTATCGAAACATTCAAATTCAATTCATGTAACTTACGTATAAGGTAATTGTGCTTCTAATATTAGTAGTTGCTTGTTTTGAATGCAGTTTTTTGGTATTGAAACAATAATGAATTTATCTACAGATGGCGCCTGGAGATCCGTACGAAAGGGAACAAAAACGGTTGTTAGAATTGTTCAATGAAGTTGAAACTCCGGAATCTAGTGAAGATCCATATGCTGATGATGGGGAATACGGGTCCGACAAGGACTACTATCCTTCAGGCGACGCCTATATGCGTTCTGTCACTCAACAACATTGTACATACAACCGCATTGCCACTACGCCCATAGGCAATGTATGAGAATAAGAAGTGTCATTTAGGAAGAAATTCTTAACTTGTACTGTCCACCAACGTGCTATCTTGGCGCGTGGCGAAATTGGAACTAACGGTGCCGTCAAGTGTCCCCTTTGTTCTTGTTTGAATATTCTAAGCCTTTGTTCTCCAATAGCGCCCCCCTGTCAATGTCAATCAAGTGGCAAGAGAGCCTTGTCGCACTGTAGTCTGGTATCTCTACGACTTCCCATAAAGCAAATTAAAAAGAAGAAGAGGATCTCTACGACTCAAAAAGATTTATTTACTACTAGCCACAGGACACTATTACTCCTATGCTACTAGCTGAAGCCCGCGACTTCATCCGCGTGGAATTATGTTTTTAAAAACACTGAGGGAATTCTTTGATTTTCCGGGATAAAAAGTAGCCTATTTCACTCTCTAGGTCTATATTTATACCCATAGACTATATGTATAGTCTATAGTATACCCATGCAAAAAATAACGTCAATCCGTTGCACGTTGCGACTTGATTAGAGGATAAACCAACAAACAAACATACTTTCGCATTTATAATAAGGGTACTATAGCAACACGTGGACATCCATGTTTGTGCCACATTTTTGTTTACGCAGTGTTACTGCATCCGTGATCCATCCATTCAAGTGTACTGCTGGGATATTCACTTATAAATGCATGCTAAATTCAACATAACCTAATACCCATAGAGAATGCAGTACAAAAATCATGTGTAAAGAAAAAAAGAAAATTTAGTTTTAAATAATAAATTACGGGTTTTGTTTTATTACCTCAACTTTTAGTACTGAAAGTACTTCTTTCAATGTATAAAATAATAAATAATGCGGCCGAACTAAGAATAAGATTGAATTTCTGCCATATTGCGACGTGTACATAAGCGGGATTAAAATTTTTGATTCGTATTTTCTTTGAAGTCACTACCTATATAAATAATATATGAATCAAACCTGAACACGTGTTATACCTGTTATACGTATAGCTATATAGTTGACCTTAAAAAACTAGTATCCAAGGCCGGAAAAAATAAAAAAAAAATTACATACAATAGTTACTGCAATTAGAAACAGATGGCGCCACTACGAAAGATTAGCTGACGTCTCTATACCTGTATATATAATGTACTCTGTGGGATCTATCTCAGAATAAGGACTAGATCTATAGATATAGATTAGGTACTGGTCTGTGGGTGAGGAGTAAATCATAGACTATACGACATACGTATATACCACAGACTAGTAATCCGTAGAGTATATACTGGGAAGTAAATGACAAAAACCCTGGAAAAAATAGATGACAAATGTGTCCAATGCGTAGAAAGAGTAATAAAGGTAGATACAGGAACGTTTGCTTTCTCATTCACACTAAAAAGAGAGCACAGATAATGTGATAAACAGACGCTGCTAACCTATTTTTTGTCCCTTATCGTGTAACTGGTTTTTTTCAAGAATACATACAACTTCCATACAAGGCATGCAACTTTAGTTGCGAAACAAACTTTGAGAATTCGTGGCGTAATTGTATTTCTCATGAGTTATTTGTTTTCACATAAGAAACGTTTAATACAAATATTGTTGATCGGTTCATACAAATATTGACTACTAAACAATGGTATTAATTGTCGTGTTATTCATCGTTACGTCGTGTTATCGCTATCTCATACGCGGTTACACAGTACTTAAATCTACGTATTATTCTATCTACGGTCCAATGATGTTTTTGTTAACTGGTTTTACGGCTCTGGACTCTAGCTCTTTTGAGCATGTCCAATGCTGATGATGGCAATGGTCTCAGATTATGAATCAGGATTTGGCGTTAAAATAATCTCAGAACAAGGACTATTAGAAGTGGCACTACTGAAAGCCATAAAGCAAATTAAGAAGAAGAAGACTATTATAAGTAGCCTATTGTGACACTTACTGTTAGAGCGAGATAGCTAAATGCATTTAAGCTCTTATTAGAACGTAACAAAATGATTATGTTTTGTTCTTATCACCGTGGTCACTTTTTTTTGCTTGCCAAAATGTATTTGTACGTGAGTATTTGGCAAACAACGTGAAGTGTAGAAGGAATGACATTTCACAAGTAAGAGAATCTGCTTGAGCGAGAGGGACTGAGGGGGCCACGCTAGTTCTGGACATAATGTGGCTACACACACACACACACATAAATAAGGTAGCAAGGAATGAACTGGGTTTTTCTATCAAAAAATTATCAGTATTAGGTGGTATTCCGAGAGCATGTAAAGCCATCGGTGCTGCGCCTGATCTCTCTCCGGTCGTGTTAGATTTCCGTCCCATCGAACTATGAGAGAGAATAGAGTGCACCTGTATTTGTATAGACACTTGCACTATAAATGATACCTCCCGCGTAGATGGCTAATATCTATGGAGATTGTATACATCGATGGACTGGGCAAATTCGGCCAGGAGAACATTAACTTATAAAAAATAATGCAAAATTTTTAATTAAAAAATTATTATTTCTTTTTATTTGGACCTAATTTGGCTTCTATCAGTTTAACCCAGTTATCATACTGTACATTATCTTCTTCGTCTAATTCATCACAAAACTTGTCGATTTCTTCATCTTCGGGTTCTTCCTCGTCATTAGTTTTCATTCTTCCCCCTTTCTTTATCGTAACTTCTGTTCCTTCGTCATTATCATCTGTAACAATTATCTTTTTGTTTTGTTTACTTTTGTTATTTTCTATATTGTTCACTGCACTCCTAGTGCTTTTGTTTCGGCTTCTGTTAGGCGAGATTGAGTTAAGTTCATTGGTGATTTTTATAACTGGTGCTATTTTAGTGGGTTCATCATTATCAAATACAATTTTCTTATTTTTCCCGTTGCCGGTTGTTTCTATACTAGATATTTCCTCCGTGGTGTCATCATTGGCTGCTGTATCATTATCAGATCTCTTTTTCTTGGTTTTAACGTTATTCTTCTGTTCCCCTTTATTTCTTTTGCCCATATTTCTGTAACAAAAATAACTTCCTTTAAGAAAATCTTAGTAAACTTAGTTTACAGTTAACATTTGATCTAAATTCAAGACTGCTAGTTCCAAGATTATAAATAAAACTAGCTTATGCTCGCGACTTCGTCCGCGTGGACTACAAAATTTCAAACCCCTATTTAACCCCCTTAGGACTTGAATTTTCAAAAATCCTTTCTTAGCGGATGCCTATGTCATAATAGCTATCTGCATGCCAAATTTCAGCCCGATCCGTCCAGTAGTTTGAGCTGTGCGTTGATAGATCAGTCAGTCAGTCAGTCAGTCAGTCAGTCAGTCAGTCAGTCAGTCAGTCACCTTCTCCTTTTATATATATATAGATAGAAGATGGAGATTAATAAATTAAACAGCAGGCCCGTATTTTTCTGTTTGTAAAGTGGGCTTGTGGGTGGATTGTAAAACACAGCTTCTAACATTGTTTATATTTCCACGGTACAGTCTATAAACCTGCTGAGTAACGTTTAAACAGCATTTCAATATTAATCTTTACCCGTAAAGATTTATAGAGATTAA
Source organism: Maniola hyperantus (assembly GCF_902806685.2). Taxonomy (NCBI): domain Eukaryota; kingdom Metazoa; phylum Arthropoda; class Insecta; order Lepidoptera; family Nymphalidae; genus Maniola; species Maniola hyperantus. The sequence continues at coordinate 9,979,494 of NC_048554.1, forward strand.
AATAATAACACATTTCTTTTTGGTTTATTTCTGGCAGACATTCAACACATTTTCCCTGGACTGTCGGTAATTTTAAAGGTTTTTGTTATCGTTCCTAATCGTTCAAAATATTATTGTGCTAAGAAAATAATGCATGTGCCATTGATAATAATAGTACAGTACCTACACGGCAGAAAATAATGTACATCGACCTCTAGAAAGAGGGTTCGACTTTGTAGAGTGTTGTCTCTGTCACTCATACCTATGTGACGTTTTGTCGGTCTCAACGCAAATATAGAGCTAGCTTGCTGCATATAGCAAGTACCTATCGAAATAGCTTATTCCGGAGACGAAAATTTATATCGCTTGGCATAGGCTTTTTTTATCCCGGAAAACCAATGAGTTTCCATGGGATTTTCAAAAACCCTAATGCACTCGGACGAAGTCGCTAGCATCAGCAAGTAAGTAAATAGTATTTAATTCGTTGCCGCCAAAATTGGACTCGTATCATAGTGATGTTTCAAGTGGCAATTAAATAAACATTTGTACGAGTGGACTGGGTATCCAAAACTTACTGCGTATGGACCAAAAATAATAATGGCTGATGACATGATGAACAAGTACTCTATGATTAATCATTTCATTCGTGACTTCTAGTAATTAGTTGGACGAGATGAGCAAATGCTTTGATATATTAGTAACTAGGTACCTACCTACCAATAATGTGTTTGAGGCCTTGCCAGAATAATTTAGAATTTTCTCTTTTTCTTTAGTTACATAAAATGTCAAATGCAGTTTCGTTTTAAAATACCGGTTGGTAATAAAACACGTCAAGACACAGATATGAACGTTTCGTGGCAGAGTTAAATTTGAATATTAGGTATCTACCTTAAAAATGGAAATGATAACGTTGAATTCGGTTAGGTAGATACCTACTTTACTACGTAAGCAAAAGTAAGTTTGCTTTAAAATCTATTTTGAAATAAATTTATCATACGTACCTACGAATATTTTTCGAATAACGTTTACCTGCATAGGTTACTTATTTATGATTATTGATTATACTAGAATTACTAGATGGTTCCCGCGTGCCTTCATTCGTGGGGATTTAGATTTTAACTAATCCCATGGGAACTCTTCGATTTTCCGGGATAAGAAGTAGCTTATGTTCATCTCCGAGATGTCTCTATGTCTAGAACTATCTCTGTAGTCTGTACCAAAACCTGTAGTACATTTTAAAATGATAAAATCGGTTAAATGGATTGGCCTTTAAAAATCCCATGGGAACTCTTCGATTTTCCGGGATAAAAAGTAGCCTATGTCCGTCCGGTATACAAGCTAACTGTGTGCCTTTCGTCCAATTGGTTAAACGGATGAGCTGTGAAAAGCTAGTAAACATACAGACAGATACATTCACATAGGTGTTATTGTTGTTCCTTTCCTTTCGCTAGTGGTTAAGACGTCAGTCTCCTATACGTGGGGTCGGGAGTTCGATCCCAGGCACGCACCTCTTTTTTAGAGTTATGTGCGTGTTTATTGATAAAGGAAAACATCGTGAGAAAACCTGTATTCCCGAGAGTGCTCTGTAATGTGGTCAAAGGTGTGTGAAGTCTGTCAATCTGCACTTGGCAGCGTGGTGGTCAATGGCCTAAAACTTTCGGGTAGACCAGGAATAGTGGTCCGGCAATGGGACATGGGCTAATGATGATAATTCCTTTATGTACCTATCCAATTTTACAACAAAACTTATCTATCCATTAAATTAATTTGGGTTTATTGTCACTAAATGAAAAATGACAAGAGGATTTATTGACTTTGTTAGCAATAAGTCTGAACAGCAGTGCGATAAACATATCGGCCACTCGATGAGATAATGCAATACACACTACATTTACGTAACACGAGAGACGCGAGAAGGGGGCTGCGGGCGTATTGCCACCAACGTCACTCCCCGTCCACGGCCAGTCGGTCGGCCACCCGCCTCCCACAGCCCACTCGACTCGCGTAGCACCGCCACTGCCGTAAATTGAAACTTCCCTATCGAGTGCCGCGTATACAATCATCTCAAAAACGGAAAATTGTTTCAAACTATAGTATTTTTTAAATTAAAATACAATATGGCAGAAAAACAATACATTTTGGGAATGGACATCGGCACGACTTCCGTAAAAGTTTGCGTATACGATCCCGACACCAAGGAATTAGTGGCTAAGCAAAGTAAGGACACCGCGGCAAACATTCCCAGCGACCAGGGCATCGAAGGAAACAAGCAGGATGTTCCCAAAATAGTCTCTGCTGTTCATTACTGCGTTTCTAGACTGCCTAGAGATGTTTTACGGCATGTCAAGAAAATTGGTGTTTGCGGTCAAATGCACGGCGTTGTGTTGTGGAAAAATAGGTTCGTAACCAGTTTGTTTACAATTCGCTAATTACCTACTAATCCTTACTAGGTAAAATTATGTCTGCTAGCTTTTCACAGCTCATTTAACAGATTTCATCGAAATTTAGTAGGTACAGAGATATGCATCCTAGACACGCGGAAAATCAAAGAATTCCCACAGGATTTCTGAAAGCCCATCTGTTTACCTAACGATTTAGAAGTAAGCTTGCATCTCTGGAATGGATGTAGGCTACTTTTTATCCCGGAAAATCAAAGAATTCCCACAGGATTTCTGAAAGCCCATCTGTTTACCTAACAGATTTAGAAGAAAGCTTGCATCTCTAGGATGGATGTAGGCTACTTTTTATCCCGGAAAATCAAAGAATTCCCACAGGATTTCTGAAAGCCCATCTGTTTACCTAACCGATTTAGAAGAAAGCTTGCATCTCTGGGATGGATGTAGGCTACTTTTTATTCTGGAAAATCAAAGAATTTCCACGGGGTTATTGAAAAATCTAAATTTATGCGGATGAAGCCGCGGGCAGCCTATATCCGTCCCCAGAATTCAAGCTATCTCTGTACCAAATTTGTCAAAATTGGTTCAACTGATGGGCCGTGAAAAATTAGCAGACAGACAGATTCACATAGATTGTAGGTACATGTAACTTAATATTTTTTTTCATTGTTTACAGAGCTTGGGAAAAGGTAGAAAAAGAAGGCGTCGTAATTCGTTTCGAGGCTACCAGGGAGAAAATGTCTGCCTTGTACACCTGGCAGGACACAAGATGCAAACCAGAATTTTTGGACACTTTACCAAAGCCAGATTCACATCTCCAATGCTATTCTGGTTATGGTTGTGCCACCTTGTTATGGATGCTCAAACACAAGCCAGAGAAACTTAAAAGTTTCTCATGCTCATCCACAGTTCAAGATTTTGTTGTAGCAATGTTATGTGACTTAGAGTGTCCTATTACATCGGATCAAAATGCTGCTAGCTGGGGTTACTTCAGTACAGAAAAAAATGAATGGAATACAGATATATTGAAATCGATTGACTTTCCAGTCAATCTTTTGCCTAAAGTTTTAAAGAGTACGGAAATTGCAGGAGTGTTGAGCAGTTCTTGGAATGGTATTCCTGAAGGGACACCAGTCGGTGTAGCGATGGGTGATCTTCAATGTTCTATTATTGCTACACTTGAAAATAAACAGGATGCAGTGCTAAACGTATCTACCTCAGCCCAGCTTGCCATTGTAGCTGATAGGATAAGTGATTTAGGATGTAAGACAATTGAGCACTTGCCATACTTTAACAATTCTTATTTGGTTGTCGCTGCATCCTTGAACGGAGGAAATGTGCTGGCTACATTTGTGAAAATGCTTCAGCAGTGGATGCTTGAGTTTGGATTCCCCATTCCTCAATCTAAAGTTTGGGAAAAGCTTATAGCCCTCGGATTGGAGGCTCCAGAAGGTACAAATATGAAAATAAGCCCATTGTTGTTGGGTGAAAGGCATGCTCCAACTGCTAAGGCTTCAGTGGACAATATAGACCTGTCTAATATACAATTAGGGCATGTGTTCAGATCTTTATGCGACAGTCTCATTGAAAATTTACATTGCATGATGCCCAAAGAGATTTTAAGGAATGCTAATATAAAGAGAATAGTTGGGAACGGCTCTGGCTTGTCAAGGAATGCAGTATTGCAAAGGGCAGTAGAACACTACTATAGCTTGCCTTTAGAATTCACTTCCGGTGGTGATGCTGCTAAGGGAGCAGCTATAGCTATCCTAACAGCAACTTAATCACTGTCAATTACTTTGAAGTGGAAAGTCTTTTATATAATTCATACTTATATTATATACATGCAAGTGTGTTTGTCTATTTGCTAGCTTTTCATAGCCTTTCCATTTAAATAATTTTGATAAAATTTGGTACAGAGTTAGCTTACATCTTAGGGATGGATATAGGCCACTTTTGTCCTGAAATATCATAACGTTCTCACAGGATTTTTAACAACCTAAATCTATGTAAAGGGAAGAACTCATAGACATCATTTTCGTGATATAGAGATAACTTGCATCCTGGAAGATAGACATAGGTTACTTTTAATCCTGGCAAATCAGTTGCCTTGTGATTTTTAAAAACTTATATCTACACAGAAGTTAAGTCGTGGGCATCATCTACTTTAAAAACTTAAAAATGTATCAACAATGCAAGCAATGTATCTCTGTTTGATGTGAAACTGTGATGGAAAATTTAAGTGTTATTTTTTATTTTTGTTAAACTGCTTCTGAATACACCATTATACTAATATTATATTTGTTTTTCTCTAAAAGAAACGGCTAACTATTCACAACTCAGGCAGACAACTGTAGTATTTACTGTATTGCGCCGGAAAATTCTGATATAATTTTTTAATCTACTAGCTTATGCTCGCGACTTTGTCCGCGTGGACTACACAAATTTCAAACCCCTATTTCCCCCATAATTAATATATATATAACCCCCCGGGATTAAATTTTCAAAAATCGTTTCTTAGCGGATGCCTACGTCATAATAGCTATCTGCGTGCAAAATTTCAGCCCGATCCGTCCAGCAGTTTGAGCTGTGCGTTGATAGATCAGTAATTAGTCAGTCAATCTATATATATAAATCCTTTTATATATTCAGATTTTAAGATCCAGATATAGGTTATGTTAGGTACACGTTTAAAAAAAAATACAAAGTAAGGTAATAACATAAGTTTAACATACCTTAATAATGGTTTTATCCTTAGATTTTGATATGAGAAGACAGAAGTTCAAAATATAATTCGTTGAGAGTGTACTCTTAACTTCTCACTGTAACTTATCAGATATAACAAAATAATACCTTTAAATAGGTTGAATGACTGAATTACTTCCTTAATTCATTGATAAATAAACTACTTGAACAATAGATCAAAAGGAACTTAACTACGTAGTAAATAAGAATTTAAAACAAATCTTCTTGTTTTTTTTTCTTCAAAATATCAGCAAAACAATAGGTACTTCCATGGTACTTCATTAGAAAAAAGATCAAAATAAATTGACAGTGTGGCTAATTCCATTGTACACAATCTCTAAACTAAACTAAAACGACACGTCTAAATCTATTGCTATCCCTTTCATAATGTTGCTTGCGGAAAAGGATAGCACTAGATTTAGACCTGTTAATTTAGTTTAGTTTAGAGATTGTGTACAAGAGAATCGGCCCCATTGACATCATAACCGTTCATTCATTTCATTTAGCCATTCATTCCGGATTCCGATTTCCAACCAAAGACAAAACCTGTAACCTTGACGTGTAGGAAGATTGTGCATTACCTCCGACTCTTCAAAACCGACCCTACGGCATCGACATAGGAATAGTAGTACTTAGAAATTCTTTGCCCTACGGTAATGCAAAACCAATGCGTCAACCCATGCGTCAACCGCCGAGTTTCTTGCTGGTTCTTCTCGGTAGGAAAAGCCATAGGGAAAGGCATTCCGAACCAGTGGTAGATGCATTCGACTATTCGAAAGTACTTGTAAAAGTTTATTCGAATAAAAAAGATTTTTATTTTTATTATTTATCATGGTCAACCCGTTCAACCAATGATCTGTCGTTCTCACTCGGCAAGGATGGGTCAGATCACAGAGTACTTTTTACGTCAGATTTGGGTGGATGTTCTTGCTTAGGACGTACAGTTCGACAAGGCTATCTTGGCGCGTGACGATAATCGGAACTAACGTTGCCGTCAGGTGTCCCCTTTGTTCTTGTTTGAATATTTCAAGCTTGGATGAATGCAGAGAGTAAAGTACCTAATATACTAATAGACTGAAAGAATGATTCCAAGCCTTTGTTCTCCAACAGCGCCCTTCTGTCAATGTCATTCAAGTGCCAAGACAGTCTTGTCGCACTGTACGAGAGCTTAATCCAGAAAAACCCAGGAAAGCCCTTTTTTTTAAAGTCTGTTAAATAACAGGTTTCAAACCCAGAGTTTTGAGGATCCCTTTAAGCATGTCTTCGCGTGTTACGTATATTTATTTCACTGGGCACTCTAATCCACAACTTTCCTGTGGTCTTTATCGATGCGTTTTTTACATTCTCGGATGATACAATAACGAAAATTACTATATTTTTCATGTACACTAGTATAGAAGTCATGTTTATTAAACTTTGGGAGGTTATGCTGTTGTTTACAAATGCATGACGTCAGAGCACAGATAATCTATCGGCCAAACATGGCCGACAGTGTTTTCACCTGTCTAAGAAAAATATAGAAAGGGCGGGAAACTTCGTACTTGGCGGACGTGAATTTTTCGTGCTTTGATTTTATTAATTTGTAAATTCAATTTGTAAAAGGATTGGTGTTGTTTTATAGTGTTAATATTGTAGTTTTAGTGTCATTTTCATAGTAGTTAGCTGTATATATAGGTAAGTTTTTAAATTTAGTATAGTTTTCATTTCAAACTTATGGAAACTCGGCCTCCCGATCCTGGGGGGTCTGATCCCCTAGGATCGTTGAATATTACATCTAAAATGGACGTATTAATTGCGGCAGTTGAGTCGTCAATGGACACTGACGTTTCCGTTGTGTCCAATGCCGACCAACCGTTAAAAAGAAAAATATTTTCACGCATTTGTATGACCTGTAACAAAAGAAAAAGGAAAACAAAAGGTCGAGATGGAAGAGAAAGGTACAGTTGTGAATGCAAGTGTGAACCTGACAATAATAAAGTTCAGAATACCCCTTACCCAAATCCACAAACTGAATCCACAAATCCCACCGATAATAGTAATCAATCTTCATTGCTAAAGCGTGTGCCAATTGGTCGTGCTTATTATCAACAATCCGACAATGCCCCATATGTAATACATGTACAAAAAGAAATTGAAAAAACTGATAGCTCAACAACTCTACACCCAATAACTTTTGGTAGATTTTTAAAAAACAACAAATTTAGTGGTGTTGTGAACGGAAGCGTAAAACGTGTAGGTAGAAATCGCATTAGTATGGCGTTTTCTACCTACTTGGATGCCAACAATTTTTTAACAAACCCAATACTTGAACCCGCAAAATACAGGGCGTTTATACCCACATTTAATGTTACTCGCATGGGTGTGGTAAAAGGTATCCCTAATGATTGGTCTGAAGAGGAAGTCTTACTCAATATGAGTGTTCCACTTGGTTGCGGACCAATCATTAAAATCAGGAGGATGAAAAGAAAAATTGTAGTGAATGATGTAAACCAATTCATTAACACGGGGACGGTAATAGTTACTTTTGATGGGCAAATACTGCCTACCCGGGTATATATGTGCTACACAGCTTTACCTGTAGAGTTATATATTTACCCCACTGTGCAATGCTACCAGTGTTGCCGTTTTGGACACGTCAAAAATCAGTGCCGGTCAGTGCCAAAGTGTTATAAATGTAGCCAAGGGCATTCTGGCGACACTTGTCAGGTAGAGGAAGAGTATTACCGGTGTTGCCTATGCAAAGGTTCCCATCAAGCCATAAATAAAAAATGCTTAGAGCATAACAGACAGAGAGCAATAAAAGAAACCATGAGCAAAAGTTGTATTTCGTATATGGAAGCAATTAAAATACATCCACCAGTTTCAAACATGTCATATGCCGAAGCTTTGGTTTCAACGCCTGTGCCATCCTCTTCATCACAGGATATACATGGTCCCCAAAAATCTAAACTTCCATCTAGTTCAAATTCAGTGCCGAATTCGTATAAAAAAACAGTCTTTATAAAGCCAAGATCACCCTCAAAGCATAGCAAAGGCTATGACCGCTCTGCTCACTCAGAAATAATAAGAGATCCTGTTTTACCTAAACAAAAGTTTAATTTTAATAATAATAATTCTGAAAATAACATGAACATGGCAGACATTATTAAAATATTAATTCAATTATTATCACAATCAAATATAGTTACACCGTCCCACGTTGCCACAGTAATTGAAGCCTTATATCAAATCTCTAATAATAATGGATCACAGAGCCAGAGTGATTCAGTGGAATTGCCTGAGCCTCAACAGTAGAAAACAAGACTTGATATATCTTATTAATAAACATGATCCCTTTCTAATCTGTCTCCAAGAGACATGGTTGAGAAGGGAATTTTTGTTCAAAATGCCGGGGTATGTTTGTCTCAGAGAAGACAGACCTGATGGGTATGGCGGAGTGGCCATACTCATCAGAAATACTCTGACATTTACACCTATCACTCTACCTGTACATAGCGATAACTTATCTGTTATTGCAGTTATTGTAAATAGTATATGTTATGTATCTATATATTTCTCTCGTCCTAATAATGAAATCTTTAATGAAATAAATGAAATTTTTAATTTTTTACCGAAACCATTTTTATGTTTAGGGGATTTTAACTCTCATCACGAATTATGGGGATGTTCCACATCAACCTTCTATGGAGAAAAGTTGTTAGATTTAATAAGCTCCCATAACTTGTGCATTCTTAATACTGGGTCTCCAACACGGTTGGCACGGACACCTAGTGCTCCAGATTTGTCCATTTGCACTCCTGATCTAGCTTCATCTCTCACCTGGTCAACCGCTGAATCTACTGGTGGTAGTGATCACTACCCTCTAATTATTACTTTCCCTTTTGAAAAACCTCTAAAACATGTAAGACAGCCACGTTTAAAACATAAACTGACAGATGCAAAATGGAGTTTGTATAGTGCAGCTGTTGAAAAGAAAATCAATAATTTACCTGAAATTAGTCATTTGAATATATTAGAATCCTCACAAGCTTTATCTGCAGCTTTAATTGAAGCTGCAGATGAAACTTTTCCAGTAAAAAGGGGTGAGTGCATGGAATTTATTCCATCTCCACCATGGTGGGATGTAGAGTGCACTAATGCTGTTAAAGAAAGGAAAGCAGCAGAAAAACAATTTTGTCAAAATATGACGGATGAAAATTTTGATAATTACTTAAAAATTGCCAATACCACTAAGGAGCTACTTAGGGTAAAGAAATATGAAGGATGGCACAGGTTTTGTAAATCCTTGAATCCTAATGTTTCACCTTCAATTGTTTGGCAAAATATAAGAAGGTTTAGATCTGCATTTAAAGATTCACAACAGAATAAAATATCTCCAGCTCTAGCAGAGCAAATCATGGATCGTTTGGGTCCTCCTTATGTACCTGAATGTCCCATGGCCTTAACGCCCCTAATAGTATCTAATGATAATTATAATAATGTAGATTTGAATTCGCCATTTACACTTAACGAATTGAAAGGCGTACTGTCATCGACTAAGGATTCAGCACCAGGGGAAGACGGGATTCCTTATTCTTTCTTATCGAATCTTGACGACAATATCCTCAGGTACTACCTTTCTTTGATCAACAACGTTATGATGGCGGGTATCGTCCCCGAATCCTGGAGGTCCCAAACTTTGATCTTATTACAGAAGCCGAATAAATCGAGTTCAGATCCAACATCGTATAGGCCAATAGCATTATCGTCGGTATTAGCTAAAACTGCTGAACACCTCATTAAAATCAGGCTGGAATGGTTTTTAGAACATAATACATTATTATCAAGAAACCAGTTTGGTTTTAGGAAAGGTAAATGTACCCTTGACAGCTTGAGCGTTCTTACCACAGACATAAGACTAAGTTTTTCTAAAAATGAGTCTTTGGTTGCTGCCTTCCTAGACATAAATGCCGCCTATGATAATGTAAATATCTCGATTTTAAAAAATAAATTGCTAGCCCTGAATATTCCTAATTTATTAATTAATTTTATTGTAAATATGTTGTACGAAAGATATATAAAGTATTCGTTAGATTCGTCTGAAAATGAAATTATATATAGAACTGTGTGGAAGGGTTTGCCACAAGGCTCTGTTTTGAGCCCTATATTATATAACATTTATACTTACGATTTGGACATTTCTGTTAGCAGATATGCAAATGTGCTTCAATATGCAGATGATTTGCTTTTATATGTTACTGGGCCATCTTTGGATAATATTAGTGAATTGATAACTTTAGCGTTAAATGCTTTAAAGTGTTGGTTATATAATAATGGGCTAGATTTGTCACCATCTAAAAGCTCTGTTGTAGTATTTTCTCGAAAGCGAAATCTCCCATCTCTTCATATTAATTACAATGGTATTCCGCTAGCAGTTAAAGATAAGACAAAATTTTTAGGCGTAATATTAGATTCTAAACTTACTGGAGTTCCTCATTTTGAATATGTTTCATTAAGGTGTGAGCGAAATTTGAATATTCTAAGGTGCCTTACAGGAGTATGGTGGGGTGCACACCCTTTTACAATGAGATTGTTATATAATGCTTTAATAAGAAGTGTTTTAGACTATGGAACATTCTTATTACACCCTGGTTATACAACTGCAGCTAAAAAGCTGGATATGATCCAGTCGAAGGCTTTGAGGTTAGTTACAGGTGCGATGAAATCGGCTCCAACAAATTGTCTTCAGGTGGAATGTTGTGATCCGCCCCTATATATGAGAAGACAATTCCTCTGTGATAAATACTTTTTTCGTACATTACAGCTAAGTTCCCATCCGTTATTTTCAAAAGTACGACAACTTGCATATCAGGTTGATACCTGCAATTACTGGACCCATAAAGACTCTCCATGTCTTGTAAAAAGTCTTAGAAAATATGAAAGTTTGGGAGCTCCCACCCATCGAAGTATTACTCTTCCTCTATACCAGCATAACTACAAAAGCCTTATTGCTGTCCCGCAAATTAAATTCGATATAGAATTAAAATTAAAAGATAACCTTAATCCAAAACAGGAATTTACTAACATCGTCAATAATAAATGGCCCGACAGGCACTATGTGTTCTCAGATGCTTCTAAGCATGAGGATAAGAGTTGTGTTGGGGTTGGGGTATATCATTCACAATATAAAGGTATACAACAAATTAAACTTCCACCTGAAACTTCCGTTTACACCGGTGAATGTTATGGTTTACTTAAAGCTTTAGAATATGTTTTAATTTTAAAGATACCGAAAACCATAATATTTTCTGATTCCCGCAGTGCTTTAGAAGCTATTAATAGATTTCCATTCAAATCCCATAAACAGTCTCCAATTGTTTTTGGGATTAGAGATCTTTTATATAAATGTTCACAGAGAAATTGCGATGTTGTCCTAGCTTGGGTACCAAGCCATGTGGGTATTCTCGGAAATGAAAGAGCTGATCAATTGGCAAATGAGGCTATACGCATTGGAGATACTGTCCCATACACCAATTATTGTTCTGACCTGATAAATTTATCCAAAGTATATTTGTATGAAACCTGGGATGGGGTATGGAATAACGATAGTTCAGTAGGTAAACATTATAGAAAAATTCAGACGTCCATTCCGAGAAAACCATGGTTCAGTCGATTAGTTTTCTCCAAAACTGTCACCTCTGTTCTGTGTAGAATACGCTTGGGTCATGTTTGTACACCAGCCCATTTGTACAAGATGAAAATTGTTCCCGATCCTTACTGTTCCTGTGGGGAGTATGGGGACTTGAACCATATTTTCTTTGCATGCACTTTGTATGATCGGTCTGCCTTTCTTGCTCATCTCGAATCATTGCATATACCATTTCCTACATCTATAGTTTGTTTATTATATACTAATTCTTCAAATATTTATAAAGTTCTAGCTTTGTTCCTAGAAAAAAATGATATCAAGTTATAGTATATATGTGGGTATATTATTATTAGATTAGTGAAAACCTTATCCTTTTCCTTTCAAATTCCAAATTTTTCAATGTTATCCATAGTTTCCCTAACTTTAAACTTTAATAAATAACAAACCTGACATTGGCTAATCTGTGTAAAGCCAGAAGAACAAAAAAAAAAAAAAAAGAAAAATATATTTTTAAATGAAAGTTTTACGGTTTTTAGGGCGCAAAAAAATATAGTGTTAATTTTTTTGATATAATAGCACAAATATTAACCATTTAAGACCAACTTTAAAAAAGTGTCAAGTAGCCTTTGACATGACAACCAACTGTCATGTCAGACAAGTTTAAAATTTCAAGTGTACACATAACCCAATTTTTCTGTATAAAATTGGGTTTTGGTGTTAGTATTTATTTATTAATGCAAACGTATCATTAATTTAAATTAACAGTCTTGTTTTTAACATACAACGTATAAGGAATATTGAAAAATGCAACTCTACAGACACAAAATCATATGAAAAATTGGTTCTTAGCATAGTGTATTTTTGAAATAGAAATCGTGTTTTAAATTTAGGGTTCACTAAATCAGGATACGAAAATGGAAAACATTAAGAAGTCAGACGATTTGGACAGTCCAACAGCCGATGGAAACCTTTTACAACCACCAAAGGATAAGAGTATTCCAACAAGAAACCCTCTGATGAAAGTGCGTACTTATGTGCTAGCGCTGCGACCGTGGTCTCTTAGCGGAAGCCTCCTGCCCACTCTACTAGGAGCTGCACTGGCGTATCGTCTTCCAGGCGACAATGGTTTCAGTTGGGTGACGTTGCTGCTCACTTTGTGTACAGTTATCCCCGTCCATGGCGCCGGGAACGTCGTCAACACATACTTCGATTTCGTCAAAGGTATAGACAACCGAAAATCAGATGACCGAACTTTAGTCGACCATATCTTAAGTATTGATGAAGTTGTTTCCCTTGGAGCCATACTTTATATGGCGGGATGTGCATTTTTTGTATTGCTTGTTATAATGTCTCCGGCTAGAATGGAGCACTTAGCTTTAGTATATTTTGGTGGATTGTCATCCTCTTTTCTTTATACTGGGGGCATCGGTCTTAAGTACATAGCCCTCGGTGATATTATAGTTCTAGTCATATTTGGGCCTGTGTCTGTAGTGTTTGCCTTCCTAGCACAAACGGGAAGAGTTGATTGGCCTATTTTTTACTATGCTATACCATTGGCTCTAAACACGGAGGCTATTTTACATAGTAATAACACTAGAGACTTGGAGGCAGACAGTAAAGCAGAAATTGTAACTTTAGCTATTCTAATAGGCAGAACTGCATCTCATTTACTTTATGCATTTTTACTTTTCACCCCATACATAATGTTTGTAGTGGCATCAGTCAGATGTTCCCTTTGGTTTCTATTGCCGTTGCTGACGTTGCCGCGAGCGTTCGAAATAGAGAGGAGGTTCAGATGCCCTGAGACAATGCAATATGTTCCCAGACAAACTGCAAGACTTAATTTTTATTTTGGAATGTTGTATATGATTTCTTGTCTGTTCGCTAATAAATTACCATTTCTCCTGAGATAATGAATAAGCTGTTTAGTTATTACTTGATATCATTAATATTTATGTACTTAATGGAGCTTATTTTTAACTATTGTGAATAAACTGCCCTGTATAAAAATGGTACTTTGTATTTTATAAGAATGTATTACAATGATGTGTTATCAAGATGAGTGCTCAAAATGTAAAGTTGACATCCTTTGTCACTAGATTTTATCAATTTTAGAAAGTTACAATTCAAGAATTAATGATTTTATGCAAAATTAATGATACTTATGGCAGTTATTCTTGTTATTGATTGACACACTGGTAGAATTAGCAGAACAAAAAAAAAACCGGCCAAGTCAGACTCGCGCACTAAGGGTTCCAGACTACAATCGTATTTTATCGTCATTTTGCACGATAAATCAAAAACTATTTTGCCTAAAAATAAATCAAAATCTGTTTTAGAATGTACAAGTAAAGCCCTTTCATATGATACGCCACTTGGTATAGTGTAATCTTACTTTGAAAGTTAAAAATAGCATTATGTTCAGAACATGTCATATTAATTTTTTTCTAGCTAGCTAGAAAAAATTAAAATGTGCTAGCTTCTAGCTAAGCTAGCAGTATTACGAAATAAGATACATTAATTCTTCCTTTTTTGTGTGTTCCGCTAACTATGCCGGCGTGTGTATTATGTACCTATACTTATGCGTATGCAATATTTTTGTGAGTTTTTTAAGAAATTTTATTTATTAATTTTACTTCACTGTTGCTATAGTTTTTGTAGAAACTAAATACTTATCATGTAAAAAAAATGGATTTGTGAGAGGCAACATCTAAACCTGAGGGTCTAATATGAGAAAATTTTATCCACACATTTTCTCACGTTATTCCTGGAGAAAAAACGAGTAAATGCGTAGACAATTTTTTTTTATGTGGGCGCATGTTAGGCCTGCAGGATCCCGATTTCTGATCTATGATGACTGAATATATGAATTGAACAGAATTGATGAAGGTTACAGATAACTATTATTATCTAAGCAATGCGCCTATACAGATGTAAAGTAGTTTGCCTCTTGAAAAATGTTTTATTTTGTGTATGCTTGTAGTTATACCACATTGGTGTAGTCAATATGAATCTCCTCTAGTTTCAATATTTTTTGTCAGCAGTTATGGTTTTGTTTTGTTATTTAAATTATTTATCAAAAGCCTGGCGAGACCCTTTTTGAGTAATCTGTTTACAATATAGGCATATTATTATGTGCCTGTATAAATTAGAATTAGATGTTCAATGTGACTAATTCTGTTGTACACAATCTCAACTAAATTGACAGGTCTAAATATAATGCCATCCCTTTTATCATGCTTCCTGTGGAAAAAGAAAGCACTAGATTTAGACTTGTCCGTTTAGTTAAGATTGTTAGAGATTGTGTACAACAGAATTAGCCGCATTGTTGAAGTATAATAAAATCAGTACCTACATATTGTTTTCCGGTAGACGTATATCACAATATGCTAATATGTATCACCTAACATGACGTATTAAAAATTAGTACCTAGCTATAAAAGAGCTATTTTAAACATAAACTGTGTTCTAACTTCTATGTAGCTATCAAAATTATATGACCCAGCATCAAGTTGTAAGCAAAAATGAGAACTATCTCTTTCATTTGAAGTCACCAACTCACTAAAATATCTGTGTTGTGACCCATCTTGTGATGTTGTTGGTTTTTCTTTTATTCCAATGCAGCTCATATTTAAATCTGCAAAAGTTTATTTAACATATAAAAATACTAAAATGATGATCAAATGTTACTCATCTGACAATAAACTATTAAAATAAATAGATTATTTTATGTAATTGGTGAAGTTTTATTTGCAAGTTTTCAATTAAAACAAAGATTCAATGTTTATTATATTTTATTGACATCAACATAAGTTTTTTTTAATTATTATAATACAATCTTTAAAATATATAAGACAAATATGAGACAAATTATAATACAATGAGACCAAGTAATTTTAAAGGTGTATATCATAATTTAGGAATGCCTGATCTATAGACTTAATTCATTGTCTTGGCAGTGACAGGAGAAAATTACTACTTTATCAAAAATAATAATTGTTGGCCTGATCTTGTATTATTCTGGCATTTTAATAGTTATTAATTAAACTGACTGAGATGTCTAACTTCAAACATGCGCACAGACATTAAATGTACTTACTTAATAAGATTACTTTTTATAGAAATGCATTATAATTATATTATTTTCTAAGAAATCCATCGAGAAATTAATCGATTTGACTAAAATAAAGGAACAATTCACATAATTCTATGCAAGAATATTACGAGAACCGAATTTCTAAACGAGAACATAATTACATCACTATGTGCAAGACAAATACATAAAAATATAATTCAATCTACATTCTAATTTCTATTTTCTCATGAAAATAAAGTTACTTACAAGTTCTGTATTTTGTATACATCCGCGTCACTGAACTCTGTGCGAGCAAGAGAGCAATATATTTATGAGCATGTGACAGAGATAATAAGCTAGGTACCTATTCTTTTAGATTCTGCGCGATAGGTTTATATTAAAATCATCAAATATGTAAATCATAAAATTATGCAAGTTTCTCTAATCAATATTAAATTACAGACAATCAATCAAAAAATGCATCAAAACAATGCCCTATAACTAAATGAAAAGACAGTTTAATACAAAATTATTTGGTGAAAAATTGTGATTGGTGTTATTATTTAGGCCTCCGTTTCATTGACATGCTTATAAAAACCAACATAAGTTCATATTCTAGTCATATATGTGGCCTTGAAAACTGTGCAGATATAACTTAAACTAAACAATGGGACTGTTCAGTTAAATAGTTACCTACCTACATTTGTAAGCAAAACTGAGTATTGTACTGACAATTATTAAAAAATCAAAGATAAATCTGTCAGGTATAGCTGCATATATGAAGCCACAACCTGTAATTATTAAAATATGTTGTAATAACGGCATTACAAGGTATTTTATCGTAAACGATAGCAGTCATCACATTGTTGCAGACGAATTTTGATGCTAGAGCCTCTATATTAAATTAGGTATTTGTTTAAAAAATTTATCAATCCAGGTACTAATATTATAAATGCGAAAGTTTGTCTGTCTGTCTGCTAGCTTTTCACGGCCTAACCGTACAACCGGTTTTGATGAAATTTGGTACAGAGTTAGCTTATGCCCCGGGGAAGGACATATGCTACTTTTTATGCACGCGGACGAAGTCGCGGGCATCATCTAGTGTGTTATAAGTATAAGATTTTTTAAAGTGTACCTTATTTGCAAAGTAAATAATGGGGCCGATTCTCTTGTACACAATCTCTAAACTAAACTAAATTAACACGTCTAAACTTAGTGCTACCCTTATCCGCAAGCAACATTATGAAAGGGATAGCAATAGATTTAGACGTGCCATTTTAGTTTAGTTTAGAGTTTATGGACAACAGAATTAGCCACATTAGGCTGCCAAAATATGGAAAGCATTTTATACGTATGAACATGGTTCGAACTTCGAAGATTCAGAGATTGAAATCGTTATAGATTTGGCCTCGCCTATGGGTGAATGTGTCCAAAGTGAATAAAGTTAGGTTGCTAACGGACTTGACATATTGATATATAAGCTTATGTAAGAGAAAAAGAGATGACACTAATCTCTCAGAAGCGTTGATTTTTTAGTGATTAGCTTATGTACATTCAGGCACAATTTATACTAATCGTAAGAAAAAAGTAATAGAAAAAGCAAAAACAGTTTTTGAAAATACATCAGTGTAATTTTTCCGAGTTGCCAAAACATGTGCCACAATTTTTCGTGTCAGCGCATATCTTGGATTTAAATCTTTGGCTATAAAGTGCTTTGCTACCTAAACTTTGAGCACAGTTAACTGCCCATATGAATTTGAGTGTAAACGCATAATCGATATGTTTCTTATATTCATGAATCCTACATCAAAATGACGGTAAAATGAACGATCAGTATCAGGTTTGATGATAAAATAAAACTTGAATATTTTATAACTAACTTACGTAGTAGTAGGTAGAGTATCTTACGCGATTGAACGAACAATTTTTGTTACTCACAGCAATCAGCATGTAGGTTTTGTAATGTGTATGTACTGTAAGAGCAGGCATACAAGGGTTATAGATGTTTTATTTCACGATGACCGCTCAGCCTTGGTTGTAATGAGTGTACGGACAAGCGTTAACGCATTTCTGTGCGTAATCTTATAAGTTCCGCAAATTGCTATGCGCGTGGCCGCTATTTTAGTGATGTCTGCACCAGACTGAAGTTTCGAGCTGATGGTATATTTTTTTTTCTGGCTGACGTCAAAATGACTTCATTTCGATGTTAATGAGACATGGTTCCAGCGCAATAGCAAGTTGCGGGACTTATAACAAATTCGCGGTCGAACCGAGCGCCACACACACTATAACAATGTGTGCGTGTACTGTGCATTCACACAATCATAGCCAGGTTTTAGTGAAATAGAACATCTGTAGCCGTCATGACTGACCGCTTCAAGCTATGACTGCATACAAACTATAGTTTCCTTTTATTGTCATATACACGGGAGACTGCTCCAGGCAGTTGTGCGGTGGAGCAGTTTCGCAATTTACACAGACGCTTTTGACTGCTCTGCTGCAGTCAAATCCCTCCAGTTGTTATATTGCAACTGCAATGTAATTGTCACTTGCCCGAGTAGGTGATAACGACTGCTCGTGCGGTGTACGTTGATCAACGATCATCTGCTCAAGTTACCCATGCATGACTGCTCTAAAGGTGCAAACAAATTACTGTGTTGTTGTGTGACGTGTTGCGATAGAAGACAATAATATATATGTATGTCCATGCCCTGGTTGGCCAGGGCCACCGCGACCCACGGTTCATGGTAGCCGCAAGTCAATCAGGCTCTCATCGGCTCTTGGACTAACCGCTTTTTGACCCAAAATAAAAACTGCTTGTTTATATAAAGACGTAGTTTGACGCTCGATACTTGCCTCGATTGGTCGTTGGTCGACCGGTTCGTGTTTTAACACACGACAACACAGTAATGTGTCTGCAGCTTAATTTTTAACTCAATAAAATCCTCACTCCTAGAGTAAGTAACCGTTTACTGGACTGTTTTATTCCAATTTGAATAGAAATGTATGCAAAAAACGATCCGTATTTTTAGTGTTTAGCTTATGTACATTCAGGCACAATATACACTAACCGCAAGATAAGAAAACTTGTAATAGAAAGGATAAACCATTTTTGAAAATTTCTAATAGACCTGAGCGTATTTCTTTTTAGTTAAACTGCTGACTCAAGGAGATCGCATTTTGCAGTATAATGTACAGTATAAGTACAACAAACAAGTAGTACAATCTGAACACGAGGCGTATGACTGCGCATTGCACAAAAAATATCTCAGCCAGGCTTGGGCATTTAATCCCTAGTTAAACTACCTGCGGAAACTGCCATGTTGCAACATCAGATTGGACTACTTGTTTTGCGCGCACGATACCTACATTGCTAAGTAACTTAAAGTATAATACAAAAATTATTATAGATACATTTATAATAATTAAATCTGGTCATTAGTTCATTCAAAAGTTACACTCAACGCTAAAAGTGTGCATACAATTTGGAAGAAAAACAGTGTTCAATGCAGTATTACCACTTTATCATAAGGTACGCTGATGTACCTGCTCAGAAACCTTAATTTTGAATGGCGAAAATATCTTAGCCAATCATAGAGCACGTCCATCCACTATTTGTTGCCTACGCGCAATGTTTTTTACAAGCGAATTATGAGCGAGATAACACGAGTCTCTGCTGTTTTCGTGTTTAAAATCTTAATGTCAAGCAATAAGGTCTGTATTTCATTGGTGTACATTCGGTTTTAGTCAGGTTTAAGTTACGCTTTTCTGTGCAAACGAATTTTGCCGATACGACTTATAAAAGTGGTAGTACTGTATACAATTTGAAATAATAAGAAATAAGGTCTGTATTTCATTGGTGTTACATTCGGTTTTAGTCAGGTTTAAGTTACGCTTTTCTGCGCAAACGAATTTTGCCGATACGACTTATAAAAGTGGTTTACTGTATATACAATTTGGAAAAAACAGTGTTCAGTAATCTCTCATCCATCCACGTGGACAATAGTCCGTTGGTCGCTGGAAACATGCAGCATAGTCTTTATATATGTCATACATTATATACATCAGACTTTGGGTTGGCTTAGAACGTTTAGGACGTTGGGGCTTTCTTATCACGTTGCCATTGGAGTATCCTTTCTTTTAGTTCCGTTGCTGTAAAATGAAATTATAGCAATAAATAATATGTATAGCTGTGATAGCCTAGTGGTTAGGACGTCCGCCTTCTAATCGGGGGTGGGGGTTCGATCCCGGGCACGCACCTCTAACTTTTCGGAGTTAATTTAATATCACATGCTTTAACGGTGAAGGAAAACATCGTGAGGAAACCTGCATGCCTGAGAGTTCTCCATGTTCTGAAAGATGTGTGAAGTCTACCAACCCGCACATGGCCAGCGTAGTAGACTATGGCCAAAACCCTTCTCACTCTGAGAGCAGACTCGTGCTCTGTAGCAAGCCGGTGATGGGTTGATCACGATGATGATGATTTGAAATGGAGTCAATGGTTACACATCTAGACTAAATTGACAATAGTCTAAAAGCCTCGATAGCTCAACGGTTAAAGAAGCGGACCGAAATCCGAAAGGTCGCCGGTTCAAACCACACCCGTTGCACTATCGTTGTACCAACTCCTAGGAAAAGCTTTACGCTTAGTTGAAGGGGAAAGGGGACTATTAGGCAGCATACTAAACTTGGCTATTTAAAAAAAAAAGTAAAGGCATCCTTTTACGCAGGGAATTGAAATAGAAAGATTTTTTTATTCAAATAAACTTTTATTTACCTATCATTATCTATAACGTCAAATTAATCTATCATTGGTTTTAAATGCCTGCACTTCGAGAAGAACTAGCATAAAACTTGGCGGTTGCTCTTTACAAATAATCTGTAGATGTCTCTCGAAAACAGCTAGGTAGACTAATCTCTGGCTTTTATAAAATACTAGCTGATCCCCGCGGCTTCGCCCGCGTAGATTTAGGGTTTTAAAGATCCCGTATAGCCTATGTCACTCAGGAATAATGTAGCTTTCTACTGGTGAAAGAATTTTTAAAATCGGTTCAGTAGTTCCAAAGATTACCCCCTACAAACAAACTTAACGACATTACCTCTTTATATAATAGTATAGATAATAGAATAGATTGTAATAATTGTTAAGAGAATTATTATACCTGGATGCAACTGGTCTTCAGTGAGTGGCTGTCGGTTGAACGGGTCGGTCGCGCTGTTCAACAAGTGTCGCAGGATCACCGAACGATCCATGACCTGCAAATCAGTAAGAAACAACATGTAAAAGTCTAAAAGTTCAGTCATAAAATATCTTACAAGTTTTGATGAGTTTATTCACTTTATTGTCACGAAGTACTTTACTATTTATTTAGGTTCAACATCCCCTCCTCTGCCAACAGTCCTCTTAGTCAAAAAATTATGTGGATGAATGAAAGAAGTTCCTTGAGTGGAGACCGCGTTTAAACAAGCGTATTGTGTGACGCCCTCCAGCACGATGGACCGACGATATAAAGAGGCTGGCGGGAAGTGGCTGGATGGGGAAGGCTGAGGACCGGCCGGGTGATTACGTATCTCGCGATCATTGCTGTCAAACGTCCGGCTAGAGAGAGACAGCAATAGCCACAAAGCAAAATAAGAAGAAGACAGACAGCAAATGAACTGTCGCATTGTTACTGCTGTTGCTACTGCAACGTTTTACGTAACCACCCCGCGGGTGTGGTGGCGATCTTTAGGGAAGGCCTATGTCCAACAGTGGACATCCACAGGCTGATGATGATGATGAAAGAAGATATATTTTTGAGGAGAGAAGTATTTATATTTCAATCTCACCTTTCCAGAGGGCAGGAAAACTGGGTCAGTCATTAATGTATCCATCAGAGGATCTCTGAATTCTTCCGGAGCGTCCGCAAACTCGTCGCTCTTTTGCTGGTTAGATACTGAAAAAGGTATTTAATTTTTTTTTTATAATAAAAAAATATTTCCCATAAAAAAACTATTGGTTTTAAAGAGTAAGAAATCCAATTCCAATAACCATTTGCCTTATGCGTCTTGTAGCTTTAGTGATATAGTATTTTTCAAACCCGCAATGATAGCATGCAAAACTCGGGGTCAAAGCCCCGCCTACGACGCGGCATTGACCCCGCGGCACCTAACTACACAACATGCGATAACCTTTAGCGTCAGTTAAATGTTTTATTTAAAATAGAACTTTTAATAAATACAGGGTTCTTTTTGCGTTTTTTGTGGTCTCTTATCAATTAATCAGTAATCATCAGTACTATCACCTGCTTCGTTTTTGCTAGCGTTGTACTTACAGTACGCGGCCGAAAGTAATGTACCTTTAGAAGATGACAAATTTGTAGAGCACCGTCTCGGTCGTTGAGACCGACAAAACGTCATATAGGTATGAGTGACAGAGACAACGCTCTACAAAGCCGAAATATCATTCTAAAGGCCGATATTACTTTCGGCCGCGTACTGTACAACCTGCATATTATATAGATAAACATACATACCAGCAATCTGATATGCATTATCTGCAAGCGTCTTGAAGCGTTCGATCTCGGAGGGCGTCTTGATACACGACTTGGCGAGCCTCAGCGCCGCCTCCTCGAATAACTCCTTTCGGAATGATCTCTGTGGATATTATATTCATTAAAAACATCGCGTCTTAAATTTCAAGTGTTTTTTTTTTTTTTTTTAAAGAATATTAGCCATGTTAAATGACTAATACTCCCCTTTCCTCTCCAACTAAGCGTCAGGCTTGTGCTAGGAGTAGGTACGACAATTATTAGTGCAACGGGCGGGGTTTGAACCGTCGACCTTTCGGTTTTCAGTCCACTCCTTTACCGGTTGAGCTATTGAGGCTCTAAAATGTCAGCAATAAGTAGGTATAGTTAGTTCGCGACAGGTCGAGATGTCAATCGGGGTAAGAGGCGCGGGGGACTACCCTCGCCCGCACCGAATTAACACTGGGAATGTGCAGGGCGTTCCCTCACCGATTGCCATCTCGACCTGTCGCGTACTAAGTTACGCCGAAATACCTGCTCAGAAATCTTATTAGGGTTCCGTACCAAAATGGTAAAAATGGAACCCTTATATACCATAACTTTCCGTTTTAAAATTGGTCCAAGTGTGAATCGGACTGGCACACGAACAGTTCCGTACCATCGTACAAGATTATGTACTTTAATTTTTTTTAGGGTGGCCGTTTTGAAAATTTTATTATTTGTTGTTATAGTGGTAATGGAAATACACACTCTGTGTGGAAGTTCATGAGATACAGTCCGCTGACAGACAGACGGACGGACAGCGGAAGCTTAGTAATAGGGTCCCGTTGGTATCCTTTGGGTACGGAACCCAAAAAATAAGAAGGATAGTTCACCTCGTCGGCTGCGAGCGCGGCGTGGAACTGCGGGCAGTCGAGATGAAGGTAGATGTCCACCAGCTGACTCAGCAGCCGCCGTGGTTCCCACCCGTACTTTTCTGGCCGACGCACCTGGAAATGAATACGTATGACTTATTTTATTAGGTTTAGCTGTATTCGGCAATTCAATCACAGCTCGTTTGCTTTCACCCTAAAGATCTTTCGGTCTAAATTCAACTAAACTTAAAACGGCCGAGCCATTTGGCCAACAACCTAGTTTGGACAAACATAATAGGATAGTCATCAAACAGTGAAAACGAACATATTAGTATCAGTCAGGAACTAAAATCTTAACCCTTCTTTTTGGTTTTGCCGTAGTCTGGTATAAAGAACCCATCGATCTAACCAAATAAAAGGCAGATCAGGAATAAGACGAAGTAAAGAACAATAAAAAAGTTCCTAGATGCTCCCAACAGTTATAATTTGATAGCTTCTCATGCTAGACCAGCGGGGCGATTGTCTAAAACCTGCATCAATCATTATTACAATCTTAATTGTTCTGATTGGCTGAATTTGTGCGATTCTTGTTGCAATAATGAGCAACAATGCATTGTGGCCAATAGTGAGCGAGCAGTAACCAATCAGAGATAATTGCGATCGTGACATTGTAGCTGTCAAACAACCGCGGTAGAGCCCCAGGGGCTCGATTGCAGTAGAATGACAGCTACAATGTCACGATTGCAACCATCTCTGATTGGTTGACGCTCGCTCACTATTGGCTACAATGCATTGTTGCTTAAAGAATACCTTAAATTCAGCCAATCACAACAATTCAGATTGTAATGAATTAATGATGATTGATGCAGATTTACCGCAATCGACCAGCAGAGTGAGATATGAGTATGAGCATTGCCGCTCGTTTTGTGCGAGAAGCCTAGACCTTTGATCTAGTATTGTTTTATCAGTTATTCAGTCAAAAACTAGTTTAGAAATAGATCATTCCTTACTTTGAGATTATTGCACTTGGGCCCGCACAGTTGCTGCAGATTGAAGTTCAGCATGGAGGCGAGGCGCTCCACTAGCTCGGCCCTCAGGAACGGCTCCTTGATCTCCACTGTGAGATACTCCAACATGTCCACAGTCTCTCGCGCGAGTGTGAGATACGACCGGCACTGTCGCTCGTCTTGTGCGAGCGCTCTCGCGCGGGCTTCGCTTGTACTCGTGCTTGCGCCGTTCGCTTCTGCTTCTTGGACTTCGTGGATGCGTTTCAGGTACTAAAATAACGCAAAGTTCAAATTAATTTCAAAGTATAATCGGCGAGAGGTTGAGATGGCAATCGGGATATGAGGCTGGGGGACGTCCCGCACACCCGCACGTCACTCACGCTCACCCGCACCGGGTTAGTGCGGGGCGTTCCCTCCCTGATTGCCATTTCAACTTGTCGTGTACTAATAGGTGTGTGGTGTGACCTATGCAGTGCCCCAGTAAAATGGGAGCAACACAAAGTTAGCACAAGATAACACAAACAAGATACGAGTAAAAGCATAAAGAAATGAGGAGAAATAGAGTAACTGGCATAGTTTAACGGGTTGCAAAGCTGAAATGGCAATGGGCAGGGCACATAGTTCGAAAAACCGATAGACGTTGGGGTCTCAAGGTGCTGAAATGGCAACCTCGCACCGGAAAGTGCAGAGTTAGACCCCCACTAGGTGGACAGTCGCAGGGAGCTGCTGGATTCAGGCGGCGCAAGACAGTGGCGTGTGGTCATTTTGGAAGTCCCTACAAGAGACCTATGTCCAGCAGTGGACGTCTATCGGTTAATGATGATGAACAGCAACAAGAACAGAATGAATATGAAGAACATACCGTAAGACATTCGTCGAGCAGGAATGTGGTATCATTCATCAGCATGTTAATGAATTTGACGAACTGCCGACCCGACCGAGATTCTTTCACAATTGCCTGAAACAGAATTTAAACCAATAAAATCCGGTCAAGTGCGAGTCGGATTCGCACACGAAGGGTTCCGTACCATCGTGCAAGAAATAACACTTTAATTTTATGTGATGTAACACAAATTCATGTATTTCGGAGTTTTCCCTTAACTTGTGCTATAAGACAGTCATACCTGCCAAATTTCATGACCGGTCAAGACAGACACGACTGACTGAAGTGATTCTTTAAGGATTTCTTTTTTCTCTGGAGATACGGAAACCTAATTATTCATTAGATTTACTCAACCATTATACTTAGTCTATGACACTAACTAATTGGTACTCACGAATAGGTGGATCGAGCGTTCTTAAGGTAGCTCAGTTCGGTGCTTTCTCCATACAAACGTAGGAGGGAAAATACAACAATATTCGATATTGTACGCACAAAACTAAGAATTATATCGATTTATCTCGTCATTATCTAGGTTTATTGATATATAAAATATTGAAAAAAATATTGATTCAAAAGTTACGAGGCTCAAAAGATTCCTATTTTAACACTAAATTAATGACAATTCTGGGCGTAAATAAATAAGATTAGGGATGTGAAAATTCTAAAACAATTTATCATTAGACGTTGTTTATTTATTCATTAGTTGAAATAACTTTACTTTGCAAACATAAATTCAGCAGTTTTTTCTCAAAAATACTTTTCCTAAACCCTTTTCGCGCGCTTGATTTCAGTGAAAATCATCGTGCCTCTCAACTTTCTCATACAATGTCAAGTGAAAAGCAAACATGTTACCCACGTGCGCTGCCAATTTTGGTCGAGCGTCCTGCGTCACCTTAATACCTACTTGAAGCAATTATACTTATCGCTATCCCACGTTAACTAACAAATTCGAGCGAGAGATCGGATGTCTCGTGTGTTGTTTCTACTTTTATCTACCATTCATATACCACCCCGATAAAAGATGGCTGCATCAAAACAGCTAATCTGTTTGGCAACCATTTTCAACAGAAGTAACGTATGAACGTTACTTCAGAAAAGAGTATACAAACACAATAATAGAACAAGATACATTTTTTTTAATTTATAGACTAGCGCTTGGCTGCAATCAGACCTGGTGGCAAGTGATGATTCAGCCTAAGATGGAGCGCGCTTGCCTAGAAGATGCCTATTCACTCTAGACTTATCGGTAGCGATATAAAAAGTGGGGGTGACAATTGATGCTGGAAAGGCGTTCCATATCCTGGTGGTTTATTATTAGGGTAAATAAAAATTTTAATTACCTGTTTGTGTATTGGCCTCTCCCACATTCCTTTGAGTATTATGCTAATATGAAACCGAATTGTAAACTTGTCATAGAACTCTGTACTTTGACCCGTCGTTTCAATATCCGTATAGAACTTCATCAAAGCACTGGGCAAAGCGGTTTGTGACATCGGGTGGTCCATGAACTTTTCATATACATTCTTGATTTTCATAGGCAGGGACAGATTGATGACGAATAGAACTTCCACGATTTTCGCTACGAGATACGGGTTCTTGATTAGGTGGGAATTGCAAATGGCGCCTAGGAGCCACGTTATTATGGGGTCTTCTATGTAGTTGGCTACTGTGTGTGGGACGTATCTGGAAATAATGATAGTTAAATTTAATTGAATAGTATTGCACTGGTTAAGAAATGTGTAGTTATGGTAAGGTACAGGTAACATAGGTAGTTTTTCTTGTGGTATACAAATTTAATAAAAATTACGTATACCTAAGCGTTGTCCTTGTCCCGCTCGATTGATTTCGCTCAGACCACAGCTCAGCCATTTTCGGACTTAGCATGGCTGAGCTATGGTCTCTACAATATTACAGCTCTACAATCATTAGCCCCACAAAAATCGTGTGCGGGCAGACTGGTGTACCGGTAGTAGCAATAGGTAGTTTAATCAGTTGTCTCGTATGAATTGCTCGGTCGCCGCTTCACCAGCATAGCGCCTGACGAGTAGGACCACAGGGAGTGTCGAAGGTGTACTCACTGCACAGTGAAGAGCATGAACTCGGCGATGTCCTCCACATACCACTCGGGTGTGGCTCGGAAGGCGTGTGCGGTCGACGACTGCGACGTGCTGGGCTCCGCCGCCGCTTCCAGCTGCTTCACCAGCATAGCGCATACCGACGAGTAGAACTGAACGCCGCGCCGCATTAGTTCAATGTCTAGGAGTGCCGTTTCTGCGCACTGCTTTGATCTGTGGACGAGAAAGTGCTTTCCAATCTTGAATCAAAACATCAGAGAATGAAAACAGCATACTTAAGCTCTCCTTAACTCTAAATACGTGTCTGTAACCAGAGGTTTCCCGCCGTAGCTTAACAGCATCGACGAATAATTACACAAGATAAACTGACGGAAGTCAAAGCGAGAAAATATCAGCTTATTTCGTTTATCAGTATAGTATAACAACCACCCTAGGGTGTATACTCGCATATGTGTATCTATCCACACTGGTCTAAAAAATTATATACCAAACTAGCTTTAGCTTATGCTCGCGACTTCGTTCGCGTGGACTACACAAATTTCAAACCCCTATTTCGCCCCCTTAGGGGTTGAATTTTCAAAAATCTTTTCTTAGCGGATGCCTAGGTACGTCATAATAGCTATCTTACATGTCAAATTTCAGCCCGATCCGTCCAGTAGTTTGAGCTGTGCGTTGATAGATCAGTCAGTCAGTCCTTTTACATATTTAGATTAGTCATCCTGGGTGGATAGACACACACCCACACGCCCCGAGTATACACCCTAGGGTTACTAGGGTGTATACTCGGGGTAGGTTTTAGGGTGAATAAACTGAATAAGCCAAAATATCGCTCCTATGATTGCGAGTATATCTTATCGTTTACGCAATTTATACTAATTTAACAATATGTCAATAAGGCAAGTTTTACAGATCGACATATTCTACCCTTTTAATGAGAGCTACATCTCAGCCAATCCCAGCGCGCGTCCGTCTGCTATTGGTTGTTGGCGTGTAGGCAACACGCCATGTTTGTTAAAATCTTATCGTCAAACCATAAGGCCTGCATTTCATTGGTGTATATTCGGTTTTAGTCAGCATTGGGTTGCGCTTTTCTGCGCAAACGAATTTTGCCGATGGGTCTTATAAAAGTGTTGGTATGAACATACCTGTGTAGCCGTTTAATCTGTTTCCTCCATCTCCGCAGCAGTTCTCTGTTCCTGTTCGCTGAGTAGCTGTTCCGCCACTGAGGCTCGGCCGCCATCAGCTCCTCGATTACCTTCTGCAGGTCGCGGAATGCCCTGAAGAGTTACGAGAATTCAATACAAATGCTCATGACTTTAATAAACCATTGTCAAAAGCGAACACCTTTTCATTTAAGAAAAATTTTAACACTTTCATTGTTGATTTATGATGTTGTTAAGCTTCATAGACCATGTTTTTTTTAAATAACCCTTGTTATAGGTACTATTTAATTCATTATCTTTATCTAAATATATAAAATTAAAAGGTGACTGGTGCACAGCTCAAACTACTGGACGGATTGGGCTGAAATTTGGCATGCAGATAGCTATTATGACGTAGGCATTCGCTAAGAAAGGATTTTTGAAAATTCAACCCCTAAGGGGGTGATATAGGGATTTGAAATTTGAGTAGTCCACGCGGACGAAGTCGCGGGAATAAGCTTGTACCGTATCTAAACACAAACATAGTTACCGTATGCGTCTCTGGTGCGTGTGTAGAGCCGGGATGAGAGCAACGTGATGCATGTGCAGTGTGAGGAACCAGCACACCGTTTGGAACTTCGCCTCGGGCCACTGGTGCGCGGGGTCGTTATCTAAACATTAACCTTACATTTAAAGGTGTGTCTTAGCGGTTCGAGTGTCATCCGATCCGTGAATGAACCGTTCGTCCATGGCATTTTTTACCGACTGCACCAGAAGGTTAAATAAAAATTTGATTATCACATAAAAAACCGGCTAAGTGCGAGTCGGACTCGCGCACGAAGGGTCCCGTACCATCCATACTAATATTATAAATGCGAAAGTGTCTCTGTCTGTCTGCTGGCTTTTCACGGCCCAACTGTTCAACCGATTTTGATGAAATTTGGTACAGAGTTAGCTTATATCTCGGGGAACGACATAGGCTACTTTTCATCACGGAAAGTTGATGAGTTCCCACGGGATTTTATAAACCTAAATCCACGCGTACGAAGTCGCAGGCATCAGCTAGTTATCTATAAAGACGAGCAAAAAAATTACGTTTATTGTATGGGGCTCTAAATATTAATTTTATTCTGTTATTAGTATTTGTTGTTATAGCGGCAACTGAAATACATCATCAGAGAAAATTTCAACTAACTATCACGGTTCATGAAATACGGCCTGGTGACAGACGGACAGGCAGAAGAACAGACGCCTAGTCAGGTTTCCTTTTAATTATGTAGTACAAAATTTTTATTTCTAGAAGCATTCTGGTTTGATTATTTAATTATGGAGGCAAAAATTTTAATTATTAGTAGTATCCAGCCGATTTCTCACGTATAGCGTGAGAACAGCTACGTACTAAGTGCGGAAAAGAAACCTAGGATAAAGAAGATCCAGGCGATTGTTTAATGCTTATTAATGGAATGTGTATGACGATACAAGCTGTGATAGCCTAGTAGTAAGGACGTCCGCAATCTAGTCAGAGGTCGGGGGTGCCTCTCGCGGTTCCGCACCTCTGTGCGTGCCCGGGAACTTTTTTTTTTTAAAGAATATTAGCCTTGTTAATTATGACTAATATTCCGCTTTCCCCTCCACTTAAGCGTAAAGCTTGTGCTAGGAGTGGGTACGACAATAGTGAGCTCTGAGTTTTCTGACTTTTCGGAGTTATGTGCATTTTCGGTCATTAAATATCACTTGCTTTAACGGTGAAGGAAAACAACATGCCTGAAAGTTCTCCATAATCTACCAATCCGCACATGACCAGCGTGGTAGACTATGGCCAAAACCCTTCTTACTCTGAGAGGAGACCCGTGCTCTGTAGTGAGCCGGCGATGGGTTGATCATGATGATGATGTATGACGATATACATGGTCCAACTATTTTGTTACTAAAACTTACTGAGAGCATCAAGCCAGTCCTGTGCTTCTTGAGCGGTGAAGTAAAGTCTAGTTTCGTCGCGCACACTGATCCATGTGTCCGGTTGAAATGTGTAAAGCGGATATACACGCTCCAACTTTATCCGCACCGACAGCAGTTGCAGCACCGAGCACACGTTCAACATGAAGCCGTCACCTGGAAAAAAACTACTGTTAATTGACTGAAAAATCAACGTATAACTTGAAATAAGCTTGAAATATTAGGTCTAGACGCTTGCATGTATGCGTTTCCTGTTACATAGACACCCCAGTAAGAAATAATTTTGTGGTAGTAAGTGACAACAGTAGAAAGAAGCAGGCTAAATCTTGAAAGAAATAAAGGCGCAGACATATCCCTAATCGTTTTCCACGCCACATCGTACCGGAACGCTAAATCGCTTGGCAGAGTGTCTTGACGGGATGGTAACTAGCCATAGCCGAAGCCTCGGACCAGATCAGACCTGATACAATAAAGAAATTAAAAATGTCAATTCCCAAATTGCACTTGTCGGGAATCGAATCCGGGACTCTCACTTATAAGACAGCGCTCATCAGCGCGCTAGGGAGGTCATCAACATAACGTTATTGTAATTTATCTGATACTGATACTACCGTGTATATGATACCTGATGTATTCTATAGTTACTGTACTGAGTTACTATCAAGGATAAGGTCAGGAAGGTAAATAGAAATGTGTGGCAATAACTACCAAAACATAATAAATCGCATACACCTGGCATGAATGTGTAATTAATTATTTAATAACAAATGTGAAATTAAAGCAATTTTCATTGAAAGAATAACAATGGTGTTTCTTGCCAGTTTTTTAATTGAATTTATAATTTTAAATTTTACGCCGGGCGTCTCCCCCGCCTCATACCCCGATTGCCATCACGATTTTATAAAAATTTGAAATAGAAGAAAATAAGTTACATTTTTATTTATTTAATTCTCAGTATTTTTCGTTACTTTTGTACATTTTGTCACTTAATTCATTTGTCAACGGAAGTGCCACATAAAAATCTATTTATGTCGTGTACAATTCGCAAAAAAATAGCAAAAACATATTGTTTTTTAATTTTTACTAAGAGCCGGTGTTTATACCGTGATCTTGGAAAGCTTATAAATTGGATTGACGCCAATAGAGAATCATTCAACGAGGTGAGGTGAGCGACATTCAACGCAATAGCTATTTCGGCTATACTCATTAAGCGTTATCGTACTTTGATTGAAGGATCTAACTACGCATTCTGTGTAACACAACTTTAAACATAGTTAAAAGTTCTCATAATGTTACAGAGACAGACAGATGGACGGGCGGACGGACAGACGGATCGCGGAGTCTTAGTAATAGGATCCCATTGGCACCCTTCGGGTACGGAACTCTAAAAAAGAGTTGAGTTATCCTCTTTTCGACCGATAGACGTCTACGGTTGAACATAGGTCAATTGCAGGGAACGGAGATCGTCATTCGTCGCAGAACTTATAATTTCAGTTCTTAGAACTGTAGGCTGTATTCGTCCACCCATTGCCATTTCAGCTTTAGCAGAGTTAACATAGAGACATAAATAGAGTACGACAAGCAAATTATTTATTATCAAATAGATGGCATGACAGTACAATATAACACAAGGCCCATTACTTAAAAAACAAAAAGTATCAGCATCTTTTCTTTGAAGTCGTTTATAAACAAGAGTTTTTGAATCCAAGTCGAAAGAAAGCATAATTTTTGCCATTGCGTACGTCCGCGCCTAACCTTGGCTCCAGGTTGAAATTTTGTAAGAGTAATTTTGTACCGTGCACTGTAAAATACATATAAATTACAATGCTTTAAAGGGAAATAACAGGCATCATTGAATAATAAAAGCAAACAGAGTTTTTCCTGATAAAAAAAATTCAAAGGTCATTGTAACAATGGAAAATGAAATGAAAATTCTAACAAAGCACGCTATGGCAAATGTTTTACGTAGGTACACAGGTTATAAGTCAATGCCTCCACTGGGTACTGACTCATGATCGTCCAGACGAAAACACTAGACACGTCGGGTGTGTTTAGATTTGGCCGTGTAACACAAAAACAATATCTTGTGAATTCTGATTGGTATAGAAGTCAATCGAATAGAATAGAATTCAATTACGCGTACGCGATATGAACCTGTAAAACCATCGATAATGTTCTGTACTCTGTAGCGGGTGTAAACAGTAAAAAAAAATATTTAAAAAATAATATATCAAAAACTTAGTTTCCATCGGCCTCTAATTAAGAAAAATAATTGTGGCTGCTTGTACTTCTGGACGGCCAGGAACAAATGTAACGAAAATTGCGCGCGGGATCTATTGTTTCAGCGATGTTTGCTGGAGAATAGACTTTCTTTGCAGTCATGCGCCAAAAAGCAAGTTTAGTAGAAAACGGAAAGTATAAATTTCACTTCGACGTTTGGAATTACGCCTATTTTTGGCAAAAGAAATCATTTTTTTTACACAAACTAAAAACATTTGAAATGATTTATAATCATTTCAAATGTTTTTAGTAAAGTTTTTGATGACATGAAGTTGTTAATTTTTGAATTTTCTAGTTTCTTAGGTATATAGCATAGACTAATTATATTGGGTTAATTGTTTTAGGGCATAGATAATGGAGAGATAAATCGATATATGGCTTAGTTATAGATCTAGACCAACAAAGAATAGAATAATTAATAGGCGTAATACGTTTGTTTGGAGAAGCGCGTAAGAAGGGCCACCTGCGTCTCTAGACTTCTCCACTTGAGGCGCTATGATACTTCAACTCGGAACTACTTATAAATATCTTACTGCTAGATTCAGTGATCAGTGGAAGAAGGTACGCGGTATGCCAGACTAGTTTCTAACCCGTGTGAGGCCCTTTTTCAAAGGTCCTCTACTCGCGACGCGGCGCGAATGAGATTGACGTACTTAGCTACTTCTATAAAGTACTAGTGGATACTAGATACAAAGGGGACATTTTGTGTGTTACTTCTTGCTTCGTCTCATTGTTGTATTATTATTAAACATCGTATGTTATTTCCCTATGTAAATGCGCCGTGACTTTATTATATCAACGCGGCAGAAATAACTTGGCTATCTTTTTTGTTGACAATTGCGCGCGAGACAATTTACAAACGCAGCGTAGTTTTTTTTTTAAAACGTTTGCGATCTCTAGTTTTTACATGGTGTGATGATACGAATTTAGCGATAACTAAATTCGTAAGGCATCCTTTAGGTAAGCACGCTCCAACCTAGACCTCATCATTGCTGTGTTTCTCAGGCATGATTGTTGTCAAGCGCAAGCCTCGATCTCATAATTTGTACCCTTATTATAAATGCGAAAGTGTGTTTGTTTGTTGGTTGTTGGTTTGTCCCTTCAATCACGTCGCAACGGTGCAACGGATTGACGTGATTTTTTGCATGGGTAATGGGTATAGATAAAGACCTGGAGAGTGACATAGGCTATTTTTTATCCCGGAAAATCAAAGAGTTCCCACGGGATTTTTAAAAAACCTAATTCAACGCGGACGAAGTCGCGGCAGCTAGTCTCATAATCAAAAAAAACTCACCAGCAAGCGATCTTTCGTCCGTTTGCAGTTGCGCGCGTCTTTCGTTCCGTTGCAGCAAATTAGCGAAGTAGTTAAGGAAGGGTTCCCTGGCATCAGGACACAGGAGTATGTTGTGGCAGATGTTGTGAAGTGTGTTGCGGCTGGCCTCCACCTCTCGCTGCAGAGCGAACACTAGGCTCTGGTCGGTGCCGGTCGCGAACATGCGCTCCGCGAAACGGGGGTTCTCTTCCGCGAACAGGGATATCTGAAGGACAATAGTGAGTAAGGTTTAAGTTCGCATCATACTTCTACAAATATAAGTCGCCGGTGTTCCCATTAGATTACAACATGGGGTTAATCAAGGGGCGGACCAACAAATTCTTGAAAGGCCGGCAACGCATTGGTGGTTCCTCTGGTATTCCAAATGTTCATGGGTGGCGGTAATCACTTAACCTCGGGTGACCCGCCGGTTTGCTCGCCATTCTTCTTCTTCTTCTTCGCTCTGGGCCGGTTTCCGCACTTAAACTCGCCATTTTTATTTAAAAAAAAGTTCTCTGAAATTGATTTTGGATGTGGCCCTTTGCTAGTATTTTTTTTCTGCTGAGTCTTCTGGATTGAGACTGAGGAGTTAGGGCTTTAAATTTTTTAATCTCTGAAAAGAGCAACCACCTAGTTTCTTGCTGGTTCTTCTCGGTAAGCAAGGCATTCCGAGCCGGTGGTAGATGCGTTTGACGATTCAAAAGTACGTTAACGCAGGCGGACAGAGACTCGGCAGACGGGTGATCAGAGCGCACACTGGTCTAGCAGAATGTATCGGCCCTACCCATAGCTTGCAAAGAGAGCGTAGAGCACGTACCCAAGTTCACGAGCTGGAATACCCTAGATATTAAGATAGTAACTCACTGCAAAGAAAGGTCCGAGAAAGCTGACTCTCGCGATCTCTCGTCCAGGCGCAGTAGTTAACGCAGGCGGACAGAGGCTCGGCAGTCGGGCGATCAGAGCACACACTGGTCTAGCGGAGAGTCTCGGCCCGGCTCTCAGCTCGCACAGAGAGCGTAGAGCGCGCAACGCCGCGCCGTGGCCGCGTCCCACGAGTTGGGACACGCAACGACGCATTTCTTCGCGAATGCCCATCAGTAGGGGTATGAATACCTGTTCACAAATAATGATCAACCAACAAGAAAATATAATGCTTCCGAACTAAGACGTCTAGCTGCTAGAAATAAATGTTTTAAATATATTATGTTTTTTCCCAAAATATATTTTGATTCAATATATGCATTTTTAAAAGATCTTGTAACACCGAGACTTTGTTATTTAATGTAGAAATACATCAACAACTGTGCACTTGCAACTACGCAAGTGATGCGAAGTATTTTTCGTGCAAACCATATTTTTCAAGTGATAGATAGCTAGATCCTAGCAAAATTTTCTAATGCTTATATAAATTATTCTAAACTTGGCTTGTATATTTAGCTCATATTTTTATAGATGAAAAAAACATGCAAAGGATATAATATACACAGGATAAACACTGATACAGTAAGATTGCTCAATATATTCTGTACATACAATAACATGATTTGTAAAATAACATGTATTGATTTGTATACTCACTTCATCGAAGGCTTCCTGATCCAAATACGTAGCCAAGACGACTTCAGGAATGAGACCAATCGGCGTGTTTCCGATTAGGATATATGGTAACAGCGGCGATTTCCTACACTTTTCCAGCTCAAACATGCCTCTAAGCACTAACACTAAATTATTTACAAGTAAAGTCCTTAAACTTTGTAGCAAATCACTCAGCGGTGGTTCCGAACTTTTCTTCGAGTGTTCTCTTTCATATAGGTTTATGTTGTTATAGAACTTAAGTATGTAACTAACAGCTAGGCCCTGCGAGGGAATCGTTTTTGGAATAGGCAGTGATGGGGTGGGACAGTCCGCTTTGTCGGGGTCACTTTCGGAACCGAGATGTCCAGTTGTCAAAATATCATCACCACAGTCTTCACTTAGTCTTTTGGTTGTCTCAGACACTGCGATCAGTTTTTGATTGAGAGGATCTGAGCCATCTACGATTTGGGTGATAACATCCATTACAGCCTCTGATGCTAGTTCCTCTAAACTTAGTTTTGGATTGTCCAGTAGCGATGCCGCCACTGACGGTACAAACATTCCACCTGCAATAAAAAAAAGTATTAGGTAAATGATCTTCATCATGTTGCATCATAAACCCCAAAGACCCAAGCTTATTTTTTTAATTTAATCAATTACTTACAGAGAATGATTATTTAATTAAATCTCAATCGTCATGAACAACGATCAGAAAAGCCCACAATCATGGAATATGTCTAAATGATTCCATAGTCGTATTTTAGAATTTTTACCGGTAGTCAATCACTGTTTATACAGCAGTTGCAAGTATACACAGGTGATGTGATTAACACCATACAATTCTATGAAGGGAACAAGTGTCAGCATTTCTCTCCATCTCTGCCATGCCATAAATCAAGCTTTATTTGTGCTATTACATAATAACTTTGTTTTCACATTATAAACATTATTTAAATACATGCAACCATTGAAAAACATGAATGGTAAACATATAGTGACTTACATAAAAAGTATGTAAATATTCCTACGTTGCTGTCTCACCTGCACTGTCCTCGGACCATGATACTTGGAGTATTTTTCCAACAATATTCCTAAGTTGTTCCTCCGTAAGTTCTGTGCCACTTACTGTTCGAGACCTTTGTATTTTACGAGCAGGTGATTGTGTCGAGTCATTGTCTTCAACCTAAAATATATTCTGTTCTTGTATACTTGCATTTTTATACTGTTTTTAAAATCAATTTTAAAACATATCATACAACAATAATTGAATGAAATCATTATTGTATGTGAATTTCTAATACATAATCACAAAAATAAGAATATTTTGAGGTCAATACAATAAATTTCAATTTATACAGCATACATAATCTATACAGCATTAATATTTATTGTCTGAATGACACATGTTATTCAGAGTGAAAATAAAAGATGATTTTAAAAAGGAAACCTTAGCAACCAAATGCTCATGCAATCTAAAACTATAAGCATAATACATACACACAACTGGCTTTACTTTAATATAATAGGCAGCACAAGTCATGTGCACAAACATTATTATAGGTCATATCTAAATATTTATCTTAATTTAGAATAGGTATGTGAATATTTTTACTAAAATATAGTGTATTACAATTTTCATAGAGATCTCTAATTTTTTGAAAATAAAATAAAGCCTTATATATAGGTAATATTTTATTTTAAAAACATCACTCAGAAATTATGTAGCTTTCTATTGGTGAAAGAATTTTTAAAATCACTTCAGTAGTTCCAGAGATTACTCGCTACAAGCAAACTTACAAACTTCTTTATAATATTATAGTATAAAATAGTACATTATAGTATAGAAGTGTAGATTGCTCATGACTTTAACCGGTACCTATTGCATGGTAATTTATTGATCTACCAGTTAAGGTAAAACTTCTGTATTCTAGTTGTCTATTGTTATATTTTTACTACTGCAAGAACAATAATGTAAAAACCTTTATATAACACTCATGCCTAATTAAGTATATTGAATGTAAATAGTAATAAATATTACACAAACATACTAACTACTACTGTATGAAACAGTAGTTTAATATAACTGTTTCATACGCGTACTATGCCCATGTGTTGTGTACATAATTTTTATTATAAGTGTTAATTTCTCATTGGAGACTGCTTTGGTTTAAGTGTTTTTATATATATACTATCTATTTATCTAATTGTAAATGTTTGTCTCTACAAAATAAAATAAATTAAATTAAATTAAACTGCATAATGAATAGAATCAGAGCGCATTTACTCTGATAAATATATGTGTGAGGTGGGTAATTAACAATTAACAACGATAAACACTGGCTTCCACAAACATTTGTACCAATAATAGCCAAGTCAATCAGGACAGAGATAACAAAAGCTTGCAGTTACTGTAACATGGTTGAATTAATGCAACAACTCAATGAAATGTATTTCTCCTGCTTTCTCTCTACATCTCTCATATTCATCTTTCCCTTATTCACATTGTGACGTCATCTACTTCAGATGCATAGTTAATACAACCCAGTAAAGTGTGTTTTAAATAAGAAGACTAACTGCAATATTACACTGCTTCCTAAACTTGCACAGTAGACTATGCTTTCTCTTTAATTAAAATCTAATAATAATTACAATACACAACAGAAAATAATGTACATCAACCTTTAGAAAGAGATAGCAGTTTTGTAGAAAATTGTCTCTGTTGTTGAACCTGACAAAAAAAGATTCTGACGAATTGGGAACCTCCTTCTTTTTTGAAATCGGTTAAAACATTACATAGGTATGACTTATGAGTGACAGAGACAACCCTCTACAAAGCCGAAACGGTTGATGTACATTATTTTCTGCCACATACTGTACTCAAGCATATTACTTAATAATAGTACCAATAAATTAGACTAATAGACTTTTAATCTAACTTTGAATATATATTTTGAAAGGAGATTCAAATAATTTAAAGTCTAGAATTAAAGGTCCAAAATAATGGAATTGTTGAATTCCATTATTGATTAAAGAGTTAAATTCTACACTATCTTGGCAAGAAGTGCATTCCAAAAGATTACTACTCTTTCAAGAGCAATTTGTAATAGTTTAC
This sequence comes from Maniola hyperantus, assembly GCF_902806685.2. Taxonomy (NCBI): domain Eukaryota; kingdom Metazoa; phylum Arthropoda; class Insecta; order Lepidoptera; family Nymphalidae; genus Maniola; species Maniola hyperantus. Next base: position 10,018,022 of record NC_048554.1, read on the forward strand.
TTGAGTTAACTTACTATCTCATGCACTAATGACTCATCTGTAAAGTATCTGTTGAAACTTTTTATAACAAAAAATCAAATTGAAAGTCAAGCAATCCACTAAATATAATCACTTAATCTGAGCACTCACCTCCATAGCTTCCTGTGGTGGTTCAGACTGAGAGTTTCTTTCTGATACATCATCTACTTCCATAGAGAGAGATCTTCGAGAGCAGCTGGGTGAGGCGGTACTTGTCCGTGGCTTCACAGGTGGCGGCTCAGCAAACTGTGCCGGTGAGTTAGACCGAGATGTGCTGTCATCTCTATTGGATGCACCCTCAGAACTGCTCACAGTAGACTGAGGCAGGCCTCGCACCGAACCACAGCTCAACAAAGTATCGTCACCCATGGAATCAAAACTATTGTATTGTCTTGTTTGGGACAAATCTGTCATTTTGGTATCTGGCATTTCATCCAGTAAATTACTCTCCGCCTTCTCCGTAACGATTAGGCCACCCGGCGGAATTTTCGTCTGATCTGGCACTTCACTTTTGTTCTCTGCAAAGCTCTGTTCTTTGTCTGTGCTCTCGGAGTTTTCATTGGAACTGCGAGGCACGGGCGATACGACAGTAGCAGGAGCGGGACTTAGCACGTCGGCTGGCATGGAAGCACCAGGCGTGATGGGGGGACTAGGGGGAGCTGGAGACGGACCAGTCCCTCCCAGAGCTGCCAACCGAGCCAATCTCCGTCTTCGTATCTGCAACGAAGCAAAATTGATCGTCGGGAACCGAGCACGTGTAGAAATTTACACTCACACCAACGCTAAACACCACGACACTAACGCTTTGTTTTGTTACGAAATTAGATTGGCCATACGCGATATGCCAAGGGACGTTTACAAAATACGACTCACCTCTTCTTGACTGAGTTCACTCATTATAGGACGTTTTGTTGACTTTGTATCAAATAACTGGTAATATCACTACAAGTAAGAATTTAGATTTTCTGATTGAATAAGACAGAACTGCAGCGCAGGCCCCAACGTCAACCAGTCAGTCACCTTTGGCTCAGCTGAGACCGCTGAGACGATTGGCTATTTGACGTTTACTTGTGAATAGATGACGAGAAAGTATTGAAAATACACGCGTCATCCTCCCCACTTACACAAAGACTTGATTACTAGTCTGTGACTTGTATTAACCTGTGAGTCCTACTCCTGTGACCTATGTCTGTGACTTTTTATTTTATTGTAATGTTGGCTAACACAATTTTTATCATTAGTCTATGGTTAAAACTTTATTAAATGTTGCCACAATAAGATGTTTTTTTTTTTTTAATACAATAAAACTTAAAGCTAGCCTTATCTAATTACTATATAAATCATGACCGCGTGGAATGGTGCCAAGAATACTGGCTGCATTTCCGCGCTGGACAGCCAGGCTGATCCGCTGCGCAAAAAATTAGCCAGCCCTTCTGTCACCAGTTGAGGCTATTAATCGCGGTAATAAGATGTATAATTATTTAATATTGTGTAGTATAGTCTTGTTTAAAAAGGTTGCCTTATGTATAACATGAATATAAAATGGATGGAATCCCTATTCCCAGAGTACAGAACATGAAAGACCTAGGTGTAATTTTTGATAAAAAATTGACCTTCCATGACCATATTAACACCGTAGCAGCTGACTCATTTCGAAGATTAGGATTTGTACTACGCAACTCTCGGGAGTTCCATAGTCCTTTGGTAATACGATTACTATATTACGCCTTAGTCCGAAGCAAGCTCGAAACAAGCACCTGTGTCTGGCATCCGTACGAGGCAAAGTACGGGCTTATATTAGAAAAAGTACAAAAGGCCTTCCTAAGATACCTGTATAAACGTTGCTATGGATATTATCCTTTCCTATACCCAACCAAATTTCTGTTAGGTTGCTTAGGTTTCAACTCCCTGGAGGTCAGACGCATTTGCGACCAACTCAAAATTATGTGTCAAATTTTGCGAGGAGATGTTAATGCTCCAGAACTTCATAACCAACTGTGTCGCATACGTGTCCCTGAATCCAACAGTAATCTTCGTCCACGAAAAAATAAACTTTTCGTGGTCCCACATCATCGCACTATTGCTAGATCTATGTCACCTATACCCCGTTCATTAGCATCATTCAACGCGCTTTTGGACAATAATGCTCAATGGGACCCATTTAATGATGGGTCTATAATACTGGTTCGGGAGTTACTGAAGTACGCTGAGAGCATTGCATGAATATGTCATTCAATGTTCTCAGCGTACATATTCAAAATTCTTTGATCTTTTATCGTTTTGTATTTTATGTCTTTTTTCTTGTACCTTTATTTGTATTTAAATTTATTATTAATCATCTAGTTAGTGTAAGTGGCACTGCCGTTCTAATTAGATATAAAATAAATAAAATAAATAAAATAAATAAAATAAATAAATAAATAACTTTTAACCTCCCTGGCGCAGTGGTGAGCGCTGTGGTCTTAATAGTGGGAGGTCCCGGGTTCGATTCCTGGCAGGGGTTTGGAATTTTATAATTTCTAAATTTCTGGTCTGGTCTGGTGGGAGGCTTAGGCCGTGGCTAGTTACCACCCTACCGGCAAAGCCGTGCCGCCAAGCGATTTAGCGTTCCGGTACGATGCCGTGTAGAAACCAAAGGGGTATGGGTTTAATAAAAAAAAACTGCCATACCCCTTCCAGGTTAGCCCGCTATCATCTTAGACTGCATCATCACTTACCACCAGGTGAGATTGCAGTCAAGGGCTAACTTGTATCTGAATAAAAAAAAAAAAAAAAAATTATTTCTGCAATTTTTTGATCTTTTCCTGAAAATATGATTTGAAATTGATTTATTTTTAATTAAATTATACATTTGCATAATTATTCCATTCATTCATTCAGCTCATCTATGGTTTAATTGTTGACCACAGAGTAGATACCATGCTTGCATGCACTTGACACCATGACACCATCCATCACACCGACACTTGACATTTGACAACTCTTTAATATGGCCGCATGTTTTCAATTTGCAATTTGTTTATTGTTTACATTTTGATCGCTTAAATAGTTATAATATTGTTTGTGAAATAATTACTAATTTATGGACAATCATAGTGCGCAATAAATTATGTGAAGTATGTTGAAAACGATAAAAATGTTTACAATGTACTGTGGCTAAAGTAGTCTTAAAATAGTATTGTTTCCACATTTCTGTTTGTTTTTGTGGATCATAAAAGTTATACAAAATCAAGATGACGAATAGTCAATTAGTACCTGATTTGATTGTGGGCCTAAAGTCTCGTCACACTGAAACCCGACATAAAGCAATTCGAGAGCTCCAGAACTTTGCTAAGCTCGACCTGCGAGAGATGCCCCAGGAAGCTTTAATTCAAGTCCTGGATGAATTCAGTCAACAAATTCATATAATGACTTCAAGCTACGATAGCAACGACAAAAAAGCGGGAATTTTGACTATTGGTAATAAATTATTTTATGTTTATATTTGGTAATAAATCTTATAATTTATAAAAGAACCTCTCATCAAGTACCTACTATTATTCAAAATACAGTGCGTCCTTGGCTTACATCATAACTCATACCTGAAAATGGAATAGTACAAAATAAAAATCATTAATGTAAATCAATTTTATCTAGAAAATAAAGAATAAATAAATAATTATCATTAGATAATAATGATTTTTTATTCCAGTTTGTCTTATTAGCAGTGACTCTGAAGCAAATAAAACAAGAATAACTCGCTATGCTCATTACTTGAGAAACATATTCCCATCGAATGATATAAATATTTTAGAACTAGCGGCAAAGACGATGGGACGAATGGCAACATCACTGGGCATAAAACGTGGGGAATATGTAGAAATGGAGATAAAAAGAGCATTTGAATGGCTAACTGGGGAAAGAAACGAGGGGAAAAGACTGTCAGCTTGTCTCATTTTAAGAGAATTGGCTATTGCTATGCCATCATTCTTTTTTCAGCATATCAATAGCTTTTTTAACTATATCATGACAGCAATGCGAGATCCTAAAGAGCAGATAAGAGAAGCTGCAGCCAAAGCCATCAGAGCTGCTTTTGTAGTGACGTCTCAGAGGGAAATACCAGAACAGAGCAACAAGGCTCACTGGTACATTCAATGCTATGAGGAGTCCATGTCTTCTTTTTCTGACCCAATGAGAGAAAGATTTATGAGCAGAGATGAACATGTACATGGTGGATTATTAATTTTGAACGAACTGTTCCGTTGTTCAAATTCCAATTGGGAGAAAAAATACACTGGCCTCATGCAGAAGCTTGATTCAGAACAGGAAACTTCTGATGAGATGTCTTCATTTAACCCGAAACTGTATGGCTCATTGTCATACCATTACGATGATAAAAATCAGCATGTCATTATTTTGGAATCGTCAATTTGCAAGAAGTTATTAATGGAAAAGTATGATAAAATATCTGTGGGTGAGTTAATTTTTTTTTATAGCCTGGTTGTTAAGCTTGCCTCTTACTTGTAGGATCCGGGTTTAAGTCATAAGCACGCACGTCTAAACCTTAGAGCTATGAGCGTTTTAAGCAGTTAAATATCACTTGCTTTAACAATGAAGGAAAACATTGTGAAGAAACCTGCATACGTAAAAGTTCTCCAATGTCTGAATGTTCTCAAAAGCATATGAAGTTTGCAAATCTGCTCTTAGCCAGCTTGATGGACTATCGGCTAAATCCTTCTCATTCTGAGATACATGCTCAAAAGTGAGTCAGTCATTGGTTTAGATGATGATAATTTAATTTTGTGCATTTATCTTAATTAAGTATTTTACGGTTCCTATTTCTAATATAATTTTAGCAGTGTATATTCTATGTGCTGCATTTGCTCAATGCGTTACTGATTAAAACAACTAATGATTTAAATTGGGTACAATAGTGTAAAAACCAATCAGTGTTATGTAAAACGTCCATAGTTCTGTATATTAAATTGTATGATTGTTTCTCATACTTTTAGATGTCATGGCACAGCAGATATCAAGATCTCACAGTGTTCATCAGATGCTTCTTTTAGTGATACCAAGATTAGTAGCATTCAACAGAGAAGCATTTGCAAAAAAACATCTTAAATCTACCATCAATCATTTAATAACTTTTTTGAGAGGCAGAGAAAAAGAAAAAGCTATGGCTTTCACAACATTAGGTCTTATTTGCATAGCAGTTGAAGACGATATTAAACAGTACCTGCCTAGAATTATAGAAATTATAAAACAAACTTTTCCACTCAAAGATGTACCAAGAAAAAAAATTGGAATAGATACACCTTTGTTTCATTGTGTTACTCTACTTGGTATTGCAATGAAAGAAAATGTAGCGAATGAAATAAAAGAGCTTCTTGACCCAATGTGTGCCACTGGACTGAGCTCACAGTTGACAACCTGCTTTAAAGAGCTGAGTCAAAAAGTTCCATCACTGAAAAATGAAATTACAGATAGATTACTCAATATCTTGTCTCTGATATTGAGGAAGAAGCCTTATATCTCCAGCAGTGTAGAATCACCTTCTGTGCATGCACTATCAAAAGCTTTGTTGGTGGAACCACATGATGCTGTAAAATTAGTCTTAGCATTACATACTCTTGGTACATTTGACTTTGAGTGGAACAATACTCTGATGTCGTTCATCAGAAGATGTACTGATCATTACCTACAATATGAGCAGCAGGATGTGAGATTAGAAGCAGTAAAAACTGTAGCCAAATTGCTCATCAAAGCCATTGAACGATGTTCAGTCACCAATTCGCGAACTTTGAATTCTTTAATTGATGAATCTCTTGGCAAACTTTTATCTATCGGTCGCTCTGATTTCGATCAAGAAATACGATACAAGGTGCTCGAAATTTTTACGAATCCAATATTTGACAAATATTTAGCTGTCGAGGACCATTTAAGTTGCCTGTTTGTTGCCATCAATGATTCAAACACCGACGTGAGTGAATTGGCTTTATGCGTCACAGGAAGGTTGAGCAATATAAATCCGAGTTACACTACGCCAATTCTGCGGCAATTATTCGTACAAATTTTAATGGAGTTACAGTATTCAGAATCAGCTCGCAATAAGGAGCAGTCTCTCAGGATGGTGAACAACATCATATCGCACGCTCCGCGGCTGACGCAACAGTTTGTAGATACGATTTTGAAAGTGCTCATACCTAAATTGAAAGAAGATGAAACAAATTCAACTATGATATCTATAATTTTGAAGTCTATAGGAGATCTGGCGGAGATACACGGCGGAGGCAATGCCCTTATACAGTGGTTGCCAGATCTTATGTCGATCCAGATAGAAATATTGTCGGATCCCAATCAACCTGAAAAGAAAAGTGTGGCATTATGGTCCTTTGGTCAAATCATCGGAGCGATTGGTTACGTAGTGACGCCATATATGCAATATCCCAATCTTATGGATATGCTACTGAATTTCTTAAAGACTGAACAACATCCTGTAGATAGAAGGGAAACTATTCGTGTTCTGGGTCTCTTGGGTGCCCTGGATCCATATAAACACAGAGTTAACCAAGGCCTGATTGATTTTCAAACAACCTCTACCTTAATTCCTGTGCCTGACACGTCGGCAAATGATACTTTCGATACTAATATAAGTGAAATGCTTGTTAGTATGTCGCCGTTAGTTCTGGACGAGTTCTACCCAGCAATCGCAGTAACTTCGTTGATGCGTATACTTCGCGATCCTCTACTTGCTCAACACCATACCAGTGTAGTTCATTCTGTCACCTATATCTTCCAAACTCTGGGTATTAAATGCGTGCCATATATCTCCCGTGTTACTCCGAGTCTTTTATACGTCATCCGATCAACAGACAATCAAAATTTCAGGGAATTTTTGTTCAATCAGTTGGCATTGCTTATTTCTGTTGTTAAAATCCACATAAGAGCGTATTTAGAGGATATATTTGATCTCATCAGGGAATATTGGACTCCAGACAGTCCACTGCAACCAACACTCATATTACTGGTCGAGCACATAACAGTAGCTATTGGTACTGAATTTAAAATATACCTACGAAAAATACTACCAAATATATTGAGGGTTTTAAAAAATGATAAAAGCAAGGATAAAATTTTAACCGAGAAGTTACTACTAGCCATCCAGAAATTCGAAAATAATTTAGACGATGTTCTTTTATCGGTTGTACCGGCTATAACAGGGCTCTTTGACGGAAGGAATATACCGACTTCGATATCCAAACTGGCGATGGAAACCATTGAACATTTGGCCATGTATTTATACTTTAAACCCTATTCGGCGATGATAATCCAAGCATTGGCCAAGGTTTTGGAAAACAGTCCATCTCTACAACAAACGGCTATGAACACCCTATGTGCTCTAATCGTTCAATTGGGACGCGAATACATAGACTACATAGCTTCAATAGACAGAATATTGGTCAAGCATAAAATACAATGTCCAAATTATATCGTATTAGTAACTAGACTGCAGGTCATTTCCACTTTAGCCTCAGACGATGACTATCTGGACGAAACAAGATTACGAATACGAAATCTAAAGAAGAATGTAAGTAGTGTGTCCTTAGCCATGAAATTAATTCTTTTAGCATTAATATTGATTGGAAATTGTCTATAGGTGGTCAATAACGATCCTCAAACAATCCAAAAGTTGGCACTCAATGTTGAAAAACTCCGAAAATGTTGGATGGTGAATAATGTTGTATCAAAAGAAGACTGGTTAGAATGGCTGCGACAGCTAAGCGTTGGCTTCCTGACAGAGTCTAACAGCCCTGCAATAAGGTAATAAAATAAATATAGTATTGACCAAAAAGGCTATTTATTTTCCCAGCTAAATTCCCAATTAAACGGTAAACGTGAATCGTATATATTTTCTTACAGAGCTTGTTCGAGTTTAGCCCAAAACTATCCACAACTAGCGAGTGACTTATTCAATGCGGCCTTTATGTCGTGTTGGACAGAGTTGGGCGAACAGTCTCGCAATGAACTTGTGACGTCATTGGAGCGAGTGCTCAGAGTTCCCGATGCTCCGGAACTTGCATTAGTTGTCCTTAACCTGGCGGAGTTTCTGGAACATTGTGAGAAAGGCGCGCTGCCCATATCCATTAAAGTACTTGGTGATACTGCTATAACTTGCCGGGCTTACGCAAAAGCACTTTATTACAAGGTATTTTATCTTATATTTCAAGCTGTTTTTATCAAATTTATGAATGGTTACTTATGATTTGGTTTTAAATCAATTTTCGCAGGAAGAAGAATATCGACGAAATCCCACCACTCAAGTAGTCGAGGCGCTTATACATATAAACAACAAATTACAACAAAAAGAATCCGCGAATGGATTAATTGAAAAAGTGATATCACAGAAAAAGAATGGTGATTGTTCCCTGAGTGTTCACGTGCGGTGGTACGAGAAACTGCATAACTGGGATCAGGCATTGGAACTTTACAACAAACAGTTGGAAGAAGAACCTCAAGATTGTGAATCAAAATTGGGAATGATGAGATGTTTAGAAGCTTTGGGAGAATGGCGCAAGCTCTATACCATAACTGCAGAAGATTGGGATTCTATGAACGAAGACTTAAAAAAGAAATCCGCGAAAATTGCTGCCGCGGCGTCTTGGGGTTTGCAAGAGTGGGATTCTATGAAAAAATATGTGGACTGTATTCCAGATGATACTCAAGATGGAGCATTTTACAGAGCCATTTTGTCGATTCATGAAGGACATTGGTCGGAATCGAGACATTACGTTGATACTGCAAGAAGTTTATTAGATGCAGAGTTGTCAGCCGTAGTCGGTGAAAGCTATCAGAGGGCGTACGGGGCTTTGGTAAACGCTCAGTTGTTGACTGAATTGGAGGAAGTGGTTACATACAAGCTTGTCGAAGAGAGAAGAGGTATCATTCATAGAACATGGTGGACGAGGTTGCAAGGCGGGCAGCGTTTAGTCGAAGATTGGCGTAGAATGCTTCAAATTCGGACTTTGGTTATGACACCCCGGGAAGACTTTCAAACTTGGTTAAAGTTTGCGTCCTTGTGCAGAAAGACAGGTGCCGTTAACCAAGCACACAAAGTAGTTCTCACGGTATTAGGTTGCGATCCGATGTCTAATTCTGACGTGCTTTTACGGAACCAAGATCCAAGAATCGTTTTATCCTATAGCAAAAATTTGTGGGACGCGGGAAATAAACGCTATGCTTACGATGTGTTGCAAAGATTCGTGGACACCTCCGAACCAGAAAGCGAAGACCACTGTCGCTTGCTAGCACGCTGTCACTTGAAGTTGGGTTCTTGGAGCGAGTCTCTTCAAGAAATCAATGAATTGTCGATACCGGAAATATTGAGAAACTATGATGCAGCGATAAATCTTGCCCCAGAGTGGTACAAAGCCTGTCACGCTTGGGCGTGTATGAATTTTGAGACTGTCCTGTTCTATAAGCAACAAGACAATATGTCGGAGAGTAGTTTAGCTGGCGGTTCCAGCGAGAAGAAGGTGTCACGGGCGGAATTCATTAACACGTATACCATACCTGCCATTAAAGGATTCTTCAAATCCATCAGTCTGTCAAACGGAAGTTCTTTGCAAGACACGTTAAGACTTCTCACTTTGTGGTTCGACCACGGACATCATCCTGCTGTATATGACGCTTTGTTCGAAGGTATCAGACAAATCGATGTCAAAATATGGTTACAAGTGATACCGCAACTCATAGCTAGGATAGATTCACCGAGGAGCCTAGTGGCTAAATTGGTCCATATTTTGCTCATTGATATTAGCAAATTACACCCTCAGGCTTTGGTCTATCCTTTGACTGTTGCCACGAAGTCGTCTTTTGTTACACGAAAGAATGCCGCAAATTATATTTTGAGAACTATGTGTACTCATTCGCAAAAACTCGTCAACGAAGCTGAAATTATATCCGAGGAATTGATCAAAATTGCCATGTTATGGCATGATCAAGTCTATACTGCACTAGAAGATGCCTCAAGGTGACAACCGTAAAATTTTAACACCTTTTGAATTATAATTTGGAAATAAATGTTCCTGTATTGTGAATTGTCTATTTCAGGTTATATTTTAGCGAAAAAGACTACAGGGGCATGTTTAGGACTCTTGATAAAATGCACGCTATGCTCGATCAGCCACCCGAGACGTTAAAGGAAGTTTCATTTCTGCAAATGTATGGTCGAGATTTGCAGGAAGCACAACGCTGGTGTGAAATGTACAAGGTAAACTAGTTTTCGTTGTGTGTTTGCGCATCAAAGAATTTGTCGTTTATGTTTAAATCTGTAAGATAACAAAAGTTGTAGATTCAATATCACATCCAGCATTCGATTAAAAAAAGCATTGAGTTTTTCTAGCGTAGATTTTTTTGTCAAACCATTCTAAAACCGAAAGTAATAATTGTTACTATTTGACTTCGGCGCGCCAACAGTAACTTTACCAGATTTGAAGTTGTTACTCGTTACCGTCCCGCCATTTTGTCAGACTCCTAAGACGTGCCTAATTGAGTTGTTCGCCCGCTACCAGGAGACTAACGAGGACCGGTACCTGAACGAAGCTTGGGACCTTTACTGTCACGTAGTGCGACGTATTGGCGCGCAGTTCCGCTCACACACATCGCTGGAGCTGCAGTACGTGAGCCGGCGACTGCACGTCTGCCGGGATCTGGAGCTGGCCGTGCCCGGCTCTTATGTGCCCGATGAACGTGTAATCCGTATTGCGCACATAAATAGTCATTTGCGGGTAAGTACCAGGAGAGAAGCGTTGCAGGAGTTGTCAGTGATGCGACCCACCGACGCGTAGAAAGAAATATTGTGCATCGACCTTTAAATGAGATTACGGCTTTGTAGAGCGTCGCCTCTGTCACTCATATCTATGTAACGTTTTATCGGTCTTTATTTATTACCGCAGAATAATTAGAACTCAACTCAATATTGGTAACAGGTTATCAAATCCAAACAACGCCCACGCCGTCTCACAATACAAGGCTCGGACGGAAAGCAGTATATGTTCCTACTCAAAGGCCACGAAGACTTACGTCAGGACGAGCGAGTGATGCAACTGTTCGGACTCGTCAACACTTTACTACAGGCTGACACAAACACATACAGACACGATCTAGCCATACAGCGGTATGCGGTCATACCTCTGTCTCCCAACTCTGGCTTGATCGGCTGGGTGCCCCAATGTGATACACTGTACAACCTAATAAGCGACTACAGAGACAAGAAGTCAAATAAGATGGCTTTGAATACTGAGCAGCAGATTATGTTGAGGATGGCATCAGATTATCAGAAATTGATGTTAAAACATAAGGTATGCATAAATTAAAATATGGAGAGTTTAACCTGAGATTTTGAAATTTTGACCCCAATAATATTTTGTAACATAGATAAATATATTTATTTTTACACTTTGAACTAATTCATGCGGCCAGATGCGATTACAAATCTCGCTATTTCATCTTTTTTGTAGCATAAAGCATCCTTCTTTATATGTTCTTTTTGCGGAATTAAACAGCGGAAAATCAATAATTTTCTATCCAGCTATTACTCTAAACATAACACGTCTAATCTGACCAAATTCACAGATTAATTTGATGCCAGATTGATTGCCTAAACAACAGCTAATCAAAAGCTAAAAAAACAGTAGAGCATACTAAAGCATAAGTAATACAATTTCAGGTTGAAGTCTTCGAATACACGCTATCCCAAACACCAGGGAATGACCTATCCCGACTCCTATGGCTAAAGAGTCCTTCAGCTGAAGCCTGGTTCGAGCGTCGCACGAACTACACTCGCTCTCTCGCAGTCATGAGCATGGTGGGCTACATCCTGGGGCTGGGCGACCGACATCCTTCGAACATCATGCTGCATAGAGTAACTGGGAAAGTACTGCACATCGACTTTGGGGATTGCTTTGAAGTCACACAGACTAGAGAACGGTTTCCGGAGAAGATTCCATTCAGATTGACACGGATGTTAATCAATGCTATGGAGGTAAGACCGTGTTTTTTGATTCTGTGTTACTTTTTACTCTGTAATAACAGTATCCTGCTAGTCCCGTTAGGTTACTAAAAAAGTTTTACTTGAATTGTTATCTAGCGAGTAGTTCTCGAGTTTTTGTCAGGATTATACCACGAAGCAGTATTTTCAGTAGCCTTTGGGCGGCTATATTATGTGTATATCAGGCTTAAAGCACATTCCAATAGAGTTGATGCGACGTAACGCGTCAATTCTAATATGTTTCAAGGTAAATTAAACTATTAACTCTTTTATGCAATGTACGAATTTGTGTCAAGTAAATTTGTGAATTTGATGTACAGGTATTATTATGAACAAAATGTTTATCGCCAAACTGGTCAACCAGATTATTAGTGTGTTCGCGATTTTATGACTTACTTATCCTAAATACAAATAGATGTACTATGTATTACTATTACACCAGTAAACCAATAAACGATCCTTAGATCAAGCATTGGTCTCCGAGTGCAAATGTTTTCAAAAAATAATTAATTTACTCATTATTATTTTTCACAGGTAACTGGCATAGAAGGCTCATATCGTTCCACGTGCGAGTCCGTAATGCACGTCCTCCACAAACACAGAGACAGTGTGATGGCCGTGCTAGAGGCATTCGTGTACGATCCCCTGCTCAACTGGAGACTTATAGACAACGAGAAACATTCTATCACAGAATCCACCTTTTCATCGGACATAGACTCCTCATACTCTCTACCAAGCAGGAGTCGAAATCACCTGCGATATGAGTCCTTAGAAATGCCACCCGAATCTAATCTGAACAAGCGAGCGCTTGCAATATTAAATCGGATTAGAGATAAGTTGACGGGAAGGGATTTCCCCCATATAGAAGCGGTAGTAAGTGTACCAAAGCAAGTCGATCTGTTGATTAAAATCGCGACGAACAATGAGAATCTGTGTCAGTGCTACATAGGTTGGTGTCCGTTTTGGTGAACTGTGACATCAGTTTTTGTAATAAAAATGTTTTGTACGTGAAACAGTGGCCAGGATACTTGCCTGGCTAAGATCTATAAACTGCACTTTGACTTTGCTCAAAATTAAGTTTCAGTTAAAACGAGACAGATTTATGCCTGAGATATAACGCTGTCTCGTTTTAACAGTGTCTTAAGTCTGAGCAAAGTCAAAGTACGCTCTATAGATCTCAACCGTAGAGTGCTTATTAAACTAACATTAAGGGCTCCTATGCACTGATCTAATTCAAAAAATACAGATCTAAATAATTATAGCCTGACTATTAAAATGAAAACTTTGCCATGTTGCGGAAAACTAGTGAAACTAATTTACCTATACTAGACTTTAGACTAGTACAGGACGCAGCTGAAAGTAATGTACATCGACCTTTAGAAGGAGATAGCAAATTTGTAGAGCACTGTCTCTGTCGTTGAGACCAACAAAACGTCATGTAGGTATGAGTGACAGAGACAACGCTCTACAAAGCCGAAATGTCATTCTAAAGGCCAATGTACATTACTTTCGGCCGCGTACTGTACCTATTGGAAGCAATGAGAAATGCAAAAGTGGCGCCCCCAGAGCAGGTTTATTATTTTTCTTGTCAGGCTACATATTCATAAAGCAGCAAAAACTCATATCGCCTGTCAGTATTGTTTATACAACAAAATAATAAGTTCCTATTCCTACACTACAAAATAGACTTCGGTTAAAAATATATGAGATACTAGACTAGATGATGCCCGCAACTTCGTCCGCGTGGATTTAGGTTTTTAAAAATCCCGTGGGGGCTATGAAAATGACGTGTGAAAACTCATTTTTTACGCATTATACCCGCCTTCCACTGCGAAAGGGTAAAATGAGCGGGAAATGGCTGAGCGGAGCGGAGCCCCGAGCGGAACGAAGCCTTTGCCTTCCACTAAGCTTCCTAGTACCTATTGTAATTCAAACAAAACACTCTAAGAAAGTTGGTGGGTATGTCGACAATTCGTCTCATCTTTTGATACGATAAAATAAGACTTTCACCCGGGGATTCCCCAGAATAATGAAACTATTGTAGGTGATCTTCTCTTATTTAATTTCTCTTATATTTAATACTGTGCAAATACAAGTGTAAACTGTAATATATCGTTATGTATGATGTAAAACATAATTACAATAAGGTATTTAATCATAATAAACAAGTTATTATTGAACTGTCTTTATTTTTCACGTCGCCAACATCTTTGCCTTTCACCAACTATCTTTGTATCCATTGTTCAACACTACATTCATTATTGTTATTTACAGAGAGATGTCATATTACTAGAACATGCAATGCCCTGAATAATGACGTTTTTAGGGTTCCGTAGTAAGCAAGAAACCCTTATAGTTTCGCCATGTCCGTCCGTCCGTCCTCGGTTAATCTCAGAGACTATTAGTGCTAGAAATCTGTGATTTGGGATGGGTAAAAATTTTAATCACGCCGACAAAGTTAAGTTTTTATTATTAACGAAATGGATGTAATATTTGAAATAAAGATGATTATTATTATTATTATTAAAGTGGTGAAATAAAATTGTGATAAATATTTTTTTAGGGTAGTTCCCTTACATGTAAAGTGGGGATGAATATTTTTTCTCGTCTACCCCATAGTGTGAGGTATCGTTGAATAGGTCTTTTAAAAATACTGTAGGTGTGGGAACATCATTTTTCGATTTCTAGATCCATTTGTAAAATATGATGTTTTAAAGTGCTAATTTTTATTAGAGTCAAGTGTCCCCCCCGCCCCCTCTATCAGCCAAATGGTAGTAGGTATATAGGAACGTGAAAAAAATCACAGCAGTAGTATATATAATCAATTTTAAAGGAAAACTATCATGGCTAAGTAAGGCTTACAGGTTAAGGAGTTATATCTCTTTTTCGAGGATTGTGACTACGGAACATACACACCGCCAGTTTTTTATATTATCATCATCATCATCCCATGGTCTGCTAACTATTGAGCACGAATCCCCTCTTAGAATGAGAAGAGTTTGGCCATAGTCAGCCGCGCTGCACTGGCAAAGTGCGGATTGGTAGACTTCACACATTCTTTGAGAACATTATGGAGAACTCGGAATCCTCACGATATTTTCTTCCATCGTGAAAGCATGCCTTAAAAAACGCATATAACTCCGAAAAGTTACAGGTGCGTGCTCGGAATCGAACCACGCACCCTCCCGAGAAGAGTCTTAATCACTAGGCTATCATCGCAATTTTTTTAATATTAGTCATTGAACCTTGTTTCAGTCAACCAGTAATATTAATCCTATCTTCATTTATGACGCTAGTTTTAGGACAATCTAATAAGTCTAATCAATCAGAAGATTCATAGTGTGAATGAAATAGATAAGTAGGGAAGATGTGTTTTCGTAAAAATATCGCCCAGCTCTTATATGCCGCTCCTCCAGTATTATGGCATATTTGATTAATTATTTGTTATTTACAATTATTAATTACACTGTCTTTTTTATAACTAACAAAAGATAGCGGCAGCAATCGAGATAGCTTCGTGCACAAAACCTGATCCATAGTTGGTTTGCAGAGGTAAATGTCCATGTCGCCGTCCGATCCGCGAAATTCGCTAAGGGTTTGCCTGCACACCCCACAGGGCGCTGTGTACGAGTCATGTTGATGAGCGGCAACCGCCACCATTTTGAATTTTAAATAACCGTCACAAACGGCCCTGGGAACGGCCGCCCTTTCGGCGCATATACTCGGCGACAACGTAGAGTTCTCTATGTTAAACCCTGTGTACACTTTGGAGTCCTCTTCAGTCAGTATCGCGGCTCCAACGGCGAAGTTTGAGTACGGACAGTAAGCTCGCTTTCGTATCTCGACCGCTTCCCTTATTAAATTTTTGACCACCTCGCCTGTAATCATTTAAACGAAGGTAGGTAACTAACTTATATTGAATTGTATTAACAAATCCTTAATCAAGATTAATTAGATAATGTCTGAAGGGTATTGTAGGTATGTGATACGAAGTCGATTCGCAATAGATTAGGTGGTCATTCAAAGTCGATCGTAATTTATTACACATCGCCTTGCAGCTGTAAGTACAATGTTACAAGTTTCTTTACAATAGATACCTAGTCGACAAAATATATTGCAAATCATTGTTTATTTACCAATAGCATTAGAAACTAGGTCAACGCGTAATTGAAGGCATGTTTATAAATAGATACTTAGCTTTATAATTTTGCGAGAACACGATGACCTGCGCAAAAATTGAATCAAATATTTATGAAAAAAAAAATCTACACTTATGGTTAACAAAATGCATTAAAATTAAGTGTTATATTGAGCAAAAATACTTACTTAAAGAATTAAAGTCCACAACTCGGAAATTGTCCATCGGCGCGCAATTTTTCGTACTGTCGTAATTGAAGATTGCGTGGGAAGAGGAGTGCAGCTCCGCGAGCGGTCGACGGCCAACTGATTATGTTTAATGATTGTTGATTAGATACGCAGCTTCAATGATTGAAAGTCTTATACGACTAGGGTGTCCACACAAGTGAAGTCAACAAGCTATATAGGTAAGTCTTTTAAAGAAAAATCATATCCTTTCATAAGTACAATTTTAGGTAGAGTTAAAGGTACCTAAAGGAATCATTTTGAAGAAGAAAATCTTTAATTTGTTGGAAAAAGAAGCATGCACGACAGTTCACGGACCATACAGCACTATTAGTAGGTAGGTAGGTACGCTCTTTTCGCTGCGGGAGTTTAGAGAAGAGGGCAAAAGAGCGAGAACCCGCACCGACTATGTACGTAGCTTTGGTACGTAGGTGGTGTTAACAGCAGAAGGACTACCTACAAAAAGATTCCGACGAATTGAGAACCTCCTCCTTTTTTTGAAGTCGGTTAAAAACGAAAAATTTTCATCATCGCAAAAAGGGCTTCCAAAAGAAGCTTGAAAAATCCTGTCATGGGGCATCTCGCCAGGACCACACTCTTCAGCAATGAAAGAAACACCGGAAAGAGAGGTACTTGTTTCTTCACTGTTGGATAGCCTTCTAAGGAAAATTGACCAAGATACGTCAAAGGTATGGTATCCGAACCTTAGGATTTGCCGTGCGTAGTCGAAGTCCGTATCGTGCCCTATTCGCAATAATTCGTAAACACAACAGAATACTTACATTGTACCTACTACACCGATTGCGCATCATTAAATAGGTAACATAAATGCTCGAATCTCGATCATTCATTATTTTACTTAAGTGCTTGTAGGTAGGCACGTACCTATTTAGGTATATATCGTAATTCCTACTTAAGTTATTTGGACTAAACCGATTTTGATTAAACGGATACAGTTTAATATTAACCATAAATGCATAACAATATGTTACCTTACAAAGAATCGTAAGAAAAAGGAAGTGTACTTAACAATTGAGAACGAACGAACTTGAAAGGTTTTGCGGTGAAAGTCAAGGTAATGTTACAAGGATTACCAGATAGCGAATCAAGTACAGTGAATAGTTGTAGATAAACCTACAACGTAGGTAAAGAAAATGCGATTAATAATACTTAATTAATAGTCGTCCACTATGATGAAGGTAGTAAGTACCTAGGTACCTATTATACAGTGGCGTGCAGCTCATAGAGGCATAAACGCACTGCTTACCCTCATTGTAATAAATCAATGCTTATTTTTCATTATAACCTGCCGTAAAATAAGTTCATACCTAAATGCATACCCTGGCTTCAACTCCTGTGCACGCCACTGCTATTATATCTACCTACTCGTATGACGCGGCAAAGCTGAAGTCTAATTCAGACGTTGCTGTTTAGAGAAGCGAAGTACCTAATTGAAACGTAGGCACTTATAGTTCTTAGAAATAATAAAATCAATACCCATTATGTGAAAGTGTGTTTGTTTGTTGGTTTGTCCTTCAATCACGTCGCAACAAAGCAACGGATAGACGTGATTTTTTTCATGGGTGTAGTTAAAGATCTGATAAGTTCTTAATTATAAGTCTGGATTGGATTCTTAATCATAAGACAGGGTGTCTCGTTGTAAACTCTATGGTGGGTACATCCCTGAATGAACAATCGAAAATACCTACTATAATAGGCATCAAAGACATAAGGATCAAGCTTTTAGCAGGATCCTTATTGTCGCCTGGAATTAAAAAATACTGAAATATTCCGGCCAATCACCTGCATGGTCTCCTCCAAAATAATTGACTTAGTCTAATTTGTAGATCCAGTGTCCAAAAGTTCCAGTCTACCTACTCGCGCTCGGTTCCACTAGTTCAACTGATTAGTTCATCCGTTCAACTATTGAGACTTTTTCCCAGTAGTTCAACTGCGACTGAATTCTTTTAAGAGTTTGAAGGGACTAAATAGTTGAATTAATAGTTAAATAGTTGAATTCATATAATGGAGGGAATTTGAGGAAACGAAAGTAGAAATGGAAATTCAAAAAAATATCAGGCCTCAAAATTAGTATAGTAGACCTGGAATAACCTAGTTTGATAGAACAGAAATGAAAATAAGGAATTCTAAAGTATCAAGTGCTCTCGCATTGTGATCTGTAGGAGCCGCTAGAGAGAGATCGCAAGAGGCGCAGTGAAGACCGTTGTCGTACACATAACCACGACTCTCTCCACTTACTCTGACCACCGAAGGTACTAAAAGGGTTGAATTTAATTTACTTATACAAAAATAATGTAGGTACTTACAACCGAAACAGTTAGAGATCCACGACATTTTCGTTAGAGAGTAGTAGGTATCTTCCTTGGTTTACACCTCCAATAGCCATTGCCATTACGGTCGTCCCTAATTTTAAAACATTGGTTTCCTGCATAAAATAATACTTTGCCTCGACCTCTTTTAACTATTAGTAAATCTTTGGTATACATTAGTATTAGAAAATGATCAACGTTTAACTAAGGTTATTAAGGATGATGTTACTATAGTATATATATTAAACAAGGAATATACCTATACCACTCTCTACATTAAAATTATTACTGTAAAAAAAACAGTATTTCTGCAGTAGGCAATATGTATATGATATTGGAAATATATATTGACATATCCTTTAATGACATAAATAAAAGGGAAACCTTCTTTAGCAAGTTCTTTAGTGTTGGGTGGACTGACAGAAAAAGTTCTCCTAAATAAATTCAATTTTGATCTGATTTAAGTAAACTAAATCAGATTAATCAGCTTCCGTGAGTTCCCCACAATACCAAGTACCTGAGTTCAACTATTTATTCATTTAATCCTTTAGAGTTGAGCTACTGTGAAAAAGTCTCACTAACTCAATGGTTGAAATTGACGCGAGCAAAAGCCAAAAAATCAAATAATGGTTGAGTAAATAAAATTCATGAATCTATAATAATAACTAACATTTATTTTATTTTAAATGCCAAAACTGTACACAATATTTTTAACATATTATGATGATAATCTATACATGATACATGACGATGACAAAGTACTAGCTAATGCTATTAAAAAAAAATATTTAGGTACAAATACCTAAAACAAATATAATATAATAAGTGAGCGTTTTGCAACATTAACATCTTCATCTAAAGATGACTAATTAATTTTAGTTACGCAGTTCTAAATTCACAACATATTAATCTACCAAAACGGACACCACCCGACATAGCACTGGCAAAGATTTTCATTACTAGTCGCCTGTTGTATCAACAAATCAACTTGCTTCTGTACGGAAACGCTCGCGTCGTCTATATGCGTGAAGTCCCGTCCAGTTAACTTATCCCTAACCCGGTTCACAATAGCTAAAGCCCGTTTGTTTAGATTTGTCTCAGCGGGTTGGTCAACGTCGTTTAACGGTAAAGCTCGGCTTCTGCTGGGTTGCGGTGACGCGGCATCTGATGACGAAGGGTCGGCGTCATTCCTAGACCGTCGCGCCGCGTCTATGAGCCTCCAGTTTAATAATGGGTCGTATACGAAAGCTTCCAGTACGGCCATAACGCTGTCTTTATGGCGGTGGAGTACCTCCATTACTGATTCGCAAGTGCGACGGTATATGCCTTCGATGCCGGTTACCTGAAAAGGACGAGCATATTTTTTGAGTCAAAATTAAGACCTTAATTTTTTCAAATCTAACAAATGAGACCTGTAAATGAGAATGTATCTAATTCTTTTTACTATAATATCAATTATCATTGACGTAAACGGAACCAGTTCTCTTCCAGGTTTACTTCATGGATTTCCTTGGTACTTTTTAGATGTCATGCCAAGTGAAACTGAGGAGCCAATGGTTAATTAATCGATCATATTATAGAATACATACCTCCATAGCATTAATCAGCATACGCGTCAACCGGAACGGTATCTTCTCGGGAAACTTGTCCCGAGTAACGGCTACTTCGAAGCAATCGCCGAAGTCTATATGCAGGAATTTTCCCGTGACTCTGTCGAGCATGATGTTCGAGGGGTGTCGGTCGCCCAGCCCCAGGATGTAGCCCACCATGCTCATGACAGCGAGAGAACGGGTATAATTTGTGCGACGCTCGAACCAGACCTCTGAAGAAGGGCTTTTAAGCCACAGTAATTTGGCAAGATCGTCTCCTGCCGTGTGCTCGAGAGCATGCTCGAACACTTCCACCTGGAATAAATAATGTGGCATTGGTGCTTCTCCGGTTGAACGCAAATCTCTGAACTAAAACAAGTATATAAGTACTGCTATCCTTTTCCACTGAAAAGTTTGAAACAAATATAGCAAACCATTTACTTGATTTTATGTGTGAACAACATTGGTTGCTTAAACAAAACATCAACTCACGGAGTTAGGAACAGCTTGTGCATAAACTAAATCACCATGATTATTGACAACCTTTTCACAAAGCTTCACGTGGAAAAGACGATTAATCATAAAATCTTAGATTGATATTATTGTAAGTTTTTTATAGGTAAACAAAAATCATCTTTATTTCTAGCCAACTCACCTTTTGCATCAACATAAGCTTCTCCAAATCAGATGCCATCCGTTGCATGATCCTATGCTCTATATTGAGCAGGATCTTCCTCTTCTCTCTATAGTCCTTTATCAACGAGTGCAATGTGTCACAGTGAGGCACCCAGCCAATCAAGCCAGAGTTAGTCGACAGAGGTATTACTGCGTATCTTTGTATGGCCAAGTCTCGTCGGAAAGTGTCCGGATCGGCTTGCAGCAGAGTATTGACTAAGCCGAATAGTTGCATCACCCGTTCGTCCTGACGTAAGTCCTCGTGGCCTTTGAGAAGGAACATGTAATCTTTGCCGTTGGAACCTCTGATGCAAAGGCGACGCGGGCGCTGTTTCGATGATATTACCTGTTTATGAATCACAAAGAAAATCACTACCGATATAATAAATGCGAAAGTGTGCTGGTTTATTGGTTTGTCCTTCAATTATGCCCCAACGGAGCAACGGATCGACGTAATTTTTGCATAGTGATAGTTTAAGTCGTGGGCAGTGACATTTGCTACTTTTTATCCCGGAAAATCAGAGTTCTCAAGGGATTATTAAAACACTAAAGTTTCAGGCATCGGCTAGTTTAAAAAAGTCGACAAAGAGCGGTGTTGAGAAATCGGCAGTCGATCTTTACCACTGACGTCACAGAAAAACAACATTCAAATTAAGCTGTCTCCATCTTTAGAAGTCAATGGTGAAACCAAATCCCATCTACAGCATTCCCTTAAAATAATGGTGTGGGTTTATTTAAGGGCCCTACACGAGTTTACTAAAAGACTAATTAACTGATAAGTGACAAAATGACTGTAAATAATTGTAGTCATGGTTTACACAACTAACAACAAAAATAAAAGATAACAATGATTTGGCATTTCTGCTGGTGCTGTTAGTTCTCTCCGCTTCTCCACTGAAGCGGAGACGTGATCAATAGACCAATGAGGTTACTGTATCTAACAGTATCCTGATTGGTCTATTGATCACGTCTCCGGAATAATTTTATCATGTCATCTCCGAATAATCTGATTGGTTGAGAACACAACTCCAAACGCACCCTAAATGTTCATGGGATGTAAAACCGCTAGCTATTCACATAATAAATTTATTATTACCTGCAAGCTGCTCTGTATGTGAGCTATCCGGATGAGGTCCTGATCCGGTATGTATGAGCCGGGAACAGCTAACTCCAGATCACGGCAGTTGAGCAATCGAGGGCTCACGAACTGCAGTTCTAAAGACGCCAATTGCAAAAGTTGGCGACTAATGCGCCGGAATACGTGGTAGTACAAGTCCCACGCTTGGTTTAGGTCGCGGACTAATCCTGACTCCTAGAAGAAACAACCATATATTAAAATCACCAATATAAGGTGTGGTTGATATGAGAGTAGCGAGTGGCAGAGATGTGTAGGGGACACGTTTCTTCTATAGATTAAAGTAAGGATTTAGTTATGTTGTATGCACAAGAGATGACGCTACTACTGCCAAGTGCCACATCAAAACTAATGAAAAATGTGGTTCTTCTATAACGCTTGCCTAAAATGAAACAGAAAAGAGAGCCCAAAATTTAAGCACTTTGTAAGAATAAAAACTCAAACCACTAGCCTACTATCATGTTTTAATGTCAATCATAGAAATTACCTAGTCAATTCAATTGACTAGTCTAAAAATTTTTAGTCAGTAGGTACCCTTATTATAAATGCGAAAGTGTGTTTGTTTGTTGGTTTGTCCTTCAATCACGTCGCAACGATGCAACGGATTGACGTGATTTTTTGCATGGGTATAGATAAAGACCTGGAGAGTGACATAGGCTACTTTTTATCCAGGAAAATCAAAGAGTTCCCATGGGATTTTTGAAAATCTTATTCCACGCGTACAAAGTCGTGGGCATCAGCTTGTAATAAATAAGTATGTAAATCATCGAAGTTCCCAACTAATCGAACTCCTACGGCGTTAAGTTGCTCTACCACTTGTGGAATAAGAGCTAAAACAAATAAAATATATCGAAAAAGAAAATGTTCATCAGGCACTAAATGCTCCTTACCTTAAACCGGTTACACCATTCCTGCGCCTCATTGAGATCTCTCCCATACGCTTGACTAAACGATGCTTCCTTTGATGTCTTCGGGCCTCTTTCCAACATCGCGTGCAATGGCTCCAAAGTTTTAAACATAGCCTTGACGTCGTGCTCACTGAAATACAATCTAGAAGCTTCTTCCAAAGCCTCATGCCATTGCTCGTGCCACAATATAGCGACTCGGATGAGCTCCTCAGATATCATGGCCGCCTGGTTGACTAAATTAATTGAGTGGGTACACATCGATTTCAGAATTTGATTCGCAGCATTCTTACGATCAACAAAGGATGATTTAGACGCCACTGTCAAAGGATAGACTAGGGCTTGAGGATGCGATTTGCCGATATCAATGAGCAGGGAATGAATAAGCTTTCCAACTAAAGCTCTCGGGGTGTCAATTCTTGCAATAAGTTGAGGTATGACTTGAAGCCACACATTAATTTCTATAGTCCTTATCCCTTCAACTAGGGCTTCATGAACGGCGGGATGGTGTCCATAATCGAACCACAATGTGAGCAATCGCAAGGTATCTTGCAAAGAACTGCCCTGGGATAAGTTTATCGATTTGAAAAATCCTTCAACTGCAGGCACAGTGTGAGTTTGAATGTACTCTGTAACGGGTTTGGTCTCTTCAGGATTGGACGTATCGACTTCCTGGTGTTTGTAAAACAGAACCGTTTCAAAGTTCATATAAGCCCACGCATGCCAGGCTTTGTACCAATCTGATGCTAAGTTAGTTGCGGCTGAGTAGTTTCGTAGTATTTCTGGAATAGACTGTTGATTGATGCCTAGTAATGATTCGCACCAGGATCCTAGCTTCAGATGACAACGAGCGACAAGCCTGCAATGTTCTGCGTCTCCCGTTTCGACTGCATCGACGTAACGTTGGAGCTGGTCATATGCAAGTTGTTTGTCTCCAGCGACCCAAAGATGTTTAGCGTATGCGAGCGTCAGTCTAGGCCTTTGAGTTGGAAGAGGTTTGTCTCGATTCTGATTAGGATCCATTCCAAGAAGCATAACTAGCGTTTTATGGGCTTGCCGCGGCGCCCCGTTCTTCCTGCATAGTGAGGCAAACTTTAGCCACGTCGCCATATCTTCTTGAGGCGTCAAAACTAAACCTCGCACTTGCAAAATTTTTCGCCAATCCTCTACCAATCTCTGTCCACCTTGAAGTCTCGTCCACCAAGCTTGCTTTATCGATTCCCTCCTTTCAGGAACCAACTTGTACGTAATCACTTCCTCTAATTCAGCAAGCAATTGAGCATTCACTAAAGCTCCATACGCTCTTTGATAGCTTTCGCCGGCCATTGCGGTCAATTCCGAGT
This sequence comes from Maniola hyperantus, assembly GCF_902806685.2. NCBI lineage: Eukaryota > Metazoa > Arthropoda > Insecta > Lepidoptera > Nymphalidae > Maniola > Maniola hyperantus. The sequence goes on from NC_048554.1 coordinate 10,042,410, forward strand.
CCAGTAGCGTTCTAGCTTGATCGATATTTAATTTTGATAAACTGTAGTCTTCGTTGTGAATATTTAGAACGGCTCTATAGAAAGCTCCGTCTTGCGTATTATCCGGTAAGAAATTCACATATTTAACCATAGAATCCCATTCGTTCAACCCCCAAGCGGCGGCAGCGGCCAATCTTGCTGCTTTAAATTTTTCCTCATCGCACATTCTCGTCCAACGCTTGGATACGGTATTATACAACTCCGTCCACTCGCCTAGGGCTTCGTAACAGCGCATTTCGCCCAGGTAGGCCTCCATGTTATCATCATCCCCTACTAATTTTGCGCCATAGAGATTTAATGCCTTCTCCCAATTATGCAGTTTCTCATACCATCGTATTTGAACTTTCAAGTTAGTATCGCCGGCTTCCCGTTGAGCCATCACACGTTCGAGTAATCCTTCGGCTGCCTCTTTTTGCTGCAACTTGTTATTGATGTGTATTAAAGCCTCTACTACCTGAGAGGTCGCCCCGTTTCGGAATTCTTCCTCCTGCAAAATGATCAGTTTTTAATAGTAAAATGGGAGAAAAGCTCAAAAAATACCAAACCAATCAAAAGCAACGCAACTTTTTTTAGTATTGAAAATGTAATTGACGTCGCAGAAATTTTCGTGAAATTGTGAACGTATAGAAATATAGTACGCGACAGGTCGAAATGGCAATCGGGAAAGGACGCCTCGCACACCCCACCCCGATTGCCGTCTCGACCTGTCACGTTCTAAAGGTATGTTTCCTACATTCAACGTTTCGATCGCGATCATTTTGGCGAACATCAAAGGAATTCGCGTCCCATTGTATTTTATAATCTCCACATACACAGAATACCTATAACACTCAACTTTACATTTTTAAAAATCGATTTTGCAACGTTACACACGCAACTGTGTTTTATGGTGTGGCGGTACTTAATGTACAATCAGCCCCCCAATTGTGTAAGAATAACCATTTCATGGCTATCGCAATCGTCAAGAAATTCTGCCATTTGATTGGTTGATTCGTTGTTTACATTTTTTCACAGCCAATCAAAGGGCAGAATTCTTGACGATTGCGATAGCCATGAAATGGTTATTCTTACACAATTGGGGGGCTGTAAGCATACAAACTACAAACCTTATAATGAAGTGCTTTAGCATATGCCCTGCAATGCATAGCCCTTTCACCAAGAAGCTGTGTAGAGATTGGTAAGGCCCCTCCTTCACAATGCTCCATGAACTCCGCGAGGTTCAGTACCGTGTGAGCAAGTTCGGGGGCATCGGGAGCTGTTAAGGCTTGCTCTAAAGCATTGGAGAGTTCCGTACGTGAAGTGCTATCGAGCTCCGTCCAGCAAGAGACGAAGGCTGCGTTGAATAGATCGCGCAGCAACTGGGAATAGTTGTGTGCGAGAGTTCGACACGCCCTGAAAAGTTTTATTAGATTAATATATTATGTAGTCAAAAGCCGACATTCCACTAATCCTCGGTTTGCACAGACAGTAAGTTATCACATCAAAAATAAGTCAAAAACCAAAACAGGAGGTTTAGGGTACTCTACGACCAAAACGTGTGAGATAGATACAATGTGACGATCGCATTCATTTTTGGCTGATATACTATACTGTCTAAAATGCAGTCTAAGCAAAAAGGTAACGCAAACTCTGATAATTCTGATTGTATTAAACACAATGTGAGTATCATAACTTTAGTGTTAGTCTTAATGTTTAGTGCTTTTGACGTTAAACCATAAGTTTAGTTAACTATCAGATTGACCAAAAATTCATTAGTCAGCGGTTTGCTTTGGACTTAGCTTCAAACCTCTTGCCTGACCTGAGAATTGACTAGGCAAATCTAGAAACGGCGTTATTTCAGCTTTTGAGTATAAAGTTTACATACATCACTACCCATATTATCACTACCCTCAATACCCATATTATAAATGTTAAAGTGTTTGTTTGTTGGTTTATCCTTCAGTCACGTCGCAACAGAGCAACGAATTTTTGGCATGGATATAGTTAAAGATTTGAAGAGTGATATAGGCTACTTTTTATCCCAGAAAATCAAAGAGGTCCCATGGGATTTTCAAAAACTTAAATCCACGCGGATGATCATCTTTCTTCATTATTTCTTTTAATTTCTAATATCTTACAAATTAAAAGAAATAATCCAAATTTTAACTTAAAATAAAATCTCAAATGATTTTAACCTCAAAGCGGGGCTGGGAGATTCAGTAATCAGCCCAATGCTGAAAGGTCGCAACCATTCCAGCCAATCGTCCTTGGACACTCGACTGCTTACTGTCCACGCCACTTTTAGACTGTGTGCGTTCACGTAAAGCTTGCGTCCTGAATGGGATGGGTCGCACGCTACTATGCGTGTCTGAAAAAGTAACCATCGTTTCAAAGCTGACATTTTAAAAAGGCTTGAACCCAGGAAAAGTGTCGGTAATTCTTTCCTCCTTCCTTGGTCTTTGATCCTTTCTCTAAAAAGCAGATAATTGCAAAAATGGTTTAAAAGTTATCGCCAAAAACATGGGTATTTAGAAAATTTGATGTTTTTTTTTAAAAGTTTGCTACATAGGACCTAATTAAAAACCTTAGTCCTATGTAGCATTATTTTTTAGAAACATCAGTTTTGAAAATTTCCAGGTATTTCGGCGGAAACTCAAAATTTTTATTTTTCCGCCTTTTAGAAATAAGCATCCTTGCATAACTCTGGTGTAAAGACAGCCTTAGAACTACAGTACAAAATACAGGTTGGTACACACCTCTTGGTTATTATTCCTAGGCCTTCGTCTTGTGCTCTGCAAGAAATCGTCCACAGATAATGTTGTATTGGACTGCAACTTTGAAAGCATCAATTCGTAATTATGATGCTGAATCCTGTGTTTTGTTATGACTTTCTGAACTAGGGGAATAAAGTCATTATATTTCCGACCCAGTTGAATGATCAAAGCGCATAATGTGTCCATAGCTGTCGTACGAAGAGGGGCACACGTGTCCAAACTTCTCACAAGGGGATGAATTATTCTGGACACAAGTTCGCTATAATTCAAGGAGTCTGAAAGATAATCAACTGTTTCCATTGCAACTTTTGCTACTGGTATAGGGCAGTCCGATGCATCAAACAACTTGACTATCGACGGAATCACCAAATGCATATAATCATCAAGGTTATCTTCAAACTTTTGTAGAGCATAAAGTAGCTTCTCAGTAACAAATCTGTCTTTACTTGTATCGTGAGCGAGGACGCGTAATATTTGCGGCATCAATTGAGGCAAATATACTTTAAACTCGGATCCGAGAGCCCATGCGATGTGTTCGACCAGCAATATTAAAGTTGGTTGCAAAGGACTGTTTGGAGTCCAAAACTCCTTGATCAGTTCGAAAATTTTATCCAAATAGTTCCGAATATGGTGTTTCACGATTGCAATAAGTTTGGCTAGTTGCGTAAAGAGAAATTCTCTGAAGTTATTATTATTTTCGGTAGCTCGGGCCACAAAAAGAAGACTTGGAGTTACGCGTGAGATGTATGGTACGCATTTTATGCCAAGGGACTGGAATATAGCCGTTACGGCTTCAACCACATTCTTATGATGTTGTTGCAGTGTCTGGTCGCGTAGAATACGCATCAGAGTCGAGATCACAATCGCCGGATAGTATTCATCGAGCACAGGTGAAGACATGTTCACGAGCATTTCACTTGTGGTCATATCGAAGTTGTTTTCCTCTGCCTTGCTATCAGCAACTGGCACTAAGCTAGAATCAGGCTGGCCATCGATTAATCCTCTAGTCACCTTGTGTTTGTAAGGATCTAAGGCGCCCAAAAGTCCCAAGACACGAATCGTTTCTCGCCTATCTTTGGGTTGCTGTTCCGTTTTCAAGAAGTTTAGTAAAACATCCATTAGGTTCGGGTATTCAGTGTACGGTGTAACGACGTAGCCCGTCGCACTAATAAGCTGACCAAACGCCCATAAAGCAACACTTCTTTTCTCTGTAGCAGAAGCATCGGATAGTAAATCCAGGAGAATTGATAATAATTCAGGCAAACATTTTTTTAAACCAGTATTATCTCCATGGACATCAGCCAAGTCCCCTACAGCTTTCAAAACGCTGATTACTACACCAGGATTTAAATCAGGTTCCTTTAATTTAGGAACAAGGACATTGAGGATAGTTTCCATGTATGGTTTAACAAGTTTTGGAGCATGTAAAATGAGATTATCTAACATCCTAGCTGCCTGCTCCTTATTTCTGCCCATTCCAGAATGTTCCAGTTCAGTTAGAAACTGTATTAAAGTCTTACGAAGACCGGGCATCACATATGCGGGATTGACTGAACTTAATCGACCGATGGTACAAATGGCTAGTTCCCGAATTTCTAAATGTTCATCATTCATTGCAATGAAAAGGAAACTTAAATTTTCAATCTGAGCTAAATGGGTGTCGAAGATTTTCGTCAGAGATTCCAATACCCAGTATCGGACTTCGTAATCTGGGTCTGTGACGGATACAACCAACATTTTGCCCACAACTTCAGCAGTTAGCATGGTAAGAGTTCTAGATGGCGTTCTCATAGTTCTGACTGTAGCATCGGCTAGTAATTTCGCTGCGGTTTTCACTGCTTCCACTCTAATCTCCTGTTGATCGCTCTGTAAGAAATGATCGGCGCATCGTCGGACAAAGGTTAATAAGCTGTGTTGGCCCACAAAATGGAATGTCCCTAGTGTTCTCAATGCCAGAACAATGCTGGCAGTATCCTGTTGCTCTATGGGGACACTAATAGTGCTCTGTTGTTCTAAGCTTCGCGGCACACCGGGATGCAAGAAAGGTTTATTCCTTAATACTTGCGAGAGCATATTTAGGAGACCCTCGGAAATTTCACACTTAAGTGAAGGTAAATTTTGACATAATTCCTTCAAACATATGGTCAACGATGGACTTAAACCGGTTACAAACATTGCATCAAGTAATTCTTTAATATCAGTGACCACTAGATCTTTGACTGCGCTACTTAGTAAAGTGATGCATGCGAAAATGGATGGGTCAATCCACATCTTCTTTTTGGTTTGAGTATCTCTTACAGGCAGAGCTTGTTTGATCACATCCATTATTTTTGGAATATAAATCTTTATATCCCCTTCTATAGCTGCTGCCATTAGACCTAATGTAGTGAATGCCATGTTTCTATCTTTTTCCCTACTCTTTATTGAATTGAGTAAATAGTACATGGTAGCAGGCAAGTATTTCCTTAAGAATAACTCTTTATTAAATGCTGCTAGTCTTGGAATTATAATGAGCAGCGTTTGTGGTACTCCTTGTGTTTTGAGAAGCCTCTGGCAAGACATGGCATCTGAAATGGAATTCTTTGATATAAAGGAATTATAAATAAGCTAGAGAAAACAAAAGTTAAAATGGTGAAGTAGTTGAAGTTTATTTTCATGAAGCTGTATTCTTCAGGAACATAGTCTTGTTACACCCAGATCTTTACTCAATTAAATTTTTATGATTATGACTATTGTGGAAAGGATGTTAGGTTTTAAAAGCAGTAACCTGTACCACGCCGATAACAATTTGCATTGTGCATTGTATTTTACTATGAAAATTATTTTTTAAGCTTAAATTTTCGTGAGTGTCAAAAAGATTAGAATTAGTGATGAAACTATTCACGATGCAAACAGTTTTCTCAACACAATCGTCATCATCATCAACCGATAGACGTCCACTACCTTGAAACCCCAACGTCTATCGGTTTACTGAACTTCAGCTTCGCAACCCGGCGAGCTATGTTGGTTTCTCAAGTTCTCCTACAGATCTCATTTCTGACTTGATCATATTGTAGAGAACGCAACACAATATATATTTCTATTGGCATTGAGCTTTAAGCTGTTTAAGGCACTTCAACCTATTCATCCAAACTTTAATGGTACCTAATGTTGTGTAAATAAACTAAACTAACCTTGACAAATTCTCTCAATCTTCTCCATCAGCAACTTTCTACATACTTCCGATTCATAGTTAGGAACTGGATACTGAACGTTTTCAGTCTTGAAGCCATCGCACAAGTACCCTCTCTTTACAGACGGACTGTGGAGCTTCGAACTTATAAAGATTATATCATCGGAGACAGTTATATCCTCCTGCGTATCTAGGCTTTGCATTAGATAGGTGTATTTCTTCTCCCATACTGCATTTGAGCATCTTAATAGTTCATTTAGTATAAGTAAACCTCCATGAACTCTATCCTCTTTGGTAATACCCTTTTCTCTAATCGGGACCTCCTCAAATGATAGCATAGCCTCTTCATAACACTGCATATACCATTGCGGTTTCGCCGTTGATTGTTTAGCCGTTTCCCGCTGGGCGGTCACAACTAAACCAGCTCTTAGTGCTTTTGCAGCTGCTTCTCTGATTTGTTGCTTAGGATCTTTTAGAGCAATTAGTATATGATCAAAGAAACCAGACACTTGTTGATAAAAGTATGTTGGCATGGCAATAGCTAATTCTTTTAGCAATAAAACAGCAGAATGCCTTCGACCTTCATTTCTTTCTTCTGATAACCATTCAAAAGCTCTTTTTACCTCAAACTCTACATATTCCGCTCTTTTGACTCCTGACACAGTCGCTAGACGTCCAACTGTTTTAGCAGCCAGTTCCATTACACCTACATCAGAGGATGGTAGGAGATTTCTCAAATAGTTTGCGAACCTGGTTATTCTGGTTTTTGTTGTATCGCAATCACCTCCAATAAGACACACTGAAAAAAAGTTATGTGTATTTATCCATACTAATATTATAAATGCGAAAGTGTGTCTGTCTGTCTGCTAGCTTTTCACGGACCAACAGTTTAACCGATTTCGATGAAATTTGGTACAGAGTTAGCTTACATCCCGGGGAAGGACATAGACTTTTTAGCCTGGAAAATTAATGAGTTCCCAAACGATTTTTAAAAAACCTAAATCCACGTGGACGAAGTCGCGGGCATCATCTAGTTTTAAAATATGTGTCAAATTGAGAATCTCCATCATTTTTTATAAGTTGGTTATACTGATAATGTTTGACTTACAAAAACCATATAATGCACTTTAGATGAGCTTGAAGGTTTGAAAGCATAGCACATAACATAATTTTGATCATAGAACTACTATAACTTAATATTCATGGGGGCAGAATTATTTCAGCAGTTCTGTTGTTGTCAGGTTAAAAAATCACCTTGTAAACCAGTTAATAACCCCTTATAAAAGCTTGCTTTATGATCATAGATTTTTCAGTATGATTATGCACAAGAAAGCAAATTATCCATACTCATATCAGTTTGTTTGTATGTCAGCTAGCTTTTCACAGTCCACCTGTTCAACCAATTTTGACAAAATTCCGGGGAAGGACAAAAGCTACTTTTGGTCCCAAAAAAATTAAAAAATTCTTTTAGGATTTTTTAAAACTATATACAGGAGGATATAGTATGGCATCATATAACTATTTGGTTACAGAGATAGCTTGCATCCTGTATATGGGTATAAGATACTTTTTACCCCGCAAGGTCAGTTCTTTAGAATTTTTAAAAAACTTTAATCCCTGTATCGCCGGGTGTCATCTAGTTGCTTATATTGCTCTATGAATTTTCCTGCATGAGGGTATAACACCGCCCAACTGTGGATTGTTGAGAATTGCTTAACCAAAAACCCCAGTTTTTTTGGCTCGATTCGGGACTAGAACCCAGGATCTCATGATCTAGCTAGATTTAACCCAATAAGCGAGCAACTATCAACGAGGGAGTTATGATACATACCTATGGCCAGTACACCACCTTTTTTCTCGTGAACATCGTTGCTGGAAACCATCTCAAATATTTGGTGGTTAAACTCATCGAGGAACTGCGTGAGCTCCTCTTGCGGCACCTCCCGCAGCTCGGTCTTTGCATAGTGATACAGTTCCCGAGCTGTTTTCGTCTGTATATCCACATTTCGGTTCTTCAAGCCCGCAACAAACGCGGGCACTTGATTTGACATTTTTATTCACGGCGCCAGAGCGCACAAGCAAACATAATAATATATTATATATATAATTAATGTGTTCTAAATTATAATTTATAACTCAAACGCGAGAACAGAGATACGATCTTCGATCCACAAGGCACAAATCACCACAACGCCACAAAAAAAATTGCGTCTGCGTTTTTGCAATTTTTAGGTCTATTTTATAAAATATAAACACAAAACATGAAACCACCACAGAAATATGACCATAGAGAAGACGAAATGACGAAAATTCAATATGATATCGATGTCTCGCAGTAACTGCAGCCTATGTAAAAAGTACTCTGTGACCAATGTACTCTGTGCTGTGAACTGATGAGTAACTTGGCCACAGAACTTGGCAGAAAGCACTGACCTAGGAATGGCAGGAAGGAGCAGGAAGGTCTGTGCAGGAAGAGCAGCAGCCATCCATAGAGTACAGTTTAAAGAGCAATGATCTATGCCACAGGCCACCACAGGGGCGCTCATTCAATCATTCATGTCATTCTTTTGATTTGAAGCTTCGTTTTCTTTCTCTGTCGTTTAGGTACCTAATGTACGGGCGGTCATCGTTCAAGATATCCGTATAAATTATTAAATGAAGGTGCTATAAGTGTTGATTTTATGAAAAAGCTGTAGGTTATAAATTGTTAAATAATGATCTTGCTGGAGATCAATAATAGAATTATAGAAGAAACACTAACAGTTAAATATAAAAATGCACTGGCGCGGTGAGTACGTTACGCTTAGAAAGTTTACCTGTTTTTATAACGACTGCGATCTCTATTGGCTGTGCGGTTCCTATAAGTGTTGTTTTCTGTAATAAGTGCTTATCTTAAGAATAATTAAATGAGAATTTGGTTCATAACCCCTTGTAGAAACTTGACAAATGTCAAATAGATTCCGCACAGGGTGGGCCCACGTTGGCCGCGGAATATGCAAAATTCGAATCATATTGGTATTATGTCAGTGTATTCATGGTATAAATTTCCCCAAACCATGGCTGTGCCGTGACGTGATACGGTCTATATCAGCGCTGATGAGTCATGTCAGTCGGGTGCGGAAACGTTCCATAAATTGTTTTCGTATTCCTTAGGTAGTAAACAATATTATATTTTTATTATTGTTATACTTACTGATGTACAAACAAAGAGGGAGATATAATTTAGTGGCTTACAGGAAATGAGTAATAACATTGCTTTTGCTGCAAATTGATGTACGAGCTTATCAAGTCAGCCCCCCTAAAACCAAAGTTTGATGCATCAATATATGAGAATCAAATTCCCACTGATTGACTGATACTCCTCCACTAGTTGTACCCAGGAAATTAGTAATTGGTACACATACAAAGCAAGTACATAACCAAAGCTTGATCATATTATAATCAATAGTAAATTAAGAAAGTCCAAATACTGATTGTGTGACACTCTTTACCTTGGTGGCTCCCGTAATAAGAGTTATAAAGTTTTCACCCACACAAAATTACCAAGTGTACCAGTTTCTACTATTAAAATTTTAAATTCACAATTTAAACTGTACTAAATCAGCCAAAACCTATTATTACAATGTTCATTGATATTACATTGTATTTTCTATAGATTAAAATTTTTTTTCCAGCTTAAAGCCTGAATCCATAGATGTGACGCTTGCAGACTTTGACGGTGTGCTCTTTCATATATCCAATGTAAATGGGGATAAAACCAAAGTTAGGGTACGTTGAATACAAAGTTTTTGATAAAAAATCTGAGTCATACTGATAACGGTGCAGCTTTAAGGAAAACAATCACACTCCTTATATTAATATGTAAAATATGAAACTGTGTTATATTAATTGTAAAATGTAATGTAAGCAAATATTTGAATAAGTAATATTTGTTTGAACATCAGCTTTTTAATTAAAACTGGTACTCATTATGTATTCAAATTAAATTGATAAAAACAAATGCTTGTTAATTACCACAAAGTAGGTACCACTTTAGTATTCTGGAAAATAATATCATGGCTTAATTTGGTTTCAGTTTTATGTACATAAGTGTAAAGCAATCTATCAAATCCATTTCAAATATATAAATATTATAAATGTGAACATGTGTCTGTCTGTCTGTTACCTATTCATGGACCATCTGTTTTACTGATTTTGATGAAAGATTTAACTTAAGACAGCTTTCAAGACAGACATAGGCTACTTTTTATTCCAGAAAATAGAAGAATTTTTAAAGAACTAATTCACGATTTAGGTAGTTGTCATCCAATCATGAATATTTTGAATTACACTATGGTTGATTCACATTTTTTAAATCTGATTCCACAATGTATTAATAGTTCAATATTGACATAATGCCGCATTTAAATAAATATATTGGATCACTGCATTGAAAAATGTGTACAAGCTATTACGGCAAAGTTTTCTAGGAGTATAACAATAACCAGAAAATCTTGTAGATTTCAGTCCATTGAGCTTTCGAAGCTTTTATTAGAGTGACTGCTGATCTTTTTGCTAGCTCTTCTCAATATAATTTGCTTTCCGAACTGTGGCAGTGGTGGCAGTAGGCTTGAATTGTCATAAACAAGTTGACTCTACATAACATAAAGATTTTTAATTTCGACTATTCTTCCTAATACATGTTACTTTGTCTTACAATAGTTTATTGTTGTTATTTATCTTACAGTAGTTTATTTTAAGAAAAAAAAATCTATTCTATAATAATATTCATTCTATTGCATTTTCCAGGTTAGTATATCACTGAAGTTTTATAAGCAGTTAGAAGAACATGGGGCAGATGAACTGCTCAAAAGGGTGTATGGAGAACTGCTCACTGAACCAGAATCTGGTAAGTGGACTTATCATTTCATGCCTATTAGTTATCAAAACCATTAAGGTGGTGTGACCTATTTCTGAAAATGAATACTAGTTATAATTTTTATGATAGTATTTTTACCTACACTAAGGAAATTTCAAAAATATTTTATTTTACCCCTAAGGGGGTGAAATAGAGGTTTGAAATTTGTGCAGTCCACGCGGACGAAGTCGCGAGCATGAGCTAGTTATAAAATATTTTTGTACCATTAATTGGAGTTAACAGTACAGTAAATTATATCAGGGATATTGCCCAACTGCTTATTAGAGTGAAAAGTGATATGGTTCATGAAGCACTAGCTAATAGCTATTGTCTGTGTAATTAGTACTTTTCTTACTACCGCTTTAATAGTACTATAAATATATATCACATTCTTCTCTATAATAATAGTATTTGTATTACATAACAAGGTACAGTTGGCGTTAGGAAAAAATAACCTTGAATTTTCACAGTAAGTGATATTTTATCGATCTATAGTCCGCAACAGGTCGAGATGGCAATCGTGGTATGAGGTGGGGGAAGCCCCGCACACCCGCACTCGCCCGCACCGGGTTAGTGTAGGGCGTGTGCGGAGCATTCCCTCCCCGGTTGCCATCTCGACCTGTTGCGTACTAAACCTATATTGTAGTTCAAAGTGTCGAGTGACGGTAGGGATGTCTACCGCCGCGCGATTGGTTCGATAGTCAACATTCGCTTCCCGCTCAAGTACTGTACGGTACCTATGTACCAGTGTTACAGTAATAATTTCAATGTATTTTTTTTGCACATAATATTTAGCTAATTCTGTAATATTTCTGTTTTCTGTTATAAGATGTGTGTAAGTTCAAGACAATACTTATATTCATTATATTAATTAATAAATAAAAGTGCTGTTTTAAAAATGTGTAATCATACATGCTTTTAGTAAAATTCGTAATATCTCTTTACATGACATACATTGTATGTACATTATGAGTATAAAAGTTAACAACAATTTAACGTTAAAATGAATTACATGCTGCCTACAATGTGTTTATCTGTCTGAATTGAATAATTTTGTGATAAGATTAAAACTTGGACTTTAAAGAATGACTCCCTGATAAGATTCCAAATCAATTTTTCTGTATTTCAGAACATAATGTATGTCATGATGACTTAATTAAATTGTCAGGTTTTGCCACTGATTTTCCTTAAAACATTCTGAATTCTGAAATATCTTTAGTAAAATAATAGTAGGTACCAATAACTAATATAAAATAATAAAAATAAATAAATAGTCATTTATTTTAGGCAATTTGAACCCATGTGAACATAAATTACATACAAATACAAATGTACATTTGTTTAAAAACAAGAAAATGAAAAAATTATAAAATAAAATAATAAAATTACAAAAGAATGTCTGATATACTGTTATATTCATTCATACTTACCTCCATATTAATATCATAATTTATAAATGCGACAGTGTGTCAGTCTGAATGTCTTTCTGTTACGTTTTCCATTCAATCACTGCATCCGAAATACAGACAATAAATCAAACTGATTGTACGAGATTTTTAAAAACCTATATCCACACGGAATAAATTGCGGGTATTAGTTAGTAAATTAACTAAACTAACTAAAAAAACCAGTTATTTATGTTGCAAGTGCGCTAAGTAGAAAATTATAGTCTAGACGCGTTTAATCCATACTTCCATACTTAATATAATATTATAAATGCGAAAGTGTGTCTGTCTGTCTGCTAGCTTTTCACGGCTCAACCATTCAACTGATTTTGACGAAATTTGGTACAGAGATAGCTTGCATCCCGGGGAAGGACATAGGCTACTTTTTATCCCGGAAAATTAAAGGGTTCCCACAGGATTGTTAAAAACCTAAATCCACGCGGTTGTAGTCGCGGGCATCATCTAGTAAAGAATAAATATTACCGCACGGTTTGTATAGGTAGCCAAGGTTGCGGTGATAATTCATTTTATAGTTTAGTTTAGGTGTAATAATAGCCCCTTTCCTAGCAAAAGTAATGAAAATCAAATATTTTGTTGCAGGTTACAATGTATCAGTACTACTGGATATGGAGACCATCCCAGAGGACTGGGAGGCGATCGTCAAGAAGGTGGGCCTGCTGAAGCGGAACTGCTTCGCCTCTGTGTTCGAGCGCTACTTCCGGCTGCAGGAGGACGGCGATGTGGGCCACAAGCGCGCCGTCATCAACTACCGCCAGGATGAGACCTTGTTAGTATAGGCTGTAATCTTTCTTCATAGTCGTATTCCTCCTTACTAAGGGTCTTGACTCTTTTTCATAATCACATAATGGCAGTTATCTTGGGATGATAATGCGGCGAGTCCCCAGATCCTTCCGCACACAACTCAGCAAGATTTCGATTCTTAGGTCTTTACAGTTAGCGATAATAACCAGGACCGACGGTTTAACGTGCTCTCCGAGGCACGGAGGAAACGAAAAGGCCATGTTTGCGCCTCCGAAGCCGGTCACCCATCCAGTTACCGACTTGGGTCAACGTTGCTTAACAATCGCAATTGATTGATATGCGTTGTCACAACTAGGCCACATGTCCCTCCCTCAGGCTGTTAATAGAAATATTTATTATTCAAATAAATTGTTACAAAGTGTTTTGGATTGCTTATTTTAATTGTATGATTCTGACGTTTTCGAGGTTATTGCGAAAATGACATTATAATCCAAGATGGCCGAAGTACTTTTTCTGCCAAACTAAAAGTGTCGTTCCAGATACGTGGAAGCGCAAGAAGACCGAGTGACAGTGGTGTTCTCGACAGTTTTCCGTCATGAAGACGATGTAGTCATTGGCAAAGTGTTCATGCAGGAACTAAAGGAGGGAAGGAGAGCATCCCATACAGCGCCTCAGGTAATAAAACTTTGTAGAACATTAGCGCTTAATCACCGCTGTTAAAAGGTTTGCCACCCTTGGGTGATAAAAATATTACCCCACAATTAATTTTTTTATTATTAAAGCTTTATTTTCCACACACTATTTTTATTTTTTACAATCTGTTTTAATTAGGTTACACGTGGGGCCCCCTGCGGGTAAAAGCCTCCTCATGCTTTTTCCATGTTTCTCTGTTGATTGCAACATCCATCCATAAGTCGACATTATCAACACCCACAATTACCTACAAAGCCGTACAGAAATATTCATTATCGCACTAGTGCGAGAAGATCTTAGTTCGGAGATTATCGACACATTTTATAGTACCAAGTAATTTATCAAAAGAACCACAAACTAGCCTAAATGACATGGGGAATGACCTAGGCTTCTTGTAAATCCTATAAGTATAATTGCATATTATAATTTTAGCATAGACTCTGTTGTCCCCAGGTGTTGTTCTCACACAAGGAACCACCCCTGGAGCTGTTGGACACCGACGCCAAAGTAGGTGAAAATATCAGTTATGTCACATTTGGTGAGTGAAACCTTTTTATGTGTTTTCATACAATAAACAATATTTCAGTTACAAATCAAAAATCAAGGCAGAGGCGGTCTAGAATAAAGGCAAACAGAATTTTTAAATACTTTTTTTTAAGTTATTTTTAGCAGGCAGGTACTTGATGATGAAACATATGAAACAATTTCTGACCAACGGAGTTCAAGTTCTGTTAACCAGTTCAAGAATAGATTGGACAAACATTAATTCACTGACCACTTCTAGTCTGCCCTTGTTTTGGTTCATGTGTATAATAAGGTTTTAAGGATCTTTGCACATCAAGGCAACATTTTCGCGCGCAGTTGACGCGCGTTTTACGAACTCAGGCTGCCTAACTTTGCATCATCATCATCATCATGATCAACCCACAGAGCACGGGTCTCCTCTCTCAGAATGAGAAGGGTTTTGGCCATAGTCTAACACGCTGGCCATGTGCGGATTGGCAGAGTTTTTACACCTTTGAGAACATTATGGAGAACTCTCAGGCATGCAGGTTTCCTAACGATGTTTTCCTTCACCGTTAAAGCAAATGATATTTAATTAATTAAAACGCACATAACTCCGAAAAGTTAGAGGTGCGTGCCCGGGATCGAACCCCCGACCTCCAATTAGAAGGTGGACGTCCTAACCACTAGGCTATCACAATCACAAAATATAACATACATACAAATTGCAAACAAATTATCACGCGAAGTTTCGTTCAACTACACGTGAAAATGTCACAGTGAGCAAAGATACTTAGTTGAATAAGCGCTTTTCAGTGTAAACTATTTTTGCCGATGTGACTTATAACAATGGTAGTACAGTAACGATAATATTTCATTTAAATTAAAGATAAAAATCATTTATTTCAACCATATCAAGATCATAAATTTTTGTTAGTAATAACACACCTTAAAAAACTAATTTTAGTAATCTTCGTCGCTTTTCTTGAAGTTATAAGTCAAGAAAAGCGAATGTATGGTCTTTGCACCCTCATCTGCAAAATCACATCTGTTACAACTCTGATATGAAGAATGTGTGTCGTTGTGCAGTGCTGTTCCCGCGGCACACGTGCGCGGCGGCGCGCGACAACACCATCGACCTGCTGCACATGTTCCGCGACTACCTCCACTATCACATCAAGTGTTCCAAGGTACTCGTCCGCTACGCCTCTGTACTTACACTTATCTGATTTTAGACTAACTTCGTGGTTTATTAACAACATTCTATATAACAGGTGCCACAATGCATGTCAACTTGGTTAGTTTAGGCTATGATCTAACAACCAAGAATTTTAGCGTTTAAACTATCGTGAGTGATTTCCATTATACATATCTCACACGCGGCTTTACTCACGTGTTTAGTCGACGTTAGCCCGACTAGTTTCGAACCCATCTGGGGTCCTTTTTCAAAGGGAGTCAGTTCTCCCCCCCACCTCAGCCACTTTCACAACGGGCTTTGCGGGCAGCAGCGCTCAGACTCCCTTTGAAAAAGGACCCCGGATGGGTTCGAGTCTAGTCGGGCTAACGTCGACTAAACACGTGAGTAAAGCCGGGTGTGAGATGAGATATGTATCACAAAGAATTTCTTAATGTCCTAATAATCCATTTTTTATAGACAACACTTTTTTAATATCACAAAGGACCCCAGATATCGATTTTGAAAAATCCACCAATTTATCTACGTAATGGCACTGACGCGCTGGCGTCACTCCGTTCTCACTTGTACGAGCGAGAAGCACTGATGTAGCTTACTTATAGGCTACCCTCGTCTAGCTTAGACGTCAGCCAAGCTCAGCCATATCGGCCCTACAATAATTGAAATCATGTGCGGACAGGCCGGTGTTTCGGTAGTAGAATAGGTAACGAAATAAATCACTTCGCTTGTATGGAGTGTCAGGACCTCGGGAGTGTAGTTCAGGTAAAGAGTTGTTCACGTGACACGTGTGGTGTGCGCAGGTGTACGTGCACTCGCGCATGCGCGCCAAGGCGGGCGACCTGCTGAAGGTGCTGAACCGCGCGCGCCCCACGCCCACCTCGCGACCCACCGAGCGGAAGACCATCTCGTGAGTAATACCCGCGCGGCAACTTACTTCAACTAGGGGCCGGCGTACATCTGCCGAAGCTTTCACTGCCAAAGAAATTCAATTATCAACTTTGTCCACATTAAAATAATATCGAAAATCTATCTCCCGAGAGTAAAACGGAATGTCCGATTTGAGTTGTATCAATTGATTTTCGAAATTATTTCAACATAAGCAAAATGAATAATGGTTTGGCAGTGAAAACCGATCTACTCTGCACCTCGCCAGATATACGCCGGCTCTAGTTCTACAGTCCACGCAGACATTGTGCAGCACTAGTACCGGTTATCCAGTGTAAATCGCATGCGGCCTGCGCCAGCCGCCAGTCGATCGGTTTTAGTGGTGGTGTGTAGTTAATGCAATTGAATACCTATATCAACAGTACTAAAACCACGTCCAAACTGGAATTTTGTAGTCCAAATGCAGACTGCATAGAAATAAAAAAAAAAAAGATTCCGACGAATTGAGAACCTCCTCCTTTTTTTGAAGTCGGTTAAAAATAGATTTTTTTTTTTACAAGCTTTTGAATAATATTGAAATATACCACTGGTTTGAAATGCCCGCTACTCCGAAAAGAACCAACAAGAAACACGGCAGTTACTCTTCTAAGTTCATTAACGCTTGTGATACCAAAAAGTGTAGATGGAACGTTTTCTCCCAGATCCTTGCCTCCTCTTAAGGGAACTTGTAGGTCTTCTATGAAGTTGTTTCATGCCCGAAACACAATAATTGAAAACTCTAAAAAACTAGTAGGTAGTAAATTATTGCCAATCATATAAAAAATTTAAATCGCCCGTTTTTAGGGTTCCATACCTCAAAAGGAAAAAGGAACCCTTATAGGATCACTTCGTTGTCTGTCTGACTGTCTGTCCGTTTGTCTGTGTCTTGTCTGACGTGTCTGCCAAGAAAACCTATCGGGTACTTCCCGTCGGTCTGGAATCACAAAATTTGGCATGTAGTTAGGTCTTATTCTTATAGCACAAGTAGAGGAACCAATCCGAAAACCGTGAAATTGTGGTAACATCACAAAAAACCATCAAGACTTGTGTTGTCATGGCCAAGTTAGTTTACTAAATCATATCTAGATGGCGCAGTCCGCCATTCACTTTCAAATTTTTATTATACTGGTTTGAGATTTCTTCGTGTGCGACGTCGACTCGCACTTGACATGTTTTTTGCAAATTTTTTGCAAGTTTGAATGTTTGTTACAGCGGAAGAACGTTTGTGAGGCGAGATTGAGTGTTGCGAGCCGGCGAGACGTAGACGCCGAACATCGCCACTCCACACCACTCGGCTGCACTCCGGCCGTCACACCACTCACCATCTACCACCTACCACCTACCACTTATCAGATACCACTACAGTACGCGTCAGGAAAGTTGAAAATTGAGTTGTTATTGTGCTCCGCGCAGGATATGGCTAAAAACGACGTTTTTGCCGCTCTCTCCTAAAAGAGTTAATTTTTGAGTTATCGCCTAAAAACGTGAACTTTCAAAAACTGATATTTCTAAAAAGAATGCTACATAGGTCCAAACAAAAAAGTTACTAAAAACTCTGGTCCTACGTAGCATTAATTTTTAGAAACAGTTTTTTTAATTTTCACGTTTTTTTGGAAATATTCAAAAAGTATTTTTTGCAGTTAACTGCTTTACGCTTTATACATTTTTGTCACACGGCTGTTCTACGTAACATTAAAGTCATAAAAGATTGAAATAAAAAGCACATGCCCGTAAAATGGATTAAATACACTATGTGTTGCTTAGAAGCTTTTTTATGTGACACTAACTGTGAAGTTGGTATGGCGCCACCACACGTACCCTTACTTATATATAACAAACAGAGAGATCTGTTTGGCTCTATCATTTGTATGGGTACGTAACAGAGAGAGCGCTATACTAACATCTCCGAGGAATGAAGTTAGTATAGCGCTCTCTCTGTTTTTGTATGGGCTTAGGTAGAGAGAGCGCAATACCAATTTGAATATTCCCGTTTGAATATTTGAGCGAATAAGAGCCGTTTCAACTATCGTGACGTGACTGTAGCTTACCCTTATTTACCACCTACCGCCGTGTTCAAAACCGGACTCCAATCACAGTATGTACCAAATTTATTAAGTTTTTGTCCATATTTCCATATAAACAAAGCGGCGGATGTAATACATGACACGAAAGTTGAAAATGTGAGTTGCACGCATCACCTTTTTTGACGACCTGCCTGGCGCAGTAGAGTGCGCCTCTGTATCGTAAGAGCGATTACGCACTGCACTTCCTTCATCAGAGTCCTATCCGTCATCCGTGAGAATACCAGCGATTATCTACGACATGTCATAAGCTCCCATACAAAACGTAAAGGAACGTATTTGTCACGGACTCGGATCGGATGAGTGCGTGACCGCCGTAAGGGGAGACAGAGGTTTGATTCCCGGCAGGGTCAATTTGGGAATTTTCTAGTTTCCGGTTTTGGTTTGGTGGGTTTAGTCGTAACTAGCACCTTACCAACTAAACCATGTTAAGCAATTAGGCGTGCCGCTACTATGCAGCATACAAACCAAATAAGGATATGATTTAAATAAAAACGTCCTGCCAGGTTAGTATGTCTCCATGTTAGACTGCATCATTACCCTAGGTCCAAAAGCTAGGTTGTCATTTTTTTTTTATTCAGATACAAGTTAGCCCTTAATTGCAATCTCACCTGGTGGTAAGTGATGATGCAGTCTAAGATGATAGCGGGCTAACCTGGAAGGGGTAGGGCAGTTTTTATTAAACCCATACCCCTTTGGTTTCTACACGGCATCATACCGGAACGCTAAATCGCTTGGCGGCACGGCTTTGCCGGTAGGGTGGTAACTAGCCACGGCCGAAGCCTCCCACCAGACCAGACGAGAAATTTAGAGATTATAAAATTCCATGCCAGCCAGGAATTCAATCCCCTGCCAGGAATCGAACCCGGGACCTCCCACTAATAAGACCACAGCGCTCACCACTGCGCCAGGGAGGTCGTCAAAATCAAATTTAAAATTTAAAATCCAGTCAAATTTAAAATCCAGTTTCAACTTTCGTGACAGGTTTGTATGTACTCCTACAGGTGAGGAGACTCTGTCCGAGTGGATGTCCTCAGTAACGAAACTCCGACAATGTGGCTAATTCTGTTGTATACAATCTCTTAAACTAAACTAAAATTAAACATCTTAATCCATTGCTATCTCTTTCATAATGTTTCTTGTGGAAAAGGATAGCTCTAGATTTAGACCTGTTATTTTGTTTTGTTCAGAGATTGTGTACTAAAGAATCAGCCCCAATGTGCGTATTTCCTATAACCAGTGTTAAGTAAACCTATACATTGCACATTTCATGTTAATTTATTGTATCCATATAATGTTTGAAACTTCGAGTTAACTTTGCGTTTGTGTGAATAATAATCAAACATCTTTTTTTAATGCAACGGTCGTTTTATCTGCGTCAAAGTGCCGGAGTTTTAATTACTCGTTTAGCTTTGCGTAAGATGCGTGCTTCGAGTGAAGTCTACTATCAGACCAAACTTGAACTAATTAACGAAATTTTAGTACCCGAACTGATTCGGTCGAGGTTTGCATCCAGAACTTCTTGGTTTTAGAACCTCAGTGCAAAACTATATAATGCGTACAAAATGAGTTCTCACCCGCCATTTTAACTTAGTGTCAATTGTCATGTCAAAAGATATTAGTCCTTATTTTAAAGGTGAACCATACTTTTGACATGACATTGTGGCCGATTCCCTTGTACCCAATCGCTAAACTAAACTAAATTAACAGGTCTAAATATAGTGCTATCCTTTTCTCCAGGCAAAATTATGAAAGGTATAGCAATAGATTTAGACGTGCCATTTTAGTTTAGTTTAGAGGTTGTGTACAACGGAATTAGCCACAATGGACCCATAAAAATGGCGCGTGAAAACTCATGTTGTACGAAAGAAAAATCACGAAAGCGCAAAGCTCGTTTCGTTGTTTTGAGTCCTCACTCCTCACAAAGTACTTATCCCTTGTTTGTCTTTCGTTGCCATCTCGCGGGAAATCAATTGCCAAATATTATGCTCAATATTCGGTGTACATGTTACGTTGGACGGGAGAAATGTGGACATTGTGACCATGTTAAATACTATATTTATTGCGTTGATATATAATAAAACCGAAGATATACAGTTCATTTGGATTGAAAGTGCTAAAAGTGGCCCATTTTTTTGGTCTTTCCAAAATATACGAGTTCAACAAATTCGTTGTCTTTACCGGAAATGAAAAATACTATGATGAACGTGGTTTAAAAAAATCCTCAACAAATCTCGAATGTTATTTTGCATGAAAGTTTTCCCACTACAGTTAGTAAGTTACATCAATATACTGCATACTAGTCGGTCATCCATACGAATTGACCGAATAATGTTGATCGCAATTACAATTTACAACTGAGGCAAACCGCACGCGGCCAAACTTGATACTGAATTCGAAATTCATATTCTATAATGGATTTGTATTGCTTTCGGCTTATTTCGTAATGTGCGATCAGCTTAAAACCTATTCAACAGCTGTTACTAGTAGATGAATCATATAATTTATTTTGGACACTTTCACGCGAGATATGTATATCTTGGGTTTCGTGTATCAATGGTTTATTATTATCGATTCTCCATGCCTAACATAGATGATGTCAAATAAATAATGTTGCTGTAGTTCTTGTTGATAATCAAAATTATGCTTTATTGTAAAATAAATATAGTTCTATTTATAGTGGAGGCATTGCAGTCGCGACTTGGGTTCCTAATTACCGTGCTCTGCCCTGACAGGGCGCCTGTTACATTATCATATAGATTCATAGCCTATATTCAAAGTATACGTCACAGTTCACGACAGTTACGAAACTTGTAACAAAACGTCGAGGCTTCACTTACACTGGCAGGCGTCAAATGTATGTAACATTAATAACTAGGTAGGCTATGAAACGACTAGGTATCTTTGGTTTCACGTCTCCCCTTGCCCAATATATAACAGATGTCCTCACACTAGTTCACTCTGATAGGGTGGTCGGCGGAAAAACATACGTTTGCACACCAACGCGTTCGCACTCGATAGCGAAGCGATTAACGCCTATGGCGTAAAAGCGTATCGCATGTCGCTGCAAATGTGTTAGTGTCGTATTGTACTCTTCGACCAATTAGAGCACGCCATGCACGAGCAGCGATACGTACTGTACTATTTGAAATACATACTAGTAGGTACCTATCAATTTATGAGAAATTCGACAAATAACCATTGACAATAAGCACTAGATATCATTTTGAATATTCTTTACTATTTATTTTTGCATTAGCTTACTATAAATCGTCCATCACTTAATCACTGCCATACATAGATATTTTTATTAGATAATACCGAAGATAATGACCCTTACGGTCTTTTGACCCTTTCAGGCTTTCCCAGTCTTAAACATTTTACTATGATAATGTAATAGGTGTCCTCTTAGAACACTTTTGTTTAGAGTTAGACCACTCTGGGGTCCGTCGGAGTGTCGACTGTTTAGCTTACGTAATTTGTTGATATAAGTTATTCAATTAACAGTCCTCATATAGGGTAACCATGTATGTATTATAAAAATCTTAGCCTATACTGAGGCTCGGCGTAAGCTGTCATGCAGGTGATGGTAAAGACTTCGCAGGTCATCCAGTTATATGATGTTTAATTGACCATCGATCCATCACACACATCATCGGTGTACTGCAAGCATTGAGAAAAATCATTAAATACAGTACAACAACTATGAACTGTGGTCTGTAATATAGAACTCGTTTTGAGGATATGACGAGTTCATAATTTTAAACTGCACTTAATATTTTTTTTGTAATTGATGAGTCTTAGTAGTACACTGACGCATATTATCATCGATCGGTATGGATAAATCCTAACATAAAACTCTATTCTAAGATGCGTCTAAAGACGATCATTCTGACATCAAATCCTTTTTTCAATATATTATACTGGAATAAACTAGTGCACGATTTGTTGCTTTATGGGCCTTAACATAGTTCGAAGAACCGATAGACGATGGGGTCCCATGGTACTTGAATAGCGACCTCGCACCTGAGAACACAGCCTTTAGACCCTCGATTAGGTTAACAGACGATCACAAGGGAGGCAAAAGATCTTGTTCTGTGTCAGCCCTTGCAGGAGACCTATCTCCAGTAGTGCAAATCTATCGGTTGAAACTCCCGGGTCATATTTTGAGAGTAGCTTTCGGTCTTTATTGTCTTAATTGTTCTACTAAAGATCTCCGCTCATTCTACAGATTCGACTGCGACTCGACTCACAGTAGGTAAAGCACGGAAATGTGAGCTTTACTGTGAGTCGATTTCGAATTTTCGATATTAAATTGAAAGAAGTGTACGACACGTGGACCACGCGTAGTCCACGCGGCGTACACTTGAAATCACACACTTCAATGTTGAAAATTCCACCCTAAGGAACACGATGTAAAGCTCACATTTCCATGCTTTACTGTAAGTCGAGTCGGAGTGGACTCGGCGTTTCTGAATGTACGAAGACTTTTTTTTACTTTGCCCTGCGTCGCTCGCCCGCCGGACAGAATACGCCTAGCCTTATTGTTTCGGTTTTACAGACGTGTAAAAGTTGTAAATCCGCGATGAAACAGGTAATCATGCACAAACTTACGAATTATTCATTATTTAATTTAAAAAACGCTCGTAATGATTGTATTTAATTTGATAGCTATGCAATACGAACATTGAAATAACTAATGAAATAAAATAGCTATTTATGTGGCAAGTTGGAATAGTTTCAAATCATAAACGCTAAAGATATATTAGTACTATCTGATGGTGCAAACACATTGCTGTTGTGGTATGTAATAGCGATCGACCAATCTGAACGCGCTACGAGCGTCGGTGTACTGCACCGATATGACGTACCCCCAGAAATAAGTGTGTTCGTAATCGATGTGTAACTTTTCCGACTCGGCCCATAAAATAATTTAGGCTGAAATTCTTTGAATATCCACTGTTAACGCCAAATAAAGTCGCAACTAAAAACATTTTAATGGAACGTAATATTTATTTCTACAAAATAATATGTTCTATAAAAATACAAATAACAAGTAAGAATTCGTTCATACTATAACAGGATTTTTCAGGAAGTTTCTGAAATGGCAATCGGTTTTTAACACATCGTGTAGATGTGCCACTAAAACTATTTGGATGCTGTTAAATCAGACTCAAGACCTTGAAAAAGTGGATCTTCAAAGCATCTCTCGCATAAATTGTATTATGTTTTTAGGTAGGTCCCATTCAATTATTAATATGTAAGTGAAAGTGTTTAAATATTTCTCTACACATTCTGCCATAGACTGGTGACTTGACGTAATAATTATTGAAATTGCCTTATTTAATGGAAGAGGTTTCTATTTCTGTTCCGAAAACCGCTGAGGTTTCGATTGGGTAGTGTCGCTAGTGTAGTTCTCGGTTATATTACGGTCTCTGAAGTTGAAAATGTGCAATTTAAGGAACTATAGTACCGGCAGGAAATATTGCACATCGAACTTTAGATAGACATTTTGGCTTCTCTGTCACTCATTTTGTCGTGACGTTTTGTCGGTTCAAAAGACAACGTTCTGTGATTCAATGTGCAAAAAATTATCACCGCGTACGCGCCATGTTTTGTACGCGCGAATTATGAGCGAGATAGCTCGAGTCTCTGTTGTTCTTGTGCATAAAATCTTAAGGTCAAGCAAACATAGCTGTATAAGCTGGTGTAAATTCGGCGCTTTTCTGTTGCGAAAGAATTTTGCCGATGTATTATGTATTGTAATGCGCTTGATTCGTGACGCGCACTGCACCTTAAAACCACAAAATAGAAAGAATAAGGCTAAATACTAAAAAAAAGCTACGTAAGGTATATATACTAGGATATTTATGTTACCAAAAACACGCTTTGTCTCGGCCCCACTTCCACTGGTGTGCGTTGCGCTTTATACCTTTTTATTCTCTTGCGCATTTTCAACTTCTGTGAAACGTTTATGTATCGATTATTTATGTGCAATTCGGTCGCTACTTTTATTCCAATTCGTATTTATTTACGTATTCATTCTAAAGCACGTGCAAGAAAAAGAAAGAATTTCACTGAAAAGTAGTTGAAAATATCTAATGTACGACTACAATAATGTACAGTACGCGGTCGAAAGTATTGTACATCGACCTTTAGGAGGAGATAGCAGATTTGTAGAGCGTTGAGTCGTTGAGACCGACAAAACGTCATATAGGTATGAGTGACAGAGACAACGCTCTGCAAAGCCGAAATGTCATTCTAAAGGCCCATGTACATTACTTTCTGCCGCGTACTGTCTTGCTACCTTGCTCTCACAATGAGGCGGTCAGCGATTAACATTAGTGTATGACAGAGATAAGCATAGGTTTTAATGAGGGAATTCTGTTCATTTCGGACTCGAGTGTACAGAGCAAGTTTATTGTTAAATTATAATAAACTAAATAATGACAAAAACGTAGAATATAATGAAACCAATACATAATCGTGTTATATTATTTATTTTCACTAAACAAACTAAGTACAGAGTACCTATGTGATAGAAATGTCACTAAGAAATTATTCATATTAAATGAGGATTTTAATGTCGCAATTAGTTTTAACATTTAAATTGTTTTAAAATCAGAGTAACGTTACAATAAATTTGCTCAATAAACAAATTGGCGAAGTACATATTATATTGTGCACACACAGCAGCCATAAACCAAAACTTAAAAAAGGAACGCTAAATATTTAAAATAATACCTACTGTACAAAATTAAAATATTATGCTGTATAAAATAAAGGCTAGCTCACACAAGAGGTCGCACCGCAAACGTAACGCAAAAATCAGAATGAATAGTTG
Organism: Maniola hyperantus; assembly: GCF_902806685.2. Classification (NCBI taxonomy): domain Eukaryota; kingdom Metazoa; phylum Arthropoda; class Insecta; order Lepidoptera; family Nymphalidae; genus Maniola; species Maniola hyperantus. The sequence goes on from NC_048554.1 coordinate 10,067,719, forward strand.
ACCTAGCTTTAATAAAATGAAAAATCCGTTCAACACTTTAAAATAAAATATGTAGTATATTTTATTACATTATTAGGGGTTTTAAACAAAGACGTGGTAGGCTGACTATTTACTACGTAGTGGGAAACTAGTGACTATAATAGACAACACGTCCAGCTAGTAACTTACATAATGACTAATATTCCTTATGACGCTATTTATTTAGCTAGACTAAAATAAGTCATCGAAAGGATAAAATCACGACTTATAGCACACCAAGAAATACACAGATTATTGAATGAAAAATTACAGATTGATTTTGCAAAGCGGCGCTGCCTGCTTTTGTGTACATAGCCTTACAATATTGCTTTGAATGGTAAATGTAAATTCAAGTGTAGAACAGAGGTATTAGCGGTTAAGGATATAAAGGAATGAGATTGTGGCAAATATCGAGTCATGGACTGAGAAATGTTTAGGGTATACTATCGTTGGTTGAAAGAAATCACTAGGGATTCGCAGGAGAAAACAAAAGTATCGATAAAAATATCAAAACGAGTGTGAGTATCAAAATATCAAAACTTGAACTTTTATAGTTTAGTTTCCGAATACTGCAGATCATTCTTTAGTACAAGAGGCAATTATATATTCGGCCGTTAGAACTCAATTCGTCTAAAAATTATTGAGATAGATACCCACTATTCGATTACAATAATGAATGAAAGGCTGTATCGTAATTCGAAACAAAAGTATTGATACTTTTGGCGAATCCCTAGAAATTAGTAATTAACTAAAGTCACTAATAATTAATATAGAAAATAAACGTGACAAAAACTAATTTACATGACAGGCCCGGCAGCGGCGTATTGTTCAGTTCAGAAAAGTAAGGAGCGTGTAGGAACAATTTATATTATTATCTATTTAAAATTAAATTGTAGCTAACTTGAATTTTATGTAATTTTTATTTGCAAGGATGTATTATTTATGTATAATAAAAATGTAAGTTAAATGTTGCTTTAGTTATCGCTTACGATTTCATCATTGTTTTTTTAACTGTCAGTTAAGTGTAACAGGAGATTATGTAAACATGCAGATTACTGAAGTTATTTGTGAATATGTAATTATTCTTGTGATCTAAAATCCGTTTATACTGTATTTTTTATTTTCTAGATTAAAGAAAACATCTTACTGCATAATTTGTTTTTTTTTTGGAACCTAGCCGTAGCAAGCGTTATATTATCTAAACAGGGAGATTATCTAAACAAGATGTTACTGCTGTTAAAATCGCACGGTTTGCATCCATGCGTTTTACACTTGTCTGAACTGGCCCTAGTTTTTAGCATTCAATTTTCATATGTCACAGAATTCTGCGAGAAATTTTAGATTATAAAAAGGGCGCGGGTTCAAATCGCGGTCAAGTACCGATTCAATTCACGGTTGGGTCAATTCAAAGGAAGTTTAGGTCCGTTTTATTGTTGTGTTCTAACTTTTAAACCAATTGCATCGTCACAAAATAGTATTGCTAACCACTTCAAGGATTCAGGTTCCTCTTTCACAGAACAAAGTAGATGATGCCCCGACTTCTTCCGCAGGAATTAGTTAAGGTGTTTTAAAAATCCCCTAGGAACTCCTTGTTTTCCGACAAAGGGTAGCTTCTTATTCCTCTTATTTAGGTTTTGTCGGCCTCCGGGATGCAAGCTATCTCTATACCCGTCATACAATCGGTTTTAGCGGATGGGCCCGGAATAGGTACAAATTACAATAATAGTATGGATAATAAATATTTCAATCAGCAGAAGAAATTGAAGCAAAAATCAACTTATCTATTAAGTACGTATATAAAATTCTTTAAAAAATATTTTTATATTTATGCATAAAGGTATAATAGGTACCTAACTAGGTATTAGTTTTCCGTTAAGTACTTTATATTTGCCAAAACATAATTATTAAACAATACTTAAGTAGGGTAACACTGAAAGTGCTTTAACCTTACTTAAATCAAAGTATTTTATCTGTATGCAAATTGCAAAACGAAAGATGTCCAAGTAAAAGTGCTTAAAAATCCATCTTATTATCTGAAGTGGTCGGCGAAGTGGGCGACTTTGGTTGGCCAAGTTTTGACAAATTGGCCACTTTGGTCGCGAACTTCACAAAGTTGAGCCCCGACGCTTGCGGCTCCGGCTTCTGGCCTCCATCGGGCTGGAAAGAAGCTTCTAGTGAACCTGAAATGAACAAAAGCACATTTTATTAATGCTCTCTTTGATAGAAATCGACTTTTTAGGGTTCCGTACCCAAAGGGTAGGTAAATCTGCTGTCTGTCTGTCTGTCCGCGTTTCTCATGGATTCAGGCGGCGCATAATTATGATCCGTGGCGTGCGGAGTCCCTACAAAAGACCTATGTCCAAGTGAGGACGTGTAGGTATATCTATTATCTACATAACGACAACGACGTCGAGGCCTACTATCTATTTAGGACACAATTACAATTTAAGATTTTTATTTTTAACTAAGTAGGTATTGTGGCTGATTCCATTGTACACAATCTCGAAACTAAACTAAAATGTCACGCCTAAATCTATTGCTATCCCTTTCATAATGTTGCTTGCGGAAAAGTATGGCACTAGATTTAGACCTGCTAATTTAGTTTAGTTTAGAGATTGTGTACAAGAGAATCGGCCCCACTACCTACTTAGCTGATGCCCTACTACGTTCACGTGGATTAAGGTTTTTAAAAATCCCTGGAGAACTATTATTTTTCAGCATATAAAAAGTAGCCTATGCCTAATGACATTCTGAAGGATTTGATCCGTTGCTCCGTTGAGACGTGATTGAAGGACCGACGAACAAACACACGAACATGGGTAGTGATTGCATCTTTTAAGACTGGAGGCCTGCATTCTACTAAAGCTTTCCCTCCATATAAACAAACATTTTCTTATCATAAGGGTATGTAGGGTACTTACTTTGTTGGGGCGACACCATGGAGCTGTGTTGAGAGCCTTGCTGATTCTCTCCTTCCATTGATTGGCTCTTCTCGTGCAATAGCTCCAATGCTGACAAAACGACTTGGTTAATTATTTATCTACTGGCTTTCAAACTGTAAGAAGGCATCTATCTAGAGATAGCTTATCGAGATAACGTCTTTTAGGCAAATAGGAATCAACATTACGTTAGTGAGATATATTCTACCGACTATAAACAATACGAATAAGTATAACTAATAATTACTATACTGCCATCATATAATATTTCATATCGCTGCTGCTATAATATGATGATGTACTTTAGGTACATACATAGTGGTAGATCTGGGCAAAGAAAATTATAGCCATTAGCCTGTAACGATTAAAATAAAAATGAAGTTAAATTAGATACTTAGTTACTTAGATACTGATACCACAGAAAATATAATAGTACTAACGTATGATACCCACGACTTCGTCCGCGTGGTAAGATTTAAAAATCTTCTTTGATTTTCCGGGATAGCAAGTACTTAATTAAGAAAAACCCTGACTGCAGTTTACACTGTATCTTTTTCAGCCCGCACATTAAGATGCATAAAATCCGTCATTTTGATTTTTAAGAATTTTTGTACCCAGTCATAGGTACACGCGACATCAAGACGAATCTAATGACCTATCATTTATCAAAATCTGTTGAGCCGTTAAGTAGTTACGAGCGGACATATTAGTACGCGACAGGTCCAGATAGCAATCGGGGAGGGAACGCACCGCACAGCACTCGCGCTAACCCAGTGCGGGTGACGTCTCATTGATTGCCATCTCAACCTGTCGCGGACTATAGGAACGGACGTCGGACATACATACGTGGAGGTCATAATCTCCCTATTCGGGAAAAAGTAGCCTATGTCAAGGTCCTTAACTATAGGTACCTATACCTACCTAACAAATCTGTTGTTCATAAATTTGCGCCGTTCAGCAGTTTTGCGTCGGTTCTTGTATATTTTTGCGGAGAGCTGAAAGGTGAGTCGGCCGACGCCTTTGTGAAATGTGCTAGATCGTTGTCTTTGACACGAAGAATTAGCTCAGTGTCAAGTGACGGCCATCGAGACGGGCTTTGTTATACGAAAAAGCCTCAATCAACAATTTTTTAGTTCATCGACTTAGGTGTTGAACAAAAGAAAATTCTTTAACTTTCCTATCAGATCCAATTCAATTTTCAAGAATATTTAGTTAGGCATGTTGGTCATATCTTAGATGCCTAAGTACCTAAGTAATCGATCGAACTTTTTCCCTAATTTATTCCAAAATGACTTACCCACCTATGTGCTTTTTTTTGCAAAATCTGTGAACTGTGAAAATACATAGTAAGTACATAGAAGAGTGCGCACTGCGAAATTAATTCCACACCGGATTTTAATAGATTTAGGTAAATTCAAATTTACGGATTTTAAAACGCAGCGCAGTGCGCGCTCTCTCTATAAATATCTAGTTAGAAATATTTTACTGTTCATTCATCATTATCATCATCATTATTATCTACCCATGCATCGCCGGCCCACTGTGCACGGGTTGTTTCCTCTCATTATGAGAAGGATTTAGGCCATAGTCCACTGGCCTCACTCTGTATCACCAAATAGACCGTCAAATGCCACTGCGTAGGGATGACAGCTTTTTGAAATGCCAAGTGTAAGACCTACCGTCTTTCGAGGAAATGGCGTCCATTTTTGAGTCTTGGATAGTTTCCAGCTGTTGGCGGAACTTGGAGGTGATCTTGCAGCGCTTGCTTCGATCTCCTGCTTCGTACGCGGGATACGGAAGCGGAAGCCCGTTTCATTCTGAGAGGAGACCCGCGTTCAGTAGTGAGTCAGCGATGGGTTAATCATGATGTTCATGAGGGTCTGAACTTCTTTTTAGTAACGCCAAATGTAAGACCTACCGTCTTTCAAGGAAATGGCATCCATTTTGGAGTCTTGGATAGTTTCCAGCTGTTGGCGGAACTTGGACGTGATCTTGCGGCGCTTGTAGTCTGCTTCGATCTGCTGCTTCGTGCGCGGGATGCGGAAGCGGAAGCAGCAGCAGACCACCACGACTACAGATAAACCGTTCAATTACTTAACACGTTAGACTAAGGCCACATGATGCATCTCCGGTGCGTTGCGGCGCCGCACCGCTGTGAATTTCAGTATTGGCTGGACAGGCGCACTTCGTAAGAATTCTCCCCCGGTCTCGCCCCGAGCCTTTAGTAATATAATACCACAGTGTAAAGAGAGACAGTAGTCTGACGAGTTTGATCTCGTGGTTATTGACAACCACGACGACCCTAAGGTAGGGTCCTAACTATAGTAACTACGTAGAGCCAGTTCAGCCTTCGTCCCGCACTTCTGTATGTGTTATCATATCTTTACTCTGTGGTAATACTAACTCGATATCTATCTATCTATGTTAGGAAAAGATCTATAATTTCATTAATTTTTAAATCAAGCCAGCAGCTTTTGGTATAACCACAGAATTCAAAATAAGGTAATAGAAATGGTATCTAATGCTGTCTTTAATACTATATACTGAGATAGCAGCGTCTCAGCGATTTTCAGCAACAAAGTATTTCAAAACCACAAACTTATTGATTCTAAGCTGAGCGTACTTTGGCTTTGCTCAGACTTTACATAGAGTTAAAACGAGACAGAATATATGTATGTCACTCACATAAATCCTTTTAGTCTTAACCCCGGGCGTAAGTGCGATTCTTGTTGCAACAATGCATTGTAGCGCAGCAGTCATAGGCTTGCAGTAGCTGCTCAATTGCGGCAGAATGACAGCTACAATGTCAAGGTCGCAATCACCTCTGATTGGTTGACACTCGCTTATTATTGGCTACAATACTTACAATGCATTTTTGCAACAAGAATCGCACAAATTCTGCCTATCACAACAATTGAATTTGTAATAAAAGTTGATGCAGGTTTTACGAAATCGTCCTACTAGACTTTAATAACGCGATCTGACGTTTCAGAAACATCTGCACGGGGACAGACTGAGCACGCTCCTTCACGGTTTACCTTCTCTATATATTTAGAAATCTGTGGGTGCAACTTTTATCTACCTTCTCTAGCACATGCTAGTCTATTAAAGTAGCTACCATACTATGCTCACGAATTTTCAAGTAAGTAGTCCAAACCTCTATTAGGTACCTAACCTCGACTCTGTTGACTCATTAACAATTAAAGCTCCTACCTAACTGGGGCAAATCATATACTTGCTTTCAAGTTAAAGGTTTTGACGACCCAAGTGGCGCAACGGTTTATGGCTTGGAGGCTGAGAAGGATGGGAGGAGGAGGAAAGGAGAGGAATTCTATCGGGTTCGATTCTAGATAATCAAAATTATGTTACTTAAATCTTGTTCGATATGAGACTTCAGCCGTGGTCACGGCGCAACTGCACACTAAGGGCGGTTTCAGATTAACATTTTTCCTTCAATAAAATTTATTCTACATTTTTCGCTTCAATAAAACGACCGCGTGAGCACGCGCTCATTCCGGCACCGTGTTCGCTCGAACCAGTTGCAGTTGCAGTTGCAATATGGATTCCATCTAAATGCCTGAATGAAGAAAGCGTTGCGCATATGTACGAGCTTATAAGCGCCTTTACGCTCGTATGAGATGAAAAGGCGCGTAGGTAAAAGCGCGTCCAAAAACGAGCTTATACGCGCAAAAACTGGCTAAGTGCGAGTCAGATTAGCGCACCGAGACTTCCGTACTTCAGACGTATTTTTTCGACGTTTTGCACGATAAATCAAAAACTATTAGGCATAAAAATAAATTAAATTCTGTTTTGGAATGTACAGGTAAAGCCATTTCATATGATACTCCACTTTGTATATTAATCTTACTTTGAAAGTTGAAAATACTAATTATTTGTTCCTTTTTTTTGTGATATAACTAACCACGAATTCCCGGTTTATAGATTTTTCCCTTTACGTTTGCTACCTACATGCCATTTCATGATTCTAGGTCATCGGGAAGTACCCTGTAGGTTTCTTAACAGACACGACAGACAGACAGACAACGAAGTGATAAGGGTGCCTTTTTCCATTTGAGGTACGGAACCCTAAAAATACTAAGTTAACATAAATAATTAGGTGATTACTTACTCAGAGAGGTGACCCCTGCTAAGCACAGGAACATAATTTGCCAAACTCGTAATTCCCCGACTATTGTCCTTTCGAGCCATTCCGGCTCCTCTGAATTTTTTATCACGTCCATTATGGGATCCATTATACAGCAGTGTGTAGATATAAGTACCAAGTGCTAGTAAGTAACCTTTTATGTAAGTTGAATAGGACAAAGCGTACAATACGCGTCCGTAAAACAGTTCAGTTGGAGTAAAAACTAATTGTCCCAATTTCAAGGAGTGGTTTATAGCCACACCTACACAATAGCATCACGGTATCAACCCTCGTTAGTCGTCACTGAAGTTTATTACTTACCAAGCCATTACGAAATTAATCAATAATCTTGTTTGATTATTAAATATGTAAGAGACTGTTTTAAAAAGAAATTAAATAGTCGTTTTATAAACTTATTCATTTATTCGATTTTTATCGGCAAAATGCGAAGGGTTACAGCATGGGAATAAAAATTCATATTTTCCGCGCAAAGTCGTAATGATAGCCGTGAAAAGTGTTGCTATACGAAAATAATAATATGACGACGTCAAGCTGAATGAACCTCTAATGAACTTGACCACAACTTGACATTCACTAATATTATTATTTTAATACTCGTTAATTATTTAATTTAAACTCACTTGTACACATTATAAAATGTGACTATTTTTGATATCCAGATTTTAGAGCCCGATGTTGTTTTCCACGTGCCTAAGACATGGGGTCTTTTTTTACAGCTGTACACAAAATATAAATACTTAACTAGTTATTTGTTAAATGTTTTCATAATACTTTAAAAATAGAGTTGAACATTACCTACGTAGCGCAATATTAGTTCTGTTTTTATTAAATTAAATAAATAAAACCACGAACGAATGAAAGCGATTTTTTTTAATGACAACATATGGCCGATCGGTTTTCTCTTTCGTTCAAAAAGCTATTTCACTTTCCCGCAGAAAATAGGGTGTCGAATCTGTCCTATAACCTCCGATATATTTATTACAATTTAAAGATCGAAGATGTATCTTTTATGATAATTGTGGATAAATTCATATAAAGATTGTTCAAAGTGATGTTGTGTAAGATCATTTGTGTTCTTGCGATAATTCTGTAGCGTTTTTAAAAATTAAACATGGCCTCGAATCGAGGAATTCAGATTGGATCCGCGTGGTTTCAACGGAAGCTCAACTTGAGGCCGCAGCACCGGGGCGTGCACCTGGTCACCGAGGAGATCCTCAAGCAGGTGCCCGAGTTGTCGCAGTTTGCGGTCGGGCTCTGCCACATTCAAAGTGAGTACCGGGGACCACTTTGGCCACTTGCCGCCGATGTTTATAGTTTTACTAGATATTTCCCGTTTTCAATGCATATTAGTTTCAATTTCGAAATGTATTTATGTTAATTTTTCAATAAGAAATTGTCAAACATGATATCATCAAACGAAAACTCTTGATACGTTTGAAGACAGCTGATCCTTCTGATGCATGGTAAACTCTTCCAGTAATGCACACATCAGCGAGCCTCGCGCTCAACGAGAGCTGGGACCCTGATGTCAGAGACGATATGGAAATGATGCTCAACAAAATAGTGCCAGAAGGTCTGCCTTACCGCCACTCGTGCGAAGGTCCTGACGACATGGTAAGTTGTACAAGTTGAATGCTAATGTTCAAGTCATTAATTCTTAATTTAAATGTTGTTGGCAAAGTGTCATTTGTTTGTGTTTATTAAAGACAGTTTATGGCTTGTTTTGTTAATTGTTTGACTGTTGTAGCAACAGCTAGGGTAAATGTTATTAAATCATGCCTTCCTATACGAAGTAATGCTAAAATTAATAACTTCATTATCTCTAATATGTTACAAAGTAGAATAATAATGTGAAGCATTAGCAACATAGGTTAGAATTTATGAAACACGACAATAATGAAGTTAGCCTGATTCTTGTGCTATGATAAGCTATGTTCCAGTTATTAAAATCATTTTAATCTCCACATAGTATAAAACCAGCTCTGTCCGTCTTGAAATGCTTCTTAAAGAGTTTCTTTCTAAAAGAACAAAATGAATTTGAAACTTTCATTCAAGTTTTTAATGAAAGCATCTCCTTAAGAAAAGTCCTTGTACTATATTATCACGTCATAATATATTTACTTATATTTAAAATTTGAATTAAAAACCAGGGCGGGTCAGCAAGTAATCACTAAAGTACACTTGTACAAACATATTGTTTGTTTTAGTATTTAGGTCATAATGCAGATGGTATATCTATATTTAATTAACATAATAGCGCTGAAAAATCAAGGCTAAAATAACATAATATAGTAGGCATATAAAACTACTTGTTTACTTGTTTATTCAGTTATGTATACTCTGAAGTGACCTTGAAGTGATATGCTGATAACAAGTTGACTTTAACCTTACTATTGGTCAATGCAATTTGCAATATTGCAGAATTTTAGTTGGTAGCATCTTCTAATTAACACAGCTTGATTGGTTTATATTTGAAATACTTGAATTTAAATTCCATTTTTAGGTAAAAACTGAACGCTATTATGAAACTACTCTCAATTTATATTGTTGTGCAGTTGATTATTCGTTAATAGTTCTATGTAAAAATCACTTCAGTTATTTTATTCACTCCTTTATTTATTTCCTGATAAGCTACTGTACTCCTATAGTACACAAATATTCTAAACTTTGGAGGATATTTTATGAGTTTACTAGATGATGCCAGCATTTTCATTCAATTGAATAGAGGTTTTTGAAAATCTCATGGAAACTCTTTGATTTTCTGCGATATACAGTAGCCCGTGTCCATCTTTGGGATGCAAACTCTCTGACTTTTGTCAAAATTGGGTAAACAGATGGACTGTGTAAAAAGTAACAGACACTTTCAGGTTAATAATATCAGTATGCATCAACAGAGTTGACATAAAAATAAGAAGCAATTGACAACCACTGGGACCAGTAAACCAAAAGTCCTGGGTTCAATTCCTGGTTGGGTCAGTTGACATCACCTGCGGTTATCATTAGGTACCACCTGTCTGTAAAAATTGTAGCTGTAAAATATTGAACACATTGCTAGTTTTATCATTTAGTGCTTTGATACATCTTTAAAACCTCAAATGAATCAACAAAATGCTCAAATTCTACAGTCGGTTAAATATTTCTATATAATTATTGTTCTGCTGCTCGATTACCGCAGAATGACAGCTACAATGTCACAATCGCAATCACCTCTCAATCAATAATTGGTTGATGCTCGCTCACCATTGGCTACAATGCATTGTTGCAATAAGAATCGCACAAATTTAGCTGAATAATGATTGATGCAGGTTTTACGAAATTAGGAAATACCAATTTAGAAAGATATGTCTCATCTAGATCATTTCACTTTTGAAATGAAGTTTTTTGATCCCATGCAAACTCTGATTATCTGGGACGAAAAGTAGCTGTCTGTCCCTGGAATACAAGCTATCCTTATCTTTTATCAAAATCAGGTAAACAGACACGCCGTGAAATAAAACAGACTGACATTTGCATTTATAATATGAGTATGAAAGTATGTATAAGAAATTGACCTTGTTGGACTAGCTAGTTTGTTTGGACTGTAAGTCCTGAGTTGGAGTTCGGCGGGGTGACGTATCTCGCGACAGGCTGCGACAGGCGTAAATCTCGCGATTATTGTTGTCAAACGTCCGCCTAGAGAGAGACAGCAATATCCACAAAGCAAAATAAGAAGAAGAAGAAGAAGAGAGACAGCAAATGAACTGTCGCATTGCTACTGCTGCCGCGTTGCTGTTGCTACTGCAACGTTTTACGTAATCACCCCGCCGGTTGGGCCCAATAGAGTCATTGGGTTTTCTGTCAATGATGATTGCTAATATAATTTTGTATTTGTTCATCAGCCTGCACATGTGAAAGCTTGCTTCCTCGGGTCTTCGCTGACGATCCCTATAACAGATGGCAAATTGAACCTGGGCACTTGGCAAGGAGTATGGCTATGTGAACATCGGAATCACGCCGGAAGCCGAAAGGTATTCCCGATTAAATTAAATTGTAATATTTTAATACCAATTTTATACTACTCCTTCCACAAATAAAAACACCACTGGCTTTGAAGCTGCACAGTGGGTAATTCATTAATCTAATTTAGTGGTATGAACTGCATTGTTTAATATGTTGGACATAGACTATGCAATAAGCCATATTTAGAGTCTCAATAGCTCAACGGGTAAAGTGAACTGAAAACCAAAAGGTTGATGGTTCAAACCCTGCCCGTTGCACTATTGTCGTACACCTATATTATTGTCCTAGCACAAGCTTAACGCTTAGTTGGAGAGGAAAGGGAAATATTAGTTAGCATAATAAACTTGGCTAATATTCTTTAAAAAAAAAAAATTTTGCTCACACTAGCACAAGGGAGGAACACTGCCAGCTCCATGAGATTGTTATCCCAGCTGTTTATCTCAATACATGCTAGGAAAAATAATACATCCTATGTAGTTTCAGTGTATGCAACCTGTTATCTTTCTAACTTTATCAATTTATAACACCAAAGGGGAGGATATTTGCTGAAATATTCCCTAACAATATGAACTTCAAAATTTATATCAAAAACTGATTGTTATAGCTAGAAAAGCCATTGTCAGGCAGAAGTATTGGAAAAAAGTTATCTTTCTACCGTTACACATAGGCATATTCTGCACTTGTACAATAATTTAGCTATGAGTCAATAAATTATTGTTATCAATAGACAAAAAAATATCACAAAATCATTGATAGACATCGACTGCTGGATATAGCCTCTTGTACGGATTTGCATACACTGCAGTATTGCACTGGCTGGATCAAAAAAGTGGCTCGATGGCATCCGTCCATCTGTCCACCTAGTGGGGAGGACTGTCAATGCTACGTTTAGCGGTACAAGCTCACCAGCACCCAACATCTATCAGTTCTTTAAATTATGTGTCCCGTCCATTGCCCGTTCAGCTATGCCAATTGCCAATAAATATTTAAAGACAATCTTGTGTTTGCCAGGTGGTGGTGACTCTGTCGGGGTGTCCGCGCGACTCCCCACTATCGCCGGTATCAGCCGCGTCATGTTCCAGTTAGGAGAGGGGGGGGGTCGCGACCCCCCGCACGCAGTCCCACTCGCGACCCTCCTCCAAGAGCACGCGGAGGTAAACCCACCCCACTCGCACACCAACAAACAAGCAACAAAACCCTAGGCGATAGTTCTTACTCTTATCTTCGAACGACAATATGTACATAAGATTAATGTTTTTGTAATCTACGCCCACTCAACCCATAGGAGACACATCCGAAAATGTTCATCCATCATTCCAACTCCAAAATATTATTCACTATTTTTTTTTTTTTTTTTTTAAAGAATATTAGCCATGTTAAATGACTAATATTCCCCTTTCCTCTCCAACTAAGCGTCAAGCTTGTGCTAGGAGTAGGTACGACAATAGTGCAACGGGCGGGGTTTGAACCGTCGACCATTCGGTTTTCAGTCCACTCCTTTACCTGTTGAGCTATTGAGGCTCGGGCAAGAATTAAGTACTTGTAGTAGTTTAGATTAGATGAATTTATCCATCAGAGTAGAACAGTTCTTATTGTATATGGTTGTCAAAGTTGGTCAATTTGTATATTTTTTAAGTAGGTTTTCTTTCCAAGATCCTTTGTATTGATCAGTCTATTGATGACCTGTTGCTCTATTTACTGGGTCTGATCTTCAAAGCTGTATTCTCTGAAATCATGAATCAAAATACACAGCTACCATCCAAAATATACATCAACTTACTTGGTGATAGTACTCAAAGGATTCAGGTATTCAGAAAATTTGGAATCGTAACTATCTCATATAAAATTTTCTGTTAGGTACCTACTATTTTTTTAGCTATTTATTTTACTAGTATCAATTGTACCAATGGTTATTGATTCACGACGTAACTCTTCCTTCAATAGACCTTTGACAGACAGACGGACAGAATAGTAATCACGTAAGTGTTCCGTTTTTCTTCTTATAGTGTAGAACCCGAAAAAGAATTTAGTTCGACAGCGGCGTCTCTTATGGGCTGAATGGTGGAAGCTTGTAACTCTGCATGGCAGTTTGAGCAGAACCTTCAAAACGCATGCCGATTTTGTGGCAAGCCTAGTTGAAAGAACCACCATTTGTGGTTCATTGATGATCTTAATATTACTATACTAAAACTACTCTTAGTATGAGTTTTGCACATCTCGAACACGTTGATAGTTTGTGGTATCGTAACACTAAAACGTTAAAAAGTGATGATATTATTTTAAGGCTCATAACAACTACAACTAGCGTCCCAAGTGGAAACTGCTAAATAAAAATGGGTTATTCAGTTAATCGGCGACTTCAAAACAAGATGCTTTAGGTTTATTTTACACCGATGTTTTAATACTCCAATCTATCAACGTTGTTGAGATGTGAAAACTCTTCCTAAGGATACTGTTCATATGAGTACAGTACTAGTTGGTGAAATCTGCATACTAGTGAATGGTCAAGTTGTATCCCGTAGAATCATCGTTAAGCGGACGCGCCACGAAATTTGAAAAAGTAGACAGTTCCGGCGTCGGGCGGTGCGTCCCCACACTTCAGTTGGTACAATAGTTTCAACTTTCGTAAGCCGAGCATAACAGTTGGCGTCCCGTAAAAAAAGCTCTGAGCTTGAACCCGCGCAGTGTTTGATTTTTGATCTAGTAGATGATGTCCGCGTCGGTTTAGGTTTTATATAAATCCCGTAAGAATTCTTTGATGTCCTTCCCCGGGATGCAAGCTTTCTCTGTACCAAACGTCAAAATTGTTTAAGCAGATGGGCTAAGAAAGACAGACAGGAACACTTTCGCATTTATAATATTAGTACGGATTTTGTGGTACGAAGTTAGGTGCAACGGCGATGGTGATGGTGGCTATCCATCCGCGCTCAACCGATCAGTCAACCTTTTCGTTTTCCACGCGTTACCTATGTGCTGATAGATTCCCCTCCACTGTCGCCCAGAGCTGTTTTTACCTGAAACCAACATAGACTGCTGGAACATTCATATAGGAATTGATATTGGTTTCCTGTTCCCCGACCATTTCCGAACCTGTAGCGAAGTGCCATGCAAAGATAAGATAATGTCCTACTGATGTTATTAGTGTCCGACCGAATATCCGACGAGAGTTTCAGTAGACTGATCTTTGGGTTGGCTGAGTTTATTGTAAATGGGCTGGGCTGAAATATTTTTTTTAAAACCAAAGTGTTCTTGGTTTAATTACAAATTATCTAAAAGTTTGTAAAGATGCCATAGCTCAATTGCGTGTGCAATAGAAAATTTTGTTATGTAGTATACGTGCAAGAGATTTTTAGGTCCGAGTCCTGTTACTGTACAGAGCGGAAAAAATACGCATTTATAATAATGTAAAAGCGGTCCAAACCACAAATGCACGCAGATTAGTGTTTTGGGCGGCAAGTACTCGTATACTTCGCAGCTCACATGTTATTGTGCACGCGTAGATAGCTAAACAAGTAATAAAACGATGAGTTGTAAAACTTTCAGTTTTGGCTGAAATTTTGTAGCCGCGGTTCCTACGAAAGAAAAAATTAATATCGGTCGGACACTAGATGTAATGTTCGGTCGAAGTGAACTGAACCAGTTTAATTTGTACATATAAAGTTATGTGCAACAATTTTAAAACGTATACATAAAATAATTGTTGTTTTGTTACGACAACTTGTCGATATGTAAATAGATCACGCGTGGTCGTGGACATGCTTCGTAGTCTCGGTTGTCGAAGGGTCGATGTGGCATCTATTTTAAACATTTCTTATCGTAATTATGTTAAGGAATACGAGAGTTCAGTCGTATTTATTTCTACTGCACGACTATTTTCACTCTCACACTTCGTTTTTAAACGCTCACCAGTAGGCTTAGTATAAGAATTTACATCCCAATATAATCGTTTATAGAATTTGAGCGTCGAAACGATTCAGCGTTAAAGTATAATGAACCTTAATTAGCATGTTTTAAAGCTTAAGTTTGTCCATACTCCATACATCTGAAGCCATAGCTCCAAGCGAAAATGTTGCGAAATAAAAATCAGTAGAACTGAATTTTTTACTTTAAATCCTAAACTTTAGGTCCATTTTACTGTGACGTTATTGATATTCGACGCTCGAATTCTATCAGGCAGCGTGAGATATAAAATCTCATACTAACCAAACTGAAGTCACTAATTATTTTCACCACGGTACGTTAGACGTTTTTACGAGGTCGACACTTATTTAACGACACCAAAACTTTGTACGTAATCGCACTGGTTAAAAATCAGTTGGATGTAAGTTTTGCGACCCGGACGTAGGATGTATAGTTAAGTACTGTGTACGTCTATGATAGCTCCTTTCTTTCTCCGTGTTAGGTTAGAAATTGATTAACGGTTAGTATGTGAAAATATGTCCATAGCTTTAAATGTGTCGCGCCCGTTGTATCAACGGGTCCCTGACGGGTGACAGTGAGCTAACCAAATGTAACACTAGTTAGAGGTAGTATATCATTAACAGTTAAGGTCATTTAAGTGCCTCGGACTCATGGGGTGGTATGTATCATTTGCGGATCGTGTCGGGACGGCACCGGCTGGCTTCTACCGACATTATACTGACATTACACATCATCACTTCACTCGCCTCTTATAGCGTCTGCTTCTCTCGGTCACCGCTCACGTGCGCTCACTGCCTTAGTTAAGGTGTTACGTCTCACCAACGTTAATGGAATTTGAGCATCGACACTAAAGTTGAGTTCATCCATACATCTACAGCCAGCGTTCCAGGAAACCTTGCGAGATTAAAATCGGTGGTACTGAATTTTTGACTTTAAATTAAGGATCTTAAAGTTTATTCTATTCTGACGTTGTTGTGTTTCGACTTTCGAATTTATCTACGTTGGTGACATGTAAAATCTCATACTAACCATACAGTTGTGTTGACGCAACGTCGCGTAGCTTGTTATCCCACTGACAATGTACACGCACTGGTTTTCGGGTATACGTCTTTGGAAACGGTCTTTGAATTCATAACGTGTATGTAAAGCGTATATATGTATAGATGTATGTCTTCCTATGTAAGTACACCAGGATTAGTGTTATATTGGAATATGGTATCTGGAATTGGGAACGGCTTAGGTATACCAGCATCACCTGATCCGGCCACGTCTAATGTAACTTAGCATACGAATATAACGATAGTGGGCTTAGATTGGACCTCTCGACATTCTAGTAAATAATAGCCAGTAAAATAGAATAAATGGAATAATTGGTAGCGAATGTCTTTTTATATGGACTGAATGGTAGCGAGAATTAAATTTAGAGAGTACTCCGTTATATGACTCGGTTCATATAATTTTAAATAACATTCCATTAAATACAGATTTGTAACACATTCCAGGTGTGAAACGACACTGGGCTCCTTATCACAGTGCTTCAAAGTGTTCTATTAGCATTTTTACACAGTAACGTGTCATCGAAATTGCCTATACTGCACAATTAGACTCAAATCTAGTTAGGAGTTAAAATTATAAAAAATAGACTACAGAAGTTAAGGTCACTTTAGGGATGCTGGCTGCGGGACAGTTGTTTATTGAGTGCGGTAGGAGTCTCGGAACACGCCAACAACGTCGGTGCTTTGCAGGACATTTACAATATTTAAAATGGCGCTGGCGCCTAAAGCCTGCATAGCGGGATGTATTTCGTTTATCTGTATTGTAAGATTGGACGACTCGATCTCAAAAGGCTAAACCGTAATCAAAATGCAATCGGCCTGAAGTGCATCGGGACCGTACTGAAAAGCTTTACATTAACTCAAACAATGTCCGATGCGACTTGAGCGGTTGCAGCGTGAAGGCTCGTATTAGTGCTTAGGGAACATACGCACAAGCACCGCGGCCAGCGCCGCACTTACGTTTTGATACCGCGATGTACAGTGTAGATGTCACGGACATGCGAAGTTTTGTCTCATGGACAATATAGAGTTACTCTACTTAGAGCTTATCGACTGTTTATAAAACGGACTCGTTTGGCGCTATTCAATCATAAAATGGGACGTGCGGATATTGTGCTTTTTCGAGTGTCTTCGAGCGAGACAGCTATCCATTTTATAAGTTTATGGACAGTGATAGAGTGTGTGACTCTCGGGCAAACTAGTGGAATTTACACACTTCTGCACTTCCACGAACTGTTTTGTGCTGTAGTTAGAGAAATGTTTCAGCAGCATGTCAATATTGGACGCGTAGAAACGCCCGCCCAATTTTTTTTTCGGCATGTTAATATGGTGGTTTAAAATAATTGTAATATGACGTAATGCAGTGAATGATGGGGTTACCCCACGTCATTTCACTGCATTGCACACTACTCCACTGGGGTATCGCCGCGGTATACCGGTAAGATCTGTCTCTAGCTTTACGATTCAATAGCGCAAAGTGTGTCTTATCTTTAATCCCTCACTACACAATTTCTTTTTCTTCGCATTCGATGAACAAATAGTTAGGCACTTCATAACAGTTTTTAATTACATTTTGCTACATTTTGCACTTTCTTTTACAATCGCTTTAAAAATAATATTATGTACATTGTATGCTTTCTCTTGGATAGTATTTGGGTGTCGGTTTTAGGGAGAAGTTTAATAAGTGCTTTTTACAATATTGATCAGTAATTTGTAAATATTTTTTGCTATTATATAGTGTACATGTATATTTATTCGTGTACATAAATAAAAGTTCATAATAATTATGTAAAAAATGTTCAAGTGCTATTTGTGTATGAGTGTTAGGTATGCCACTGCCATTGGAGATTTGCCTCTTTTTAATGTTACGTGAATAAATAAATTAGGTTGGAAACATACTTATAACTTGACACTCGCTGATTCGACCGTCGTCGCTATGATACGTCGTCGTCGAGACGCTACGAAAAGTTGTTATGTCAAATCAATTGTAGTATTTTCTGTGACCACAAAAACACATTGAAGACCCAAGATACTACATCACATCCTCGCGTGGCATGTTCAAAGTACGTTCCCGGCCTTATAGTCTTCGATTAATTATGATTTAACTATACCCTGAGTTTGTATTTGACATTATTTTAATAATCAGTTCTGTAAATGTAGCATGACGACTGGTTTCGTCGACATCTCTCTTATTTTGGACAAATGTTTTCAACATTCCGGGGCAATAAGTTCCCCCTTTTTATGTGTGAACCCATTCCAGGCTGTTTAATTACAACGAAAACGTTAGTTTTACCTTAGGTTTTATTGGTCATTGCTTCTAGATATTGTCCAAATAATAAGATTTCAACCTGTGTACAGGATCTAATCATTTTAGTAAGATTTAAAAAGTGAGTCTTAGATCCACACCGTTGTTACTTTTTGTAGAGCAACATTTCAAAGTGGTGGATTACTTTTGATAACAGATATAGCTCCTTGTAGAAGATATAAAAAGTAGCTCAATGTTGTTATGAAAAAGTTACTCAATGTTGCTATGTTGAAAACGTTGCTTCGTAAAAAGTTACTGCGGTATGGATGCACCATTTGGTGATGTAAATCTTATTGTATCCTTCCGTTCATTGAAACTGAATTTTATGGTCATTTCGTTTTGATTTTGAATGTTAAAAATATTTATAAACGACAATATTATTTATGGCCATGTAAATAAGATTTAGTTTTGAGGGGCGCAATTTAGAATTTTATTTAGCTTAATGACTCGAAACAAATTACTTACCTACCAATACCAAATAGTAAGAAAACAAAACACAAATAGCCAAAATAACATTAAGTAAAAGTAGAAACATACTTGGGAGACACGACGCGTGTTCAGTTTTATTACAATGAGAATCACGCTGAGTGCAAGCAACGCGTCTGGTGACTGGTCGCGTTTCAAAAGTATGGATCTGCCTGATTAACGCATTTATTTGTTCTGTGTTTTGAGTGTTTTCAATATTATGAATAAACATATTGATTAATTAATAAAAAAGTAAATTCACTATAAGGGCACGAGTTTTTAATCTTAATAATTATTTATCAGCATAAGGTAATTAATTTGTTAATTATACTGCACATAGAAAAGTGAGGTTGTATTCAGGATTTATATAAATTTAACCAATATATAAAAAGATGGCAGACAAATAATTTGTGTGTATATTATTTAAGATCAATATTTATGGTATGAATACGATTGTACAGATCACAAAACTCAAGTCTCTGGGCCATACACACAGTTGGTTTTATGAGCTCACATGTGACTGAGGAAAGTCACAATAATTTAATTGTATAAACTTGTACAATATAAATATTATAGATCCACAATTATGAAAAAGATTAAATATTTGCAAAAGTTAATTTATTGCATTTTTATTTCACTTTCATCTCGTCTCAGTCAAGTTAATCTAAACTATACAGGGTGATGTCGACAAAGTAGTGCACTCTGCGCAGACGAGGAACTATTTGTCCAGGGGGTGTTGTCCCGCCTCATGCCTCGATTGCCTTCTCGACCTGTCGCAAACCATAACTGGTACATTGAAACATTTTAAAATAATAATCAGTAGGGATGAACATTAATTAATTAATGACTCATTATATCGTCGCCACCCTGTATATTTACTTACAATTAAGTATTGTCTACGTTATTTGGTACATTACAACTAGGTACAGCACTGTTTACTCCACATTTAATTGGTAGCCGCGACGTGGGGCCCAGGACCGCTGTCTGTAGAGCGGAAAAAAATTTCTTAAACAATAATTTCACTTTACTACACTGGTTATTTTTTTCGATACTATAGGTATAGTACTACAGTAGGTACGCGCCAGAAAATAATGTACATCGACCTTTAGACGGGGATAGATTTGTAGAGCAATGTCTCTGTCGTTGAGACCGACAAAACGTCATATAGGCATGAGTGACAGATACAACGCTCTACAAAGCCGAAATAAAGGCCGATGTATATTATTGCCGCGTACTGCATATTGTACAAAACAGCATATTGTTAAATCCTTAGGCGGAGGGATTTATAGAGCGTACTTTAACTTTGCTCAGACTTAAATTTCAGTTAAAACGAAACAGATTTATGACAGCGAAATAACGCTGTCCCGTCTAAGCCCCGGGAAAATGCCAAGAGCAAGTACCGAACGGGCGCCCTCCCGATTCGGCCCATATAACCGAGAGGTTGGTGGGGCCATGGGAGGTGGAGGGTTGTCCCGTCAAAGCAAAGTAAAGTGCGCTCTATAGGTCTCAACCTTGGTACTACAGACGATCCAGTTACAAGTTACAACTTCAGATTTAACTAGGTACTTGTTTTGCGATTACTGTACAGCGCTCTTATAAGGAATTCCGTTGAAAATCTCTGTAAATAATCTTTGGCACAATTTTGAACATCTGAGTTATATCCCGAGGTCTTAGTTCGGGGCGAACCACCATACAGGGCTTTGAAGATTTTGGCCTACCTAGTAGTCCGCCATTTTTCTTTTTTTACAAAATAACGGCCACACATAAAACCTGCAATAGCTGGCATCAATACAAACAAATATTGTACGAGACAAAATCTTGCAAAGTGTCAAGTTTCCGAGATATAAGCTATCAAAGTTGTACTGGTACACGTTATCAATGGCTAGAGTGCCACCAGCTACTTAGATGCCAGCTATTGATTAATACAGGTTTTATGCGTTGTCCCTATCCATACTTCCATACTAATATTATAAATGCGAAAGTTTGTCTGTCTGTCTGTCTGTTTGTCTATCTGTCTGCTAGCTTTACACGGCTCAACCGTTCAACCGATTTTGATGAAATTTGGTACAGAGATAGCTTGCATCCCGGGGAAGAACATAGACATAGGCTAAGAAAATTAAAGAGTTCCCACGAGATTTTAAAAAACCTAAATCCACGCGGACAAAGTCGCGGGAATCATCTAGTTTTGAAATAAAAAGAAAATGTAGGCGGACATGTAGGCAGGCCAAGCTCCATGAAGACCTTTCATAACTATGTCAAACTAACCTTCTAATTTAGTTTGAACGTCATGGAAACTAGTCTTGGCCTTCTCCAGTGCGTCTCCGAGGCCGGTTTTAATCTGGCCGAACTCCTGCGTGACGAGCGACAGTCGGCCGAGCAAGTAGTTCAAGTTGTCGTCCACCTCCAACATGCGTGCCGTTATGCTGCCCACCTGGGAATACACGACGAATTGGGAATTTGACTCTAACTTTTTTATTAGGTACTTTATTATAAACTAGGATAAAAATAATGACGTAAACTGAAAAACTAGGTACCTAATTAAATCGATCAAATAACAAAAAAGTTATAAGCATTTAAATATTTCTGATTAGACAGAAATAGCGATATGGCATTTTGACGTCACACCTTACTAATGCCACACAGTAGCTTCGTGCGGTTTCATAAAAAAATTCGTTTTGCGAAAAAGGGATAGAAGACCCTTCCACTCCAAAATTAAAATGCCTGTAACTTTGTAAATCTTTGTTGGATTTTAATATTTTTTCAGCGTACGTCATTATTTTTATCCTAGTTTATAATAAAGTAATAATATTTATCAAATTCAAAAGTAGGAAAATACCCAATTAACTACATAGCAATAATGAGGAGCTGGCGAACAAAATGGTGTAGGTAGATAATAAATTATTACACTTATCGCATCGTACAACATATTATTTTGACACTTTTATGTGCAACACTGGAAGTTAATGACGGACAACGCCATCTATATGTGATTTAGTGAACACATTTTAAGATTTTTTTGTGATTTACAAATTCATGGTTCTCGGATTCTTTCCTCTTCTTGTGCTATAAGACCTAAGTACCTACCTGCGATTCTAGGTCAACGGGAAGTACCCTATAAGTAGGTTTTTCTTAACAGACTATGAAGTGATCCTATAAGGGTTCCTTTTTCCTCTTGAGGTACGGAACCCTAAAAAAGATCACTTCGTTGTCTGTCTGTCAAGGGAATCAAAACCTATAGGGTACTTTGCGTTGACCTAGAGTGATGTTTGACCTCCATTTGTAATGTCATAGATTTAATATTCGCCTCGCTAACAAATTCCTAGAACTTCCCTTCATAAATAAGTAGCTGTAACTCTTATTAGCTTAAACATAACGACTTTTTTACCTAATACTTTTAGAGCTTTAACTTACGTTCTTTTTCATGTTGTCTAATGTGGTGGTGCTTCCATTAACGTACCGCGCCGTTTGCTCCTGCAGGTAGATACAATCAGCTGTTAGTTAATTGTGATATGTAAAGTGGTAAATGGAAATGGTAGGTACATACATTTGTATGACGTTGTTGTTTTATTAAAAAAAAATATTAAAAACCGGACTTCTAAAACCACTACAAAGTAAATATATATATATATGTGTATGAATGTTGGAGTCGGGCGAGCTTCACGGTTTGATTTCTAGTTACTTTTATTACCTATTTATTTTGTACTTTGTAGTGGTTTTGGAAGTCGGTTTTTTAATTTTTGGCTCTGGGGGCGCCACTTTTGCACATTTCATTGCAATAGGTACAGTAAGTAATGGTCCTGTAACTAGTTTACCGCAATATGGCGAAGTTTTTAATTTATCTGGCTTTTACAGCGTGTTATCCCTTTTGTATGCACGGGTGTTTTTAAAAACGAGGCCATACTTACTAAAATCATAGCTTTTCTGTAGTCGAGTATGCATAAAGTTTATGGGGTTCCACTCACAGTGAGGCCGTCCAGAGCGGTGCGGCTGGCGGTGAGCTGCTGGTACACGATGCCGATCTGGCGCCACACCTGCGACATCTCCGACTCGATCTTAGCAGTTAAATTGCTCAGCGCGTATGTCTGGTTGGTCACTATTTGTGACTCGAGGCTGTTCAACCTGCGGACCCGAGGGTTACTCGTCATGTAAAGGAGAGTTAAGTGTTTTGGCGTTTAAACTATCGTGAGTGATCTCCATTATACAGCCAGTCTCAACCGCAACGCGTGAGCGAACTGAGTCCCTGTGAAAAAGGACCCCGGAAGGGTTCGAAACTAGTCGGGCTAACCTCGACTAAACACGTGAGTAAAGCCGGGTGTGAGATATGTATAAGAGAGTTAAGTGTTGTAGGCTGTAGAGATTATCATAAGGAAACGTCAAACAAATAGCAGAGACGATAGAGTAGTTACCTAAATATTGTTGTAACAGGTGATAGATGAAAAAACCAGCCAAGTGCGAGTCAGGCTCGAACAATGAGGGTTCCGTACTACAGTCGTATTTTTTCGACATTTTGCACGATAATTCAAAAACTATGATGCATAAAAATAAATAAAAATCTGTTTTAGAATGTACAGGTGAAGACCTTGCATATGGTACCCCACTTGATATAGTCACTCACTTCGAAAGTTGAAAATACTAATTATTAGTTCATGACCACAATTTAATTTTTTTTGTGTGATCTAACCCTAAATTCGCGGTTTTCAGATTTTTCCCCAAATGTCAGCTATAAGATCTACCTACCTGCCAAATTTCATGATTCTAGGTCAACGGGAAGTACCCTGTAGGTTTCTTGACAGACAGACAGACAGACAACAAAGTGATCCTATAAGGGTTCCGTTTTTCCTTTTGAGGTACGGAACCCTAAAAAGAGTTGATATTAGTTACGGGATAAATCTATGACGGGTTATTATGAGTTATGACCTAAGTAGTTACTTATTACTAAGGCACTAATCACAATTTGTTACTGATGCAAGGGATCAGCGATGCCGGTCGGTCTCCGAGCATTGAAATATATTAGTAGGTACTAGATACCTAGTACCTATTAGTAGGTACTAGGTATAAACTTATTTCGATTGGTCATTGGATAAGATAAAAAAATTTTACAAAAAAAATAAAAACCGACTTCGTTACATAAACACTAAAAATTGAAAAATAATTTAATTTATTACCGAATATATTATGTATACAAGAGTTAATATAGTTCCATAATAATACTTTTTGGTGCCGGTGCCAATTAGCTTTAGCTGCGCGAATCGTCTAGACTTCATATTTTTATGGGACTCCACAATGGCACCTCATTGGCACCGACCCCAAAAAATATTATTATGGAACTATATTAACTCTTGTATACATAATATATTCGGTAATAAATTAAATTATTTTTCAATTTTTAGTGTTTATGTAACGAAGTCGGTTTTTATTTTTTTTGTAAAAAAAAATTATTTCACAATTTTTAGTGGCCCCATGGAATTATGCTATGACTGGTTAAAAATCTACTGTTTACTAAGCTATTACACTGATCGCGAGCAATTTACTCTTATCCGTTGAGGAGTTCCAGTATCTATCTTCGAAGATGTTCATCAGATCTTCACCAAATTGAAATGGGACCAACTTTGAAGTATACCCTTTCAAACAAAAAAAGAATTTTCAAAATCGGTCCAGGCGTTTTTGAGTAATCGGGGAACATACATAAAAAAAAAATAAAAAAAAAAAAAAAAAAGATTCCGACGAATTGAGAACCTCCTCCTTTTTTTGAAGTCGGTAAAAAATATGAATTGATAAAAAACTCTGCCGTCCCGTCCGCTGATTTGCGCAGACCCTAATCACAGAGTAAGGATCATATGATATAACATAATATAGAGGTTCGACAAAGCCGTCTAGAAAGTAGAAACAAATCAATTGTGCAGTGCAGATAGGAGCGATCCTAACTGGATTGGGGCCCTATATCTTATGGGATCGTCGTAGTTGTCATAACCACGAAATTAAAAGGCATCGGACTACTGTGTCCTTTTATACCTCGGTAAGTAGGTAATAAAATATGTTCGTACCTATCATTAATAGTCTTGTTGAGTTGGCTGCTCTGGATCATGATGAGCGTTATCTGCTGCACGCCGTACTCGAGGCGTTTCTTGGTCGCCAGCACGCTATCCGCTGTTTGCTGCATTACGTGCTCGTTTTTGGAAAAAGCTTGCACCTGCCAGTTATTATAGTAAAGTTCTTTTTTTTTTTTTTTTTTTTTTTTTTTAATACAATAAAACTTAAAGCTAGCCTTATCTAATTACTATATAAATCATGACCGCGTGGAATGGTGCCAAGAATACTGGCTGCATTTCCGCGCTGGACAGCCAGGCTGATCCGCTGCGCAAAAAATGAGCCAGCCCTTCTGTCACCAGTTGAGGCTATTAATCGCGGTGAAATGTCTCGTAAAGTTCTTTTTTTAAATTTTAATAAAACTTCTAGTGAGTTATCTAATTACTAGCTAATGCCCGCGATTTCGTTCGCGTGGAATTAGGTTTTTAAAAATCCCGTGAGAATAATATTATAAGCCTATGTCACTCTTCAGGTCTTTATCTATACACATGCAAAAAATCACGTCAATCCGTTGCACCGTTGCGACGTGATTGAAGGACAAACCAACAAACAAATACACTTTCGCATTTATAAGAAGGGTACCTACTGATTGTAGAAAATCATGGCCCGCATGGAATGGTTCCAAGGATACTGTAGGCTGGAGGCTGTATTTCCGCATTGGACAACCAGGCTGATTCTTTGCGAAAACAATGAGCCAGCCTTTCCGTCACCAGATGAGGTTATTAGGTAGCTTCTAAAGGTCGATGTACATTACTTTCGGCCGCGTACTGTAAGTAGAAGGCGGTACCCACCTCGCTTCGCAGACTCTCATAGCTGGTTTGTATGTCGTTGTAGGCCCGCTCACTCATCGTGTTGCCCTGCGTCAGACTCTGCTGGATATCCTCGTTGGTTGCCACCAGCCGGTCGCCCATCTCGCGCAGCTTCAGGTTTATTTTGGTGACGGCTAAACGTGAGAGAAGAAAATTGTACATCTTTAGGATGCAACACTAATCTATATCTTCTATACTATCATATAAAGAGGTAATGTCGTTAAGTTTGTTTGTAGGGGGTAATCTTTATAACTACTGAACCGATTTTAAAAATTCTTTCACCAGTAGAAAGCTACATTATTCCTGAGTGACATAGGCTATACGGGATCTTTAAAAACCTAAATCTACGCGGGCGAAGCCGCGGGGATCAGCTGCTTAAGTATATACACTGAAGAAAGTGCACCTGCTGTATGTAGCTTAGCTTGCAACGAGCAACGCTAAGGAATTATGTAGGAAATAAATAAACTAGAAAAATTTAAGCGTTTAAAAAGGAGAAATGAGAGTATTAGCAGTAATCGGCACCAATATTTAGTGGTAGACCACTTTCATAATAACAACGAGCTTCTGAAATTGAAGATAATCGTGGTGGTGCCAGATGTCATTCATCCGAAGAATACAGTCGTTTACAGTTTTAACAATGCAAACTCTGTAGAGAAGTATCTATCGAAGTACACGCATCTACTAACCATCGGGCTTTAATGATAATCTAGTAGAAATCACATTGAGAATCGTGCGGATCAAATTTCAATTTAGAGCTAAGTAAGATGTCAACGCCCTTATAATTGAATGAGTCTAAAAATTTAAATATCTTCACTAACAGGTTTCTTGACAGGTGAACTATATCATCATCATGATCAACTTATCGCCGGCTCACTATAGAGCACGGGTCTCCTCTCAGCGAGAAGGGTTTTAGCCATAGTCTACCACGCTGGCCATGTGCGGATTGGTAGTCTTCACACACATTTTAAGACATTATGTAGAACTCTCAGGCATGCAGGTTTCCTCATGATGTTTTCCTTGACCGTTAAAGCAAGTGACATTTAATTACTTAAAATGCACATAACTCCGCAAAGTTAGAGGTGCGTGCCCGGGATCGAACCCCCGACCTCCGATTATAAGGCGGACGTCCTAACCACTAGGCTATCACAGCTAAAACTACAAAATCTTACGAAAATTTAACTAGATACGCGTAAATATCTAAAAAAACTGCGCCCACCACCAAGACCGGATTGACGATAAATAAAGGCGGTGGCTGGATAAGGTAGGCTTAACATTATTTTGATCTTGTGTGGTGGCGTTCTTTCGAAATAACATATTTATAACTCAGCAGAGAACGTCAGCACGCTAAAATTATGGTAAATTATTAAAAAATTACCCTTATCCTGGTTTCCAGTGAGGTTGGCCTGTAAGTCCCGCAGGCCTTCCAGCGTGTAGTTGGAGCTCCGCTGCAGGTCCGCGAGCCGCGGCAGGTCCTTCCACATGCTCTCCGCGTCTGACAACAGCTTCTGGATCTTGTTTATGCTCTTCTCTTGACGCTCCATTACTATTCAACAAAGTATTAAGGGTTAATACCTAACGACATTATGTTATGGACATGGCCAAAGCGGAAACCATTGGATATTAGCCTAGGGCCTGGGCAATCCTCAGGAATGCCGAAAGCGCTTAGTCAAAAGCCAAAAGCATATACACAGACTAATTCTGTCCATAACTTTTTGATCCATCCGAAGTACCTGGATATTAGTTATTCTAAAACCGAAACTCAATTTTCGATTTTTGACTTGGTATAGCCCGGAGTAGGTACCTACCTACTCGTACGTATTTGAAATAATTGAATAAGTAAGTACATATGTTTAAACTTCGAAAAACAGTACCTACTTATTACCTACTTATTTTGAATTTTTATGTAAGTAGGTATGCTATTAAAGTTCACGTATTAGGCTGGCCATACACGGACTGCTCGAGCGGTTAGCCAGTGATCAACATACACGGACCGCTCTTGCAGTCAGAGTCAACAGCTTGATGCTGCCGTCGAGCAGTTAGCTTAACTGCTCGATGGCAGCTTCAAGCAATTTCAATGCGGGCGGGAAGCGTGCGCGACGTGGAATGAGGAGCGCGGGCGGAGGTAACTGCGCGAGAGCGGTCGACTGCTTGACCGCCTAACCGCCCAAAGCAGTTGCAACTGCTTGAGCGGTTCGTGTATGTACGTACGTAGAAGTCTGTAGTTCAATACGCAGTCGCAGCTTGAAGCAGTCCATCCTGACTGCTTCAAGCTGTCCTTGTATGGCTGGTATAAGTACTACCCATCGCATTATGACGCTTTCGAGTTTCGATGCGACGCCTATCTACCATTATTTTAAAAACAAAATGCGACCTCTTCTTAGGCTGGCAGCTATGGGCAGCTGCAAGTTGCCAGCCTAAGAAGAGGTCGCATGCCTCTACACTTTTTAGTGCTTCCTATTCTGGGACAAACAGGGGACAAAGCTCTAAAGATGTAGGCAGGTATGTACATATTTTAAACTAGACATCCCAAAGCATCTTTAACTTTATACTTAGTAAGGTAGATAAGTAGAAAATCAAATTCAAAAAAGTTTAAAAATAGTAGCAAATGATACTTAGAAGTGCAATAGACCCATTCCGTCTTCCATTTAGTATTTTTAGATCGATTTGGCAGCCATTGCAATCATTATTGGCGGAACATCAATCAGTATTATGTAGGTAATAAATATTGATAACGATCGATTCTGAAATAGTTCGATTGAAAAGCTTTTACAGTGGATCCTCAGGAGATCTTCTATCTTCTTCTTCTTCTATTCTTCTTCTTCTTCCAACATTACAATTAAATCTTTTAAGATGATATGGTCCTTCGAGCCGGATTTGTGAATTGATGAGGTAGGTATCTAGTAGGAATGCATATCTACTAGGTACCTATTTATTTTAAATGATTATAATAATGAATGTGAGGTTTGTAGAAACGGGACTTGCGCCTAGTGGAAATAGCTGGCTATAAACTTATATGGCACAATAATATATTCACCTGAATAGCTGCGTAAAGTTTAAACCGATATCGTGACTTATCGCTTAAAGCTGATTATAGTCATAATTTACGCGACTAAGAACTGTACTGAACCCGTTAAACTTCCCAGTTAGGTTGCAAACATTTCTCGCGTTTTAAAGATCCAGCTAGGTGTTATAGAAAATTGTCATACTGGGATATCTTTACACGACTACGGCAAACCCAAAAGGAAGGGTTATGATTTTAGCAGTCTATGTAGGTTTGTATTTATTGTTCTTACTTTTTATATTCAACAATGAACCGTTGAGATGGCAATCGGGGTACGAGGCGGGGGATGCCGTAAATCCGACTCGTCCGCAAAACACCAAAGGCGTCGTCTCATTGTACCTAAGCGTCGTCGCTCGCTGTGCTTTTACCTACCTTCAGTCATCTTGCTATGCCACGCCTCATCAGCCAGCGCAACTTCGCTAAGTGGCACGAAATCAGTCTGCACTTTAGTGCTGTTTCCATTCAACTCGTTGAGCTTCATATCGTACTTGTTGAGGAGCTTCTCCGCTTCTGAGATGTGCCTCTCGAAGGGGTTCATTTCTATTGCTACGTCCAGACACATGTTTCTTAGTGCATCCTGAAATATAGATGCGATATTAGTAGGTGCAAACTTAATAGATATGTAGGTAAGTTCTTCAACAATTTTAACACCAAAACACTTACTGAAGAATATTTACATTACATCAATAAAAGAATCAAGATGAAGCGGGTTGAATACAAAAGGCCTTTTGGCTTAGTAGCGATATCTGCCAGGCAACTTTAGGAAAATAGAATAATAGGAAAGGTTGTGGAAATTGAATAGTGTACCTAGCTAATTATCAATACATACGTTTATAAACATAGGTAGGTACGTATTATCATAACATAGGTAAGCACTTAAGCATAAAAAATTAGTTTTCCAAGTACCTACCTA
This sequence comes from Maniola hyperantus, assembly GCF_902806685.2. Lineage (NCBI taxonomy): Eukaryota > Metazoa > Arthropoda > Insecta > Lepidoptera > Nymphalidae > Maniola > Maniola hyperantus. The sequence goes on from NC_048554.1 coordinate 10,097,456, forward strand.
CTTCTCCTTGTTCAATCCAGTGAACAGAAATGAGGTAGGAATTAAATTTTTATGGCATATCTGATGTATTGGGAGTTGAAACTATAATAGAGTTTAAAAAATGTTTTTAAATAGTTTTGTCTCGCTCTACTAAACTGCTTTGTTAAAATTTACTTAGGTATCTTGTCAACAATTCGTACCTAGGTTTTATCATGTAAGTAGGTACTTATGAACATAAAACTTTAGATTCCCAAACCAGTCCGGACTTTACCTTGCTTAAGCTATTCTTCAAAGCTTCTACTTCTTTCTTAATAGAATCCAATTTAGCGTCAGTGGCATCAAGTCGACTGCTTAGCGGGTCTCCGCTAGGATTCAGGCTGTTGTCTAATTCTGCAGGCGGGGCAGGCTTAAGATTCGTTGTTACAACCGCTGTTAATGTCTGTAGAGACTTCTTTATCTCATCTAATGCTTCGTTTGTCTTCTTCTGTGTTTCTTTTTCTCTTTCTTCCTTCTGTCACAGATTGGAAAGATTAATTAAACAGATACCTACTCGTTATTTGCGTCAAACATTATTAAGTTTCACAGTAGTAGTATATTTGAAGTTTCACAGTATATTTGAAGCCAGTAGATTACCTCGCAAGATTAAGGTTGCCTCGAAAAGAAGGATCGTATCATGTTTATAGATTAGCTCCTTGAAGTTTTAACTTTTTTCCAATAAAACTAAGATGAGCCTAATAATATGAATACCCTATATGTACCCATAGCAATAAAGCACCAATGAATACGTTGACACATCCTTTGAAACATCCCTTGCATATCCCTACTGAAATTGCAGCCTTAGAGTAGAGCAGACTTTAGTTACTTACTGACTTGAATGTGTTTTCTTGAATGTTACCTGTAAGAATATATTCTCCACATTGTATAACCTATCGTCTAGCCTCGATATCGTGCCCTTCATGGACTCTAAGTTCCTGTGCTTCTTCTCCAAGCCTAGTATCATCTTCTTCAGTTGTTCTCCAAGCGCCTTCTCTCGGTACTCATGTCGTTCCAGCTTGTCTTCTGATATTCGGAACATATGGACTAGGGACATCATTGCGTCGCGGATGTCTTCGTGTCTGAAATAGAAGTGCTATGAAAAAGTTTTGCCTGTTTTGTGGAAGTAAAGTTTTATTTTGAGGGTCTTATTTTGAGGGGATCTGAATAAATGATTTGAGTTTTACATTAAAACTAATGTAAAACTAATGCCTGTGTGTGTGTAATCCTACACTTTCTGATTGTTTTTTTAAATCTTTTATCAACACACTTTTTGATTGTTACTAGCTGAATTTGCAATACAATGATGTAGTGGTGATATTTAATACGTAAACTTAAAACTAAAGCTACGTGGGTTCCAAACGCGCCCTGGTCTGAGAAGAGCCCACATCAAACTCAGCTGGGTAGATATTCTTTTTTTTTATTATCACCACTTTACAAAATCACCTAAACTTATTAGAACTATCTAAGCTGTTTAGCAACTCATTCCCAGGCTTTCTTATCATTTAAATAATTTATTAGTTAGATTTAATAGAGCAATTATTTTGTCTATTGTTTTTAAAATCTCGACGAAATTATTGAGTAGGTTGATAGGTATTATTTAGGACGTCCCACTAGTCTAAGGGTAGGTAATAATAAAACAGAGGTTTTATAGAAAAGTCAGAGTTTCGTGTCTGAACTGCGAATCAAGTGCTCATGGCTTAAAATAAAAGTCATAGGCACCTCGGATTTGAGGATGTTTTAGTCGTAAAGATACTTATACCTAGGTAGGTAGGTATACGTACAAAGAGTACACATGTGAATTCTTTGTCTATTAACTTGTAACAAAAATACTTTATTATGGTTTACAAATAAACTATTAATAAACTTAAATCTAAAAAAAACAACATTAAATTAAAACTAAAATAAATTAAATTAAAACTCTATTAATGTTTATGTAAACGGTAATCTCTATTAATGTTTATGTAAACGGTTCGCGCTCAGTCAACATTATGAATGATTGAATTGAATGATATAATGACACAGAAGATTGTGACCGCTGCAGTGGGTTGTATTGTGAATTGTACTCATGCCTGCAAGCTAGACGAGAGTAAGAAGGTGCGATTAAATAATCCATACTGCAGACTGCAGTTATGCATCCCGTATGCAGAGTTTTGATATTAAGGCCATATATTTTGACATATCTTGCAGGTAGGTATAAAAATTTGAATTTATGGAACTCTATTTTTTATCAGATACCTAAATGAATAGCTCGCGCACATTGATTTATTAACTACCTTAATCTATTCTATTCTACACGATTGTGTAAATTTGTATTATACAACACTACACGATTAAACCGGCATACTGATATCAGCCAATCCATCAGGGCTGGGCGTAGGTAGGTATATTCAATAGAATAGAATAGAATATATTTTTGTTCAAGTAAACTTTTACAAGTGCTTTTGAATCGTCAAATAGTAATTTAATTTACCAATTCAATTGTGCTCGCCATCTCTTGACCTACAACGTTTGTGCAATACGTGATACGTCGTGTACCTAACAAGTAACAAGTATAGGTAATCGATTCATAACATTACCAACAAAATTCTTGATTTTACGGCCCTGTATATACCTACCTACGCCCCGGATTGATTGGCTCATGCATGTCGGTTTGATCGTGCAGTTTTGTATTGTACTCGCCATCTCTTGACCAATAACGTTTGAACAGTACTTCGTGTAAGCAGTGTTACAAGTAATATTGATTCATAACATTCGGAAGTCCGAACTCCGAACTAAAAATGGATCCTTGATTTTCCTTGAAGTGAAAATACCTATATCTACGCCACTGGTTGATTGGCTAATGCATGCTGGTTTGATCATGAAGTGTTGTTTTGTGCTCAACATCTCTTGGCCTATAACGTTTGTACCATACGTCGTGTAGTGGTCGTGTAGCAAGTAATCGATTCATAACATTCCGAACTAAAAATGGATCCATGATTTTCCTTGAATTAAATATACTAAGCCCTTGAGGCCCTGATTAATTGGCTGATGCATGCCGGTTTATTCGTGCAGTGTTGTATTTTGCTCGCCATCTCTTGGCCTATAACGTTTGTACAATACGTCGTGCTAATTCAATAGGTGAGATAATGATGTAATAATATTATCTCGAGTGTCCATCGGTTACACAACGGCCCTTAGTTTTAAAGTTTAAACTGTATTCGACTAGCTTTAGGACAGAGAAAGGTGTTTTTACATAACATTTATCTACAACAAACCTACGACGTAGAGACGTGTGTAGAGTGACGATGCAAGATCAAAATTAATTTGAATTTAGGTAGGTAAGTATACTCACTTACACCACTAATTTTGACTTACCACTTGCCTATACAAATAAGTTAAAAAAATAAGTAAGAAAAAAACAAAAAGGTAAATTGACGATACGACTGGAATTGGTGATATTTACTTAAAAATTAAGTACGTAATTATTACGTGAATTTACCACTAAAGCTACGAGGTTCCCTGGTCTGCGAATAAGCTCAGTACCCCACGATCTGTGCCCGGAACAAACTCAGTCGGTACTTACGTGACATTTCTTGCTTGTGTGTTTGTTGACGCCAGCAGTACGGCCGCGACCACCCACCATAGTCTCTGCGGGCATAATATAACAGTTGAATATTGATGAGAAAACGCCATATACTCGACTTTGAAATAGGTATAAGTACAACCTAAGCAGTAAGCAGATACAATGCATTAAACCTTCTTCGTTCTAAAATCTATCAATCTTCAAATGTTCTAAAATCTAAATGATCACGAAACCCGTAGGTATCGAATTGCTGTGACAGGTGACAATTTTTTTTAACCGGAATCGAACCTGTTGTTACTGATAGGAAGGAAGGAATATTGTGTATAGTATTACAATTATTATGTATTATTTATGGTTCAAATTAGTATCTGAATTTCCTACACGAATATACCTAAGTAAGTTATAGGATCCCAGCTTTATTGTAAGTAGGAAGGTATGTCTAATTATAGCAGGTAAGCAGGTATACACACATCATTTTGTTTTATTTATGGTTCAAATTAGTATCTGAATTTCCTACACGAATATACCTAAGTAAGTTATAGGATCCCAGCTTTATTGTAAGTAGGAAGGTATGTCTAATTATAGCAGGTAAGCAGGTATACACACATCATTTTGTTTTATTTATGGTTCAAATTAGTATCTGAATTTCCTACACGAATATACCTAAGTAAGTTATAGGATCCCAGCTTTGTTGTAGGTAGGAAGGTATGTCTAATTAAAGCAGGTAAGCAGGTATACAGTGATACACGCATCAATTTGTTTTATTTATGGTTCAAATTAGTATATGAATTTCCTACACGAATATACCTAAGTAAGTTATAGAAACCCAGCTTTATTGTATGTACCTACATACAATAAATCTGGGTTTCTATAGGTAGGTATGTCTAATTGTAGCTGGTAAGTAGGTATACACGCATCAATAAAAGCCCCTTTTCACTCATTAGCATATTAAATTATGATGATTGTTGGCCAACACCATAAATATTAGCATGTCAACTTTAATTTGTTACCCATATTTAAATTATAGGTTGTCATTTAACCCCATTAACCTTATAGTTAACCTACATACCGCAAACCGCCTCTCACTTATTAATGTTATTAATATGGGGAATGCAATATTTTGGTTCCTTATCGAACTCTACATGTTAGAGCAAGATAACATAACCTAATATCATAGCCACCTATAATGATTAATGATAATTATGTATGACATACATGTAAATACAAATCTGTATCGATGGGTCCAACAGCTATATAGTAAATCAACATCATCATCATCATCATCAACCCATCCGCCGCACTGTACCGTCACACTACTGAGCCGGCGCGGCGCAGTATAATGAGAAAGATTTGGCCAAAGTCTACGACGCTGGCTAAGTGCGGATAGGCAGACTTCACAGTTTACACACCTTTGAGAACATTATGGAGAACTCTCAGGCATGCAGGTTTCCTCATGATGTTTTGCAAGTGATATTATTTAATTATTTAAGTACATGAAACGCAGATTACTCTGAAAGTTAAACGTGCGTGCCCACTGCCCGGGATTGAACCCTGGGTCCCCCGAATCAGAGGCCGATGTCTTAACCACTAGGCTATCATCGCCTAAACTAAAAATACCTACACAAAGTTGGAACGTTGTTTTACTATAAAGAAAATTCCCGGAAGATATGAAACCTTGAGTTAGACTAATTGGCACACCTTATTTTACCTACAATCGTTTTATGCAGAGCAGAGCATTCGAAGAGCCTTTTCTAGGGTTCCGTAATAAAACAAGGAACCCTTATAGTTACATCTATTCAGTTTGTCTGTCTGTGTGTCACATCCATTTTTAAAATCATCATCATCGCTTGCCTTCTTCGAAATGAAGTTTGGAGATCATCATGCGAAAAGCTTCTCTATTTATAGCCGCCTCTTTTACCTTAGGGTAACTAAAAGCCCTGTCCACCCCCTTATCGTTCAACTATTTGCATCTTTGGCGACCTGGAGCCCTTTTGAATTTTTAAAATGGACTAAGTATAAAAGCTGTAAAGTCGAAATGATTTAGATTAGTATTGTTTTCTAAATTTGCTCAATCAAATCTTCTCAATTTTTAGTAATAAATCAATCTAGAATAGGTAAGTACCTACCTATCTACCTACGTAGATACGCTGGGAACCTGTTAGACAAATAGATCTCCAATTACCATAATGAAGGTAGGCAGCTATAATTTGTCTCTCCTAGTTATTTTCTAGGCTCCCGTTAGCTTAGAAAATAGCTTGGAAAACTAGATAATGAGAATTATGTAACTACTTAGATACAGGTTCCTATACCTATTATCTAGATAGTAGGTAGGTATGTACTTTTCATACTAATATAAGCGACACTCTTAGTTCGCTTGGGTGACCAACTTTAATTTTGGTCTCAGGGAGGTCGCGTACAGCTTTTAGTAGCGCGTTTCCCGATTAGTGATATAATCGCATAACTTATCGGTTCAGCATCGCTTCTGCATCGTTGCAAACGCGTGGTCCTGTATTCATTTAGAGGCCACCATGTAAACTTTCCTTATTAAGTACCTACTAGAGGATCCCCGCGACTTCGTCCGCGTGGAGTTAGGTTTTTATAAATCCCGTGGGAACTCGTTAATTTTCCGGGATAAAAAGTAGCATATGTCCTTCCACGGGATGTAAGCTAACTCTGTACCAAATTTCATCAAAATCGGTTGAACGGTTGGGCCGTGAAAAGTCTCGAGTCTCGACCGAGTCCATTTACAATTACTGTAGCGTCCACGCAGGCGTTCAGTAGGTAAACCACTCGCTGTATTGCAGTTGTTGTATCAATGCTGTATCGCGATAGTAGAAGGCTTTTAGGCTTTGGCAAAATCGCTGAAAAAGTCGCTGTGGGCAACCTGCCATAGGAAACCAATCATATATAGGTAGCTCCCGACAGGTTGTGATGGCAATCGGGGTATGAGGCGGGGGACGGCCCGCACATCACCCGCGCTCGCACGCACCGGTTTAGCGTGGTGGCTGTGCGGGTGTGCGTGGCGTCCCCACCCCGATTGCCATGCCATCTCTGTCGTGTACTATAGATATCTATTGCTGCCGCTGCGTTAAATTACTTAGAAACCTATGGCCAAAAAATTGACTAAGCATTTTAAACAGGAAATGCATCAGCATTATTAGAATCTCGCGCACATTGGTATGACCTATCTCTCTCCGGTCGTTCCTTCATTGCTGAAGATCGTGGTCCTGGCAAACTGCCCTCGAATGGATTATCTGTTTCCATCGGCTTCTGTTGGTGATTAATTTTCACAATGTGATAAAATCCACACCTGCTGGACTCCTTTAGCTGGACCACCTAGTTGGTATGACCTGTAGGACCTATCTAACAGTAGGCGACAGGTTGAGAATGAGATTGCAGTCGGGGTGGGAACGCCCCGCACACCAGCACATCCCCCGCGCTGCCCCGGCACAGGATAGTGCGGGGCGTCCCGCCTCAAATCCCGATTGCCATCGCGACCTGTCGCGAACTATAGCTTGCACTTCAAAGATTTTTTTGAAATTCTAATCACTTATTCTCGGGATACAGGAAATGGTACTTTATAGCAGTTTTTTTAGGGTTCCGTACCTCTAAAGATAAAACGGAACCCTTATAGGATCACTTTGTTGTCTGTCTGTCTGTCTGTCTGTCCGTCTGTCTGTCAAGAAACCTACAGGGTACTTCCCGTTGACCTAGAATCATGAAATTTGGCAGGTAGGTAGATCTTATAGCTGACATTTGGGGAAAAATCTGAAAACCGTGAATTTAGGGTTAGATCACACAAAAAAAATTAAATTGTGGTCATGAACTAATAATTAGTATTTTCAACTTTCATTTTTCAAGTGAGTGACTATATCAAGTGGGGTATCATATGAAAGGTCTTCACCTGTACATTCTAAAACAGATTTTTATTTATTTTTATGCATCACAGTTTTTGAATTATCGTGCAAAATGTCGAAAAAATACGACTGTAGTACGGAACCCTCATTGCGCGAGCCTGACTCGCACTTGGCCGGTTTTATTAAACCCACATCCCTTATCGGTTTCTACTATACACGGCATCGTTCCGAACCATTACATACATAGCGTCTTCACTTAATTATGGAACTTCGCCTATGTGGAGTTTTGTAATACCTTTGCCTTCTAGATATCATAGGATATGCAACAATGACGTCATGGTGAACAATGATGTAATTTGGATGCACTTTGAAGTTAAACATTTGCATAATATACAAATAACTGTTTGATGCAGATACCTACTTGCTTTCCCTATGTACCTGCCTACCTAAAGTGCCTGAATGAGAGTTAAAACGTCACTTTACTTTAGGCACTATAGGCCCTTGATAGGTACTCACACCTTTGGGCGTCGCGCGAGAAAGGCACCGGTGTACGTTCTTTAGAGCTCCCGAAGCCTCTCAATTGTGCTGAGGGCCACCGAGGGGTATCTTAAGAAGAATCCCCCCTCAAAAAAAAGGTACTCACACCTGGCACTAAATGAATACCTTATAGTCACTGACGTTATGTACCTTCTTAAGTATGCAATGTGTTGACAATGGGAAAGGAGTTTTAGGCTACTGGTACAGCTAAGCGGAGACGTTGGCCGAGATCCAGGTTAACGCCGTGCACAAAGCTTTTGAGCTTTCGAACAAAGGCACAGGAATGTTAGGATTAGCTCCGTCGTAACAGAATTAATACTAAATTGCATATACTGTGTGTTTAGTTTATAAATAAGTATAAGGACTAAAATAGGAAATGACTGGAATTATTCCAATTCTTCCGCTACTATAGGCGCGTTCCAGATGGCAGTTGGTATATTTTCAGCTTACAGCACTTTTGTTTTGTTTAGTTTTTGAATAAAACGGCCATGACAAACGGGCTTAGTACCTACCGAGCTTATTCCCAAAGCTATAATGGACTAAGAGCCAGCGCGCGCCAGACCTTCGTTATTTTATAAAAGCTGAAGGTTTCTCTGCGTATTGTCCCCAACACTGGGAGGAACGTTTGTTTGGATCATGGTGGCTTTGGGAGATAACAGGTGTGACGTTGTAAATTTTGAACTACTAATTAGCGTTTCGCTTTTAATAAAAATCAATTTTGTTCAAAGTATGTTGGTGCCACCTAGCATCAAGGTGCAGAACTGCGCGTGGGTCGATGTTCGGAGTTCATTCGAGCCACAATAGATGGCGTTTGCTTCGTTGTCAATTGTCGTAAAAATAAAACAAAATAATTAAATAAAACCATAATATCATTTGTTTATTGTTAAGTCATTAACAAAACGGTTCTTATAATATATCCTTAGGTTCCGCAAATATTCAAAAATGAATTGGCTTCATGATCAAACTAACTGGGAGCGGCCACACTCGGGTTGCGTCTGGCAACACCGATAGGTGAGATTTAGAATTTTCCTGGAGTCAACATGTGAAGACGAATTTTTTTCGTTCCAGGAAAATCTCATTCTTCTTCGCCCATGGCTTCGCCTGGGAAAATACAATAGTCATAAATTTTAGTCATCCTAACGTATTTCAATGTTTCATCAATTATGGTGAGTGAAAAATCAAGTAATGTGGATTCGACAAAATGGCGGTTTGGTTAGAGAAAATCCTAATTTTATGATTTCATTCCAGTTCCAGTTATTTTATCTTCCCAAATAAATGAGGATAATGGGTTGTGGGTGGACTTCTGAAAACCATTGGTGGCCAGGAGTTCAATAGGTGAGTTGTGTTTGATCGGGAAAATTCCACGTGTCGAAATTTTCACACAGCACAAATTATAATCTTGTTTTTCTTTGTTACAGGGTTTTCGTATTTACGTTTAGTTTTACGTTTACGTTTACGTTTACGTTTTCGGTTTTCGTATTTATTTCTTTTGCACATTCACGTAGGCAACTTAATTGCTATGGATAAGACTTGGTGAAAATCTTTGTAATGAAACATTTCGGTTGTGAAGAATCAAATAAATTGAGTTTTGGATCTTGGCCGATGCCGTCCAGCTACCTTGCAGTCTTCGCACCTACAAGTAAGCAATGTTTGTATCCTGCAACAGTTTAGTGAACCTTCTTAGTGTATGTGTACAGTAAGAACCCTGTCTTTACTACTGAGCTTTTATTTTGAAACAATTTTATGAATTATACTGTGTCATTGTCTATTCCATGCCAATGGCATCTTAAATTTAAAACATAGATTTCATGTACTATCTACCTAAGGCATTCTAATGTATCTAAATTAAGTCTTGGCATTAAGCTAGAATAACTAAGTATTATTAGCCATCACTTTGTATTAAGCGACCCCGGTAAAGGTTACATTAAAAACAATTTTGCCTAACATCTAGCAAATTTCATTTATAACACCTCATATACATTACAAGGGAGTCGACGGCTAGCTTCTATTCTTTACTAGGTAGATAGATCAAGTAAAGTAAATTAAAATTATTTTTTTTTCCTCTAATCTTTGTAAGGTGGTAGATTATTCCGTATCCGGGTATATTTCTATTCCGCACAATCCACCACCCTTACAAATGGCGCCCGAACGTTTTTTTATATAGTTATTTCAGTATATTTTGAGAAATTTTGTGAATTTTATGAAATGTACTCCGCTGATTGTACAATTTTCTAAGTAGTGACACATTGCAAAGAGCACTAAGCTGTTTTTTATGGTTAACTAACTAAATAATAACTAATAGTTAGAAATTTTGTTTGATAGGTTAAGTAATTTTCTGAGTATAGTCCAACATTGGTTTTTTCTTATTTAATTAACACATTATAAATGGTGCTTATGCCGTTCAATTATGTTATTTGACTTACCTTGGAGGTGTATAAGTGAATGTTTGCCTTCAGTTTAGTAATAAACATTGCTTAACTGAGTTGTTGTTGGGTATTGCTTTCAATAGTAAGTACATCTTATGTTTGAAAATTCCGGTAACTTAGTATAATTAAAGTTTTGAAACGCTATGTGCTGTTAACTAGTTACACACATACATTTATAAATACTAAGAGTTACAACTTGTGAAACTAAATATATAAACTATATTCAGAGATTACATTAAGTTCAAGTATGAAGTTATGAACAATTTTTTTTCAGTGACTTGATACTTCATTATTTTGTTGAAATTTTGTTTAGAGCTGTGTTAAGGTTATGATAAAAGCTACTTCACACACAAAACATGTTAAGTTTAAGTGAATGCTGGTAGTTTAAAGTGACATTTAGAAACAGATTTTGTTGTATTTTAGGTTATGTGTTAAAAGTGTAAAGTAACAGTCATCAAACCATTGCACAATCTCTTTGTTTTTTTTTTTGAAAGATAATATGCTAGTCAGAGTTCATTGCAACTTTGCTGCCTGTTTACTTTTGTAATTGTAAAGGTTGTAACACACTGTGTACTCATAAAGGTGATACTGCACCTTACAATCATTTATTCAATTTTGGGAAGTTTTATTTTGTTATATTTTGTTTACTATAGTAAGAATATGTGCTTGTATTATTAACAATATTTTGGAATAGGAACATAATTGATAAAATAGTTAGGATAGACTTAAGAATATTGTTTTTGTTGTGTATTTTGCTTGTGTATATTTAATAGTTTAAATAACTTCTTTTGTGTTTGTGTTTAACCAATTTGTATAAGGCTAAACATAGACAGTTACACAAGCTCGATATTTTGTTAAATGTGTTTTGACTTAACACAATGGAACAGACTTTTGCCCAGTTTCATTCACTTTTGAAGGACGAATTGTGTTATGAGGTATCCATTCGTTCCGAAACTCCAGCACCTACAGTGCTAGGTTTAAAGAAACAGTTAAAACAATTAATTCAGGAAATTCCTTCTGAATCAATTTTAGAGACAGATTTCTCTTCTGAAAGTGAGTTAGGGGTTATTACTAAAAAACTTCAAGACTTAGAAGATTTATTAAAAAAGTGTTCTGACACTAAAGATAGACATGCCCTCTGTAGGTCTAAAGCTTTAGCTTCACATTTGTACTTTAGAATTTTGAGAATACAGTGTTCCGAACTCAGCTTAATAAGTAGGAAGAGTGAATTACATACAAAGTTGCAGAGTTTGATTTCCAGATTAGATGCTGACAATGAGTCGACTCACGACGAATCACTGGATTCCGAGAGTACCGCCGTGGACTGCACTGGTGATAAAAATGTTGCCAAGTGGAAGTTAAATTTCAACGGACAGGGTGATCCGCGCAGTTTCATCGAACGCGTTGAGGAATATAAAAGATCTTATGGCGTTTCAGATGGAAAATTATTTGTTTCTGCATTTCATCTTTTTACAGGCCGAGCATTGTTATGGTACAGAGGCAACAAATGTCAAGTTTCGTCTTGGTCAGAATTGAAAACTTTATTTTTAGAGGAATTTGATGCAGTAGATTATGACTACAGGTTGCTAGGTGAAATTCGAGCAAGAACACAAGGCTCTGAAGAACCTGTGTCTATCTATTTCGCTGTAATGTTTTGCATGTTTTCAAGGTTGTCAACACCACTTTCCGAAGAACAAAAGTTACAAATTTTATTACATAATATTCGCCCTTTTTACTCAGAACAATTAGCTCTTGTTGACATTAAGTCTGTCGCAATGTTGAAGGAAAAGTGTCGCAAACTAGAGGCTGCGAGGCAGCGTTCCGCCTTATTTTCTGAGCCTACTAACAGTAAGGCAACTTTAAGTTCAGAGTTTGCTTACAAACAAGTGACAAAACAGATAAACACACTTTCAGTCACACCTGCACCTAAGGTTGATACAAGTAAAGGCACTAATTTTACGAAAACAAATAAACAACTATGTTACAAGTGCGGCAAGGGTAACCATTCCTTTAAATTTTGCAGGACAGTTCCGAAATTTATTAGATGTTTTTCGTGTGGACGTCAGAACTTTACAGTAAAGACATGTCCAAGTTGTAGTAAAAAGGCGATTAGTAAACCCGCTCCGGACAAAAATTCAAAAAACTAATTAGTAAGAACTGTGCAGAGACACAAGTAAAGAACTTGGTCATTAACAACAAAACATCCCTTTTACCTGACACAGTTCTGTATTCAGTGGATAAACGAGACTTTAGGCCACATTTAAAGGTTTTTGTTGACGGTTTTGAGATTACAGGTTTACTAGATTCCGGTGCTTGCGCGTCAATTTTGGGTAACCAGGCGCACAAGGTTTTTTTGAGATTCGGTTATAAATTGCATAGCAGTATTGATACCACATTTTCAGTGGCAAATGGAGACAAACTTGATTGCATGGGTTATATGTTTATTCCGATTACTTATAATTCCGTAACTCACATAATAAAATTTTTTGTAGTACCCTCTATAATAGCGGATGTTATTTTTGGCTGTGACTTTTGGAAAACATTTCAGTTAGCCCCTGGCATTTTTGATAATTTAGAATTAATTAAGGCACCTTCTCAATTTTACAATATTTGTGCGATTGATAATGAACAAATTCATACCATCACTTCTTTTGAAAACTTATCATCTCAACAGAAAGAATTAGCCCAATCTGTAGTAAATAAATTTTTAGATATTTCTTCAGAGAAAATTGGATTGGGTAGAACAAAATTAATTGAACATGTTATTGACACCGGTGATGCCTTGCCAATAAAAATAAAACAATATCCACTTTCTCCCGAAAAGAAGGAAGCTTTAAGTAAAGAGTTAGATAGGATGCTGGAAATGGACGTAGTTACTCCGAGTGAAAGCCCTTGGAATAACCCAGCAATTTTAGTGAAAAAGGCAAATGGAGACTGGAGATTTTGCCTAGATTGCAGGAAATTAAATTCAGTGACAAAGGGGGATTCATACTCAATACCGTACATTCCACAAATTCTAGATAGCTTGAAAGAGGCAAGGTTTTTATCATCGATTGATTTAAGTTCAAGTTTCTGGCAAATTCCGTTAGCTAACGACTCTCAGGAAAAAACCAGTTTTACAGTTCCTGGTAGAGGGTTATTCAAATTTAAAGTCATGCCGTTTGGCCTATGCGGTGCACCAGCACGACAGCAGAGGTTAATGGACCAGTTATTTAATCAAAATTTTTGTAGTGATATTGAAAATGGAATAGTATTTTGTTATATAGATGATATTGTTATTTGTTCTGCTGATTTTGAAACCCATTTAATTTTATTAAACAGAGTTCTGGATAAACTAAAAATGGCTCAACTATCCATAAATTTTGAAAAATGTAATTTTTTTAGAAACTCTTTGAAATATTTAGGGTATATAGTGGATGAATTTGGTTTACGCACAGATCCTGGAAAAGTTGCCGCAGTTTTGAACTTTCCGACCCCAAAAACTGCACAGGAGGTAAAGATTTTCCTAGGCACTTGTTCTTGGTACAGGCGCTTTATTAGGAATTTTTCAACCATCGCTGCACCACTCAATAGACTAACGAGTAAAGGAAAGAACGCACCTAAATTTGAGTGGAGCGAACAGGCAGAGGTAGCATTTAATACATTGAAGAATGCGTTGGTAACCGCACCTGTTCTTGCGGTACCGAATTTTGAAAAACCATTCAAAATACATTGTGATGCTTCTGCATATGGTGTTGGCGGTATGCTGACGCAAGAAACCGATGGTTGCGATCATCCCATTGCGTATGTCAGTAGGAGCCTAAATAAAAACGAAAGGAATTACAGCGCGACGGAACGCGAGGCTCTAGCTGTGATTTTTGCAGTGGAGAAATTTCAGGCTTATTTTGGTTCCAAGCCAGTCACAATTATCACAGACCATGCATCCCTAAAGTGGTTCTTAAATTTAGAAAATCCCTCAGGACGACTCGCCAGATGGGGTTGTAGATTATCACAGTATAATTTTGTTATCGAACATAGGAAGGGTTGTGATAATGTAGTTCCGGATACCTTGTCGAGACTCATACACGTAGATGTAGTTGGTGATCGTAATGATAACTCTAGTCAACAAGTTTTGGTAGATGACTGGTATGACAAAACATTTAATGGCTGTAAAATCAATCCAGCAAATTTTCCGAATTTTTGTATTTTGAACGATAAACTATATCGTTACAGTAAATGTAAATACCAGCTTCTCAGTGAGTTCGACTGGAAAGAGGTAGTCCACAAGAACGACATCCTTAGAATTATGCAACAAAACCATGCAGATGCAACTGCAGGTCATTTTGGTGTGTTCAAAACTCATCGCAGATTATCCCTCAGATATTTTTGGCGTGGTATGTATAAGGACGTGGTTGAGTACGTTAAGAATTGTGATACTTGCTCTGCGTATAAACACACGACATCAGCCACTCCAGGTCTGCTAGGGAAGCCTAAAGTCTGCGAGAGACCTTTTCAGGTCATTTCGGCTGATTTAGTCGGACCTTTGCCTAGGTCTAAATCAGGATTTACATTTCTTTTTGTGGTGACGTGTTGTTTTTCGAAATATACAATGTTGTTTCCGTTACGGCGTGCCACAGGTGCCGCTGTTGTTAAAGCGCTAGAGAATTTTGTATTTTTGAACCATAGTGTTCCAGAGACTGTGATTGTGGACAATGGGTCCCAATTTACAGGATCTGAATTCCGTAATCTCATTAAGCGTTATAATATTCCGAAATTACACTACACACCACTGTACACTCCGCAAGTTAACCTTGTTGAGAGGTACAATAAGGTTGTTATGACTGCTGTAGCCGCTTTTGTGAAAGATAACCACAGGTCCTGGGACGAAAACCTGTACAAGGTCCAGTTCGCCATAAACAGTGCGGTTAATGAATCCACTGGATTCTCCCCGTTCTTCCTTGTCCACGCTAGAGAACCGGTTTTAAATGGTTCCTTCTATAAGGACACGGATAAGGAGTACGAGGCCGGAATTCCAAGGGAGGAATACGCAGGAAAGTTTGGAACTTTGGAGGACATATTTGGTCAGGTTAGGAGAAATTTGTTTCAGGCTCATGCAGAGTATGCAACGCATTACAACTTAAGGCGTAGGTCTGCAAGCTATTCTGTTGGGGACATAGTGTGGAAAAAGACCTATCCACAAAGCGACGCTACAAATTTTTTCGCAGCTAAGCTGGCACCTAAGTATGAAAAGTGCAGGGTTGTCAAGGTTTTGTCACCTTTGGTTTACGAACTAGTTAGAGTAGCTGACAACCACCCAATAGGCACTTGGCATATTAAGGATATTAAGAAGTAGATATTTGCCATTACTTAGTTTGGTCTAAACTGTTTGAATATTTAAGTTATCAATATTCAATTAGGAATTTGTATGAGTGTAGTGATGTTCTGAATTAACAGTAACATTACCATGGTTCAGTTGAGGATGAATGTAGTGGATGTATGTAGGGATGAATATGTGATGATTGGAATGCTTGTGGTAGACCAACCGGTAGAGAAAGTAAAAATGCAAATATCGTACTTTGGGGATAACGAAAAGGGGGGGTTTTGTGTTTTGTTTTCGTTTTCCTTCTAGATAATGGATCATTTCTGTTATTTTTCCGATTCTGTTCCGAGATCTATTTTCTAGGAGAGTTATTTCGTTTTTTTTTTCTCATATTCCGATTTTGATTCGGTTTTATTTTTCCGAATGGGATAGAGAACGGTTGCCATATCAGATGGACCCGTTCACAACCAGATTTTCCGTATTTGTTGAGTAACAAATATTACGATGGTAGTTTAAAAGAGTGAACCACCGTAGGCCTAGACGCATTCTATCAGTCAGCTGAAGAATGATGCCAAGATGTTTCCACTCAAGTGTCTTAGACACCATGAAGTTTTTTTGTATATATTCTTTTTAAAAGTTAGGGTTGTGTAGTTAAGTATAATGTATAAAACCTTACACTGTTTTCAGTATATTTATTTTGTTAGACAATTTTCCTTGTTAGTAGTAGATGTGCGTTCACGCGTAACTTCTGTGTTTTTTTGTTTGTTTGTTTCAGGCAAATTGTTAGTAGTTGTTGGATGACGCTGAGGGCAGCGTGGTTCAACCTGTTGAACCTTTTCGTAGGAGGGGAAGTATTGTGACGTTGTAAATTTTGAACTACTAATTAGCGTTTCGCTTTTAATAAAAATCAATTTTGTTCAAAGTATGTTGGTGCCACCTAGCATCAAGGTGCAGAACTGCGCGTGGGTCGATGTTCGGAGTTCATTCGAGCCACAATAGATGGCGTTTGCTTCGTTGTCAATTGTCGTAAAAATAAAACAAAATAATTAAATAAAACCATAATATCATTTGTTTATTGTTAAGTCATTAACAAAACGGTTCTTATAATATATCCTTAGGTTCCGCAAATATTCAAAATGAATTGGCTTCATGATCAAACTAACTGGGAGCGGCCACACTCGGGTTGCGTCTGGCAACACCGATAGGTGAGATTTAGAATTTTCCTGGAGTCAACATGTGAAGACGAATTTTTTTCGTTCCAGGAAAATCTCATTCTTCTTCGCCCATGGCTTCGCCTGGGAAAATACAATAGTCATAAATTTTAGTCATCCTAACGTATTTCAATGTTTCATCAATTATGGTGAGTGAAAAATCAAGTAATGTGGATTCGACAAAATGGCGGTTTGGTTAGAGAAAATCCTAATTTTATGATTTCATTCCAGTTCCAGTTATTTTATCTTCCCAAATAAATGAGGATAATGGGTTGTGGGTGGACTTCTGAAAACCATTGGTGGCCAGGAGTTCAATAGGTGAGTTGTGTTTGATCGGGAAAATTCCACGTGTCGAAATTTTCACACAGCACAAATTATAATCTTGTTTTTCTTTGTTACAGGGTTTTCGTATTTACGTTTAGTTTTACGTTTACGTTTACGTTTACGTTTTCGGTTTTCGTATTTATTTCTTTTGCACATTCACGTAGGCAACTTAATTGCTATGGATAAGACTTGGTGAAAATCTTTGTAATGAAACATTTCGGTTGTGAAGAATCAAATAAATTGAGTTTTGGATCTTGGCCGATGCCGTCCAGCTACCTTGCAGTCTTCGCACCTACAAGTAAGCAATGTTTGTATCCTGCAACAGTTTAGTGAACCTTCTTAGTGTATGTGTACAGTAAGAACCCTGTCTTTACTACTGAGCTTTTATTTTGAAACAATTTTATGAATTATACTGTGTCATTGTCTATTCCATGCCAATGGCATCTTAAATTTAAAACATAGATTTCATGTACTATCTACCTAAGGCATTCTAATGTATCTAAATTAAGTCTTGGCATTAAGCTAGAATAACTAAGTATTATTAGCCATCACTTTGTATTAAGCGACCCCGGTAAAGGTTACATTAAAAACAATTTTGCCTAACATCTAGCAAATTTCATTTATAACACCTCATATACATTACAAGGGAGTCGACGGCTAGCTTCTATTCTTTACTAGGTAGATAGATCAAGTAAAGTAAATTAAAATTATTTTTTTTTCCTCTAATCTTTGTAAGGTGGTAGATTATTCCGTATCCGGGTATATTTCTATTCCGCACAATCCACCACCCTTACACAGGTGATAAACGTGTAAAAAATCTTACATTTAGCAGGATTGGCAGACTTCACGCACCTTTGAGAACATTATGAAGAACTCTGATGCATGCAGGTTCCCTCACGATGCACGATGTTTTCCTTCACCGTCAAAGCAAGTGGTATTTAACTCCGAAAAGTTAGAGGTGCGTGCCCGGGATCGAACCCCCGACCTCCCGAATAGAAGACGGACGTCTAAACTTCTAGGGCATCACCGCCTTTAGAAACTTAAGTAGGTAGGTACCTATAATTACTTATGCTATAGACGCATAGGTGATAACTCAATTTCTTGTCACAAAGAGGCGTGAAAAGCATGCGTCAACATCGCGAGCTTGGGGCAATAAACTTTCTTGGGCGATATTAGCATAAAATAACATTTTAAGCGTTTTTGAGAAATTCAATTTGTTAGGTTAGACTTATGAATAAAGTTATAGGTACTTTATGGTGTCAATAATGATAATCGAAAGCTAAGGGTGGAGAGATCAACGGTTTGTAAAGTATGCCTTAGGTATCATATATGCAGAGATCATTGTTCTAAACGGATAATTTATTGTTTCTCTGAGCAGGGTAGTGAAATCAGAGCCAGACAAAATAAAGCTCTACTATTATATTATAGCTGATGCCCGCGACTTCATTAAAAAGTAGGTACCTACCTACTTTATAATCAAGTCATAACAAACTTGTTTTAAGATCCTTTGTTTATAAGTTATTCTTATTAGTAATTCATTCAACGCGATAAACAATTTAATCAAGACGTGCGTCTACATTAGGTATCTTGTCACACACCTACCTACTGTTTACACCATGCAGTACTGGTTTACACCAACAACTTTTGTCCTACGTTGTAAATACGTAAATACATACCTATCGAAACAAAATATAGGTATTTCCATTTATTGTTCAGCCAAACTTTGAGGAAAGCTCATAGTTCAAAACGTATAACTGCATTTTGACCGTTTAATTTTTTTTTATTGAGACATGTTTTTTCAAAGTCAATATTTTGCTGGCTATTTTTAATATGATGATGGCTTATTTATAATTATGATGATAGATACATATATTTTATTTGTATTTTGTATGTATCTATACTCTACACTCTACTATTGAACTAAAAGTAGGTGCTTTGAGTGAACTACAAGGTTAAACTTTTGGTTCAAACGTAACGTGCTTTTAACAGTATTAAACCTTTAAATAAGTAGGTATGGTTTTTTTAACAATGGCAAGATACCTACCTATATTTTTAAAAGTCTGGCAATTTATAAAAAGCTTCATATTGCATTAAATATTTAGGTAGTGAAAATTCAATAGATAAGTAGGTATACATTTTTGATTAAGGTTTCATGTTTGTTCAATTTCGTAAAAATAAAAATCCCCAAAAAAAATAGTAAAAGAGCTCACCGCACTAAAAATTGCCATGTCCTTTAAGTTCTAATTTAATCTAGGAAGCACTTCCTTTTTGTTTTTATTCGTGCGACGTCCTCGTACGAGTTTGGAACGTGTTCTAAATTTGAACTGATGGGCTGCGCTCGCGCGCGCAGTCTCTCGCGAACTGATCGGTTACTCGGTAGCTGCTGCCAGTGCTGGCGCCGGTAAGCGCAGGGTGAACGAATGCCTGCTTATTATGCCCGGACGTGCTTGATCGACATTCCATAGGGTTAAAGAGCCTTATTTTGGGACACTATCGGTCAATCGACGTTCAACAACCATTAATTACCGGTAGTCTGAAGGAAGCAGTAAATCTATTACGGTAGCCTTTACAACATGTTCTTTATATCCGTTGATTATACGGACGGTATCTCTGAAAGTTAAATAAATTAGTTTAATTGACTGAAGATTAAAACATTTTTGTATTCATCTATCATTACGATACTGATATGCTTATTTAAACAGAAATAGTACCTACTTACCTTCTCTCAGTACCCGTAGTACAATATTTTACGTCTCACCAAACCAAACCAAATTCGAGAGTCGAAATACTTTCGCGTTACAGTAAACTGGATCTTAAAAGCCTTGTTTTAAAGCTCAAGTTTGTCTACACTTCTACACCCAGCGCTCCAAGCGGAAACATTGCGAAATTAAAATCAGTGGCATTGAATATTTGACTTCAATTCAAGGCTGTTTAGGTCCATTTTACTGTAACGCGGAAGTATATCGACTCTCGAATTTGGTTTCGTTTGGTGAGACGTAAAATCTTGTACTACGGGTACAGAACCTCGTATATACTAATGTTTATAAAGAGGTAAAGTTTGTAAGTTTGTTTGTAGGATGTAATCTCTGGAACTACTGAACCGATTTTGAAAATTCTTTCACCAGTAGAAAGAATGAGTGACATTGGCTTTATTTGTTTTTAAATAAGAGATCCCTACAAAAAAGATTGTAATAAGCTACCCGTGCGAAACCGCTGCGGGTCGCTAGTTTGGGTGTATGTATAGAAGTGGACAAGGTAGAGACGTGGCGCGGACGTATGTGTTCCGCGTTAGTGATACAAGGAAGGGCCCTCACGCGCCATAGCCACTCTATCGTTGCATCGTCATTCTTATTTCTAAGGGTTGAATCGCCTTCCATTAAATCAAAGATTGGGTTATGTAAAATTTCTCTTGGGACCACTGCCACGTCTACTAATAACGTCACAGGTAATTTAGGTTTAAGAAAGAGCCAAGAGGTGTATCTGCGTCACGTCTGCGCCACGTCTCTACCATTTTACATAAACCGCACCTTAAATTAAGTAATTGTGGAGTCGTGGACGTCTTTGTTGGAATACTAAGAAGTAGCGGGCTCGAGTGTCAGGTTACGTTTAAAATGGATTGCGTTCGGACTAGCAAGTTTTTTATTTAAATAAACTGTATCTAGGTACCTACCTAGGGAAGAAAAACCTCGATGATTAACCCAGCAGGAGTTTCGCTTCTATTTAGAACATGACGGATCGCTGACGGATAAAAAGTACCTGCATAAAAATAAAAACATTGCAGACTAGCTGATGCTTCTGACTTTGTATGAGTGCATTTATAGGTTTTTAAAAATTCCATGGGAACTCTTTGATTTCCTGGGAACTAGCCAGCTATGTCACTCGCTAGGTCTTTGACCATGTCGTGATTAAAGGACAAATCAAAATTAAAATTTCAATTAAGTAGGTATTATGCATTTTACCCGAGACATGGCGGAGTATCTATTGAAAAATATACATGCAAAACGACTACTTTTCTATTTATGTATCTATAGGTACGGAGCTTATCGCAGCATAGTTGAACTCATTTAGATAAACCCTACTTCAATTGTTAAGAATAACATGACATTCAAACAGCGAAAACCTCAATAAATCAGACTCAATGAAATAGTGTCACTAGTTTATCTTTGAAATACGAACAAATAAACAAACTCACAAAAAAACAATAGGTAGGTAGGTAAGTAGTTAAATAATATGTAAATCTATAATATAAAAATATAAAAAAATTATGTCACAAAATAAGTAGGTAGGTATAACAAGTAGGTAAATCAGCTGTATTAAATTGTTTTATTCGCTATTATGTGCACCAAATAAAATATTCGCAATAGGTAGGTACGCAATACCTTCTTACATACCTACGAACCAACTAAAAAAAAATCACTTTTAATTATTCACGAGTCACTTGAGCTATTTTGTGGGTGAACAGCTGATTCTTCTAGAGACATTGTCTCTTGGACTATCTGTGAAGTTCTGAATTTCAGATGATTATGGAGCCAAAAAGCGGTGATAGCTTAGTGGTTTAGACATCGACCTCCTACTCTGGGGGTCGGCGGTTCGATCCCGGGCACGCGCCTCTAACTTTCGGAGATATGTGCGTTTTAAGCTATTATCTAAATATCACTTGCTTTAACGGCTAAGGATAACATCGTGGGAAAACCAGGATGCCTGAGTGTTCTCCATAATATACTCAAGTGTGTGAAGTCTGGCCAGCGTGGAGGACTATTGGCCAAATTCTGAGATGAGATTCGTGCTCAGTAGTCAGCCAACGATGGATTGATGAAGATGATGTAAACAGCGTAATCCGAATCAGAATCATCACTCGATAAGATAAGACATGAAGTTAAGGGAATTCTTACATTGTCAGATACCTAGTCAACTAATCATACAGCAAAGCAACTTTCTATCTCACAGCTGCTAAAAAAAACATACCTAACTAGCTGATGCCCGCAACTTCGTCCGCGTGGAATTAGGTTTTTTTAAAATCCCGTGGGAACTCTTTGATTTTCCGGGATAAAAAGTAGCCTACGTCTCTCTCCAGGTCTTTACCATGCAAACAATCACGTCAATCGGTTGCACCGTTGCGACGTAATTGAAGGACAAACCAACAAACCTTTCTCGGGAAAATCTTTCTACGACTTTTTATAGTTCAGACAAACGGAATAAATTAATATGCGTTTGGATGGATAAATGGTTATACTTACGAGCAGCCTAATCCAAACACTCGATCAGTCATCAGACAATACAAAGGACATTGCTCTTACAAATTCGGTTAAGCTAACAATGCAGATAGTGTGGCGACTGGCGGCGTATCGTAGATGACGCATTCATTAGCAGCGGTTATGGTCGACACTTTAACTGCCATACACGGGCAGCTCGAGCAGTCATTGCCAACTGCTCGAATAGTCGTTTCCACTGGATCAGTTGAAATTGAAGAGTACCTAATTATAATATAGAAACTACGCCAGAGCAATTGTTTTGCATTTGCCGTGGCGTAGTTTCGACTGGCTCGACCAGTCACGGCGTGGCCGTGCGGTCTCGTGTATGACAATGAAAAGTAAGTAGGTATACTTAGTACGCGATAGGTTGAGATGGCAATCGGGAAGGACGCCCTATATTCTCGCACGTCACCTGCGCTCGCCCGCGCGGATGCTGTGCGGGGTATTACCACCCCAGTTGGCATCTCGACCTGTCGCGTACTCTATTTCGCTATGCAGCCGCAGTTTGAAGCGGGGGTCTAGACAGAGGCACTGCAAAATCGCAGTTGGAATGCAGTTGACATAACGGCTTTGCAACTACCAACTGACTGTGCAGTAAGCGTGCAGTTCACAATGTGCCCGTAGGTACAAGAACTGCACGACTACTGTATACGCGGATTGCAGTCCTCCAGTCCGTCTGTCTAGTCTGCTTAGCTGTTTGTGTCGCTGAAATGCCGAAAATTAGCAAGCCGACTTACCCGTATTAACTTGTTCTGTGTTATATTGGAACTTTTCGCAAACGAAAAAAAATTTAAAAAAATTATTCATTCCAAATTACTTACCATTGCTGTAGTGATAGACTGGGATAGAAACAACCTATAATTCAGGATATAAATAATATTTTTAAATCGTCTCTGGTCTGGTCGGGTTTTGGTGGTAGCCTAGCAAAGCCAAGCCGCCGCTAAGCGATTTAGATTTGTGCCGTATAGAAACCTAGGTTTATAATAAAACTGTCATGCCTCTTGCAAGTTAGCTAGCTTCCATCAGACTGCATCATTTACCACCAAGTTACATCACATCACAATGAAGGGCTAACTAGTAGGTATCTGAGTAAAAAACATAAAAAAATACGTATAGTCCGTAAAAAATGACTCCTCACGCACCATTTTAACTCTTATGGGTCAACTGTAAAAGTACGGGTCACCTTAAAATGATCAGTTTTATTAAACAGTAAATTATGGATTAAAATCGTACTTTTGACACGAAGTTTGTCATAAAGTTAAAATAGCGCGTGAGAAGTTAAATTTTACGCGTTATACATAATATATCTTGCAAGATTCGCCGAAGAACAAGAGTTTGCGAATCAGTTTCGTGTTAGAAAGTCTACTTTTCCGCGACATTTTGCAATACCTATAAATGATGACGTCGACCTTTGGGTCTTTAAAAGTCTAGAAACTTAGAAAGTTCAATGAGTAAGCTTAATATATTATTTTCTCCTACATAAACGCCCACAACTGTAAAAGTCTAACTTTTTAGCATCTACTTACTTAAACTAGTTTTACCGTTTTGCGATATTTAAATGCAGATTTTCAGTTTCGTAAGATAAGTTACCGAATAAGGAAGGCTATTGTCATGCAAATGTTCCACAGAATAGAAATTAACATTAAAATGCGAACCTTTGCGTCTTTCGTCACTGATCTGTGTTCCTGAGGTAGTAACTCGTGCGTTCGAATCTATGTAGTTCGGTATCTAACCGACTTCAAAAAAAGGAGAAGGTTCTCAATTCGACTGTATGTTTTATTTTTTGTATGTTTGTTACGCGATTAATTCGTCAATTATGGACCGATTTTTTGTAAAACAAATTAGAAACCATTTGAATTGGGAACAGTTCATAAGATCCGAACAGATGTAAGGATAGGGTATATTTCCACCTTACGCTGCATCATCAACTTCTCGCTGGTGTGATTATGGACAAGATTATGAAAAATATCCGTATACCACGATTTTTTTGCTTTATTTTTTACATTATCATTAATGCACTAAAACTTTGAATAACTTATTGATATATCTGACAAATTACCCGACAAACTGATAAGGGAAACCCCGAAAATTACAGCTTATAAACAAAACCCGTTGCGAAAGAAAGAAATAAAAGACGTGTATACAACGATAGACACCGTCAAAGAGATAATGTGCTTTAATAAATAATTCAGAGCCGATAACGAGGTCAAATACACACTAGAACAACAATTATAATTTCTGTTCGACTTTTTGAACTTTAATATTTCTGTGAACTATTCTCCTGTGTCGTGACACACAGCCCGAAGTTCTAAATGTTTTGCCGCATTCGGAACATGTGAAAGGCCGTTCATCTGTATGGGATCTATTATGGACTCTGAGAATGTCCAAGGAATTGAACCGCTTCCCGCAAGTCTCGCATGCGTGTTTCCTCTCGTTTGCGTGTATAGCGTAATGTTTCCGATATTGCGCCATAATGAAGAAGTTTTTCCCGCAAACTTCACAAGTTTTCTTTGGCGTGGTCGCGTGAATCGCTTTGTGTAAAATAACACCGCTTTTGAACTTGAATTTCTTCTGGCAAATCTCGCACGAGTAAATCTTGTCGTTCGAGTGAGATTCCATATGGGTGACTAAATTCCTCGTATTTTTGCCGCATACTTCGCAAATCTTCCAATATTCGTATCTAGGTTTTCGGACTCTGTTCCGTTTCAAAATTTTCTTACTCTCTCTTTTGATTGAAGGTTTTTGTTTTTTCGTTTGACTTAATTTTATAATACGTGTTTTAACTTCTGTCAGTTCGGTTGGTTGGTCGTCGTAGTTCGCGTCTATTTCAAACTCTATTGCATCGTGTCCGCTGTCTCTTTCGTCATTATTATCATTGTGATGATAGTTTGGGTGTGATTCCATTTTCACTTGACTAGCTTGGTCCCTGAACATTTTGTCCATTTCTTGACATTTTCGTCGGAATTTATAAGCGTTTTCTAACTCTCGAAGGCAGTTTAGACAAATCTGTGACGGCAGGGTGTCGGATTGGTCAACCTGTAACAATATAATAATTAAGAGAATAGGTATTTACGATAGATAAAAGTAAAACCTTTACTATGGTTTTGTTTTTAACTTGTGCGCCAAAACGACCTTACCCTCGTACGACTTTTTGGTCGTAAATACCGACAACGCCATCTTCATTGGGACTACATCGACACACATTGGCGTCCAAGACTTCAAACTTCGGTTTGACGAGTGTTAAGCTCTGTTTCACGTTCAACTTACCTCAATACCACAGATAATCTTCAACTTGTGCGCCAAATCGACCTCACCCTCGTTCTTCTGGTCGTAAATACCGACAACGCCGTCCTCGTTGGAACAACATCGACACACGTTGGCGTCCAAGACTTCAAACTTCGGTTTGACGAGTGTTAACCTCTGTTTCAAGTCAAATAACTTCATGTCATCTTCAATATCGTCATCTGTAAAACGAGGGAGTCAATTATTACATTCCCCCAACGTCGCAACTGAAACGTGGTAACGTGGAAAGCGCATCGTTGGAAAACCCCTACTAGGTGGACGGACGACAAAATTCCGCAATCAATTTTGGACTTGCCTTTACACAAGTTTAAAAAATCTATTAAAATTATGCTCCTGAAAAAGCATATTATACAATCGAAGATTATGTAAATGATAAAACTACATACCCAAAGCCCCATCTTCATAGTCATCTTGCTTCTGTTGTTTGATTTGGTGCAGTTCATGCGTTTCCATGTACTTGGCCATTGCGTCGAAGTATGGCCACTGCTCGTTTAGTATGCCTTTGTTAGCGAATTTTCTTTTCCACTGCAAAAGGGATATAACTCTACTTATTTCGTTTTGTGCACATAGGCCTTCTTTATACGCTTTAAAACGTCAAGTACAGGTTCGGAAGGTAGATTTTACTTAAGTAACTCTGCCACAAGACCAGCCCACTTTAAAAAAAACCGGTCAAGTGCGAGTCAGACTCGCGCATCGAGAGCTCCGTACTACAGTCATATTATTTAAACATTTTGCACAATAAATCAAAAACTACTATGCATAAAAATCTGTTTTAGAATGTACAGATCGGGCTGAAATTTGGCATACAGATAGCTATTATGATGTAGACATACGCTAAGAAAGGATTTTTGAAACTTCAAGCCCTAAGGGGGGTAAAAAAGAGGGTTGGAATTAGTGTTGCCTACGCGGACTAAGTCGCGAGCATAAGCTAGTATTAAACAATTATTTAATGAATTTTGGGCTAATTTAAAAACGATTTCGGGGAAAGAGTCTTGGAATGCTAAAACTTAGTAGGTACATTTAAAGAGAGATTTAATGTGAAGGAATGCTTAATGTGAGGTATATTAGATATAACATTGTACATACTAGTTACTAGCAATAATGAAAACAATAAAGCATATTTATTATTATTATTATTTAAAAAAAATGTAATAGAGATGTTGGTTTTGGTGTCCAGCTTACCCTGAAAGTTCTCAGTAAATGTAGCCAAATGTCCTCAATGTCCAACAAACTGTGGTCAATAGGAATACCAACAGTTCTCAGTCTTTTTTCAACCTCCCTGTAATAACAAATCATTTTTAATTTCCGTGGCACATAGCATCAGTACCGTTATTCAGTACCCTTACCATAAATGCGAAAGTGTGTTTGTTTGTTGGTTTATTGGTTTGTTGCTTTGTTGGTTTGTCCTTCAATCACGTCGCAACGGTGCAACGGATTGACGTGATTTTTTGTATGGGTATAGTATAGATCACCTGGAGAGTGACATCCCGGAAAATAAAAGAGTATGTATATAAAATATTTGAAAAGAGCAACCGCCGAGTTTTTTGCTGGTTCTTCTCGGTAGGAAAGGCATTCCGAACCAGTGGTAGATGCATCCGACGATTCGAAAGCACTTGTGAAAGTTTACTTGAATAAAAAAGATTTTTATTTTATTTTATTTTAAAGAAAAAGCCGACTGACCGACTGATATATCAACGCACAGCATAAACTACTGGACGGATCGGGCTGAAAGGCATGCAGATTGGTATTATGACGTAGACATCCGCTAAGAAAGTATTTTTGAAAATTTAACCGGTCGAAGTCGCGGGCATAAGCTAGTAAAATATTATAAGACTTACCGCCACCCCTGTTGAATATATTTGTCGGAAAATCTGAACAAGTGCTCCAAATCTGTTCTAGCGCTGATCAAATTTTGTACCCATTCCTCTTGCCCTGCGTAAAGAAACAATTTTGTCATTGACACTCAATCCAAACATTTTTGCAACAATTTTTTTTTTACAAAGAATATTAGCCATGTTAAATGACTAATATTCCCCTTTCCTCTCCAACTAAGCGCCAGGCTTGTGCTAGGAGTAGGTACGACAATAGTCCAACGGGCGGGGTTTGAACCGTCGACCTTTCGGTTTTCGGTCCACTCCTATACCGGTTGAGCTATTGAGGCTCTGAAATTATATTATGGCTTTCTCTTTAACTAGCTGGTACGCCCAGATTTGCTCGGGTATGATTTTTTATATCTATATATACAATATACATAATATGAAGCCTATGCCTAAGCCTATGATGGAGGTGAACACAATGGATCGGAGACGGTCGAAGTGATACAGGATATTCAAGAACCAGCATTGCCCTAAAGTAGTAGAAGAAGCGTATATCCATCTGAAATAATGTATCTACCTATCAAATGGTGAAGTAGTTCTAGAGATTACCCTCCATAGACACACAATCTCACAAAATTTGCACTCTTTCTTTAATAATAATAATATTAGTTTGATGGAAAGAGCCCTAGAAAAGCCACAATGTGATTAATGTAAGGGATAACGACCGTAAAAAATGAGAGAGAAATACGATGTAGAGATTTCACTCAATTTAACTTTGTGAAACATTGGCCCCGATTCTCTAGTCTCTCTCTAAACTAAATTTAGAGTATCTGCATCCTTTTCTTTTTACTACTGCTAAAAAAGGAACGGAACATGACTTTCACATTTAAAGACTCTAAATTTTAGTGCACAATACAAATTTAAACAGTAGGTTCGCGACTGCGCGCTGAAATCACGGGTTTTACCATCTAAAAATTAAATTTAGAACTGTCAAACTGCGTCTGTCGTTTTCATATTACATTAGTAAGAAGAGAATGCGAATACTCTAAAATTAGAAAGACAAAGGAATCGGTGCCATTGACTCATTAACTATTAACTAGTATTATAATACATAATGATGTAGAAATACACGAGAATATTCACTCAAGTGTCAATAAAATATACTCACAGCCAACCATAGGATTTAGACTTAAGCTTCCTTCTCCAAGGTATAATTCTAGTAAGTTATAGTACACCCATGATTTGTTGTTGGTCGCCTTCGCTTTTTGGTATTCCTAAAACAAAATTAAAAATGCCTAAGTATAAGTGTATAACACACATTTTTCAAACAATAAATCAGACTTTTCTCAAATGCCAATGACTATGATGATGATGATGGGACAATCCCGTTTTTAGGGTTCCGTTGTAAACAAGGAACCCTTATAGTTTCGCAATGTCCGTCCGTCCTCGGTTAATCTCAGAGACTATTAGTGCTAGAAACCTGTAATTTGGCAAAGTGGTGAAATAAAATTGTGATAAATATTTTTTTAGGGTAGCTCCCTTACATGTAAAGTGGGGATGATTTTTTTTTCTCATCTACCCCATAGTGTGGGGTATCGTTGAATAGGTCTTTTAATAATACTGTGGGTACTGTCTCGATTTCTAGATCCGTTTGTAAAAATATATGATGTTTTAAAGTGCTTATTTTTATTAGAGTCGAGTGTGTCTGTCCCCCCCCCCCCCCCCCCCCCCTTTATCCAAATGGTAGTATATAGGAACGTGAAAAGATTCACAGCAGTAGTATGTGTAATCAATTTTAAAGGAAAACTATCATGACTAAGTGGGGTTCACAGGTTAAGGAGTTATATCTGTTTTTCGAGGTTAATTGTGACCACGGAACCCTACACTGCGCGTGGCCCGCCACGCACTTGGCTGGTTTTTAAATAGATGAGGCTGATTTTTCGATCGCCAAATAAATCCTCAAAACTTGGGAATAAGCCACTATTGCCGTACTAACTCCTAGCATAAGCCTGACGCTTAATTGGAGAGGAAAGGGGAATATTAGTCATTTAACATGGCTAATATTCTTTAAAAAAAAATGTAATGTACATACGCCGTAAGTCGCAGCCCATTTCCTAGATAACTCCCGTGAGCTCAGCGTTTGGGGGAAACCGTACTCTTCTATCATTATCTTTCGAAGGTTACTGCAAAAAAAATTATTGATTGATTAAAAAAGAAAATGGATATCATTTTTGTTATCATATATTATAGGTATCGTAAATAAAATAACTCACTTCCACGCCCATTTCCTGTCTCTAAATAGCCAATCGTGCTGCAATCGGATCTGTATAAACGTTTCTGTTATGTCCTTCGACCCTGAAAAATAAAACACAGCATTTTTCAATAATAATAAGATAAATAAAGGATCCTGTAGTAATAAAATGATGTGATGTTTTGTATAGCGGTAGTTCATGGGGCTCTAGAATTCATTATTAAATAGAATGATTAAATAAAATCATGATTTTTATTTATTTATTTTTCACATATTACTAACTAGCTGATGCCCGCAACTTCTTACGCGTGGATTTAGGTTTTTAAAAATTTCGTGGGAATTCTTTGATTTTCCGGGATAAAAAGTAGTCTCTGTCACTCTCCAGGTTTTAAAATATACCCATGCAAAATATCACGTCAATCTGTTGCTCCGTTGCGGCGTGATTGGAGGACCAACCAATAAACAAACAAACAAATACACTTTCGCATTTATAATAATAGTAAAGGACAAAATTTAATAACATAAAAATAGATTAATTTATATGGGAAAATATTTTTAGCAGCATAGATAGCTGTAGACTTTATTACACACTAAACATGAGATAAACAAGACAAAAAAGACAGAAACTAAAAACAATTGTATGCAAAGGCGGCCTTATTGCTTAGAGCAATCTCAACCAGGCAACCTTTGGTGAAAGGAGAAACTAGGTGTGTTGGATAGTACAATACATTTTAGTTTTGTAAACTGAGCTGAGGGGCTGAGATACTTTTCATAAAACAGTCCAAGACTTCTCTATGTGCAGAAATGAGGGGATCCATCATCCATAAATGAACCATAGAAGCTGGCGACGACAATACTTACATTGAAAATCCTCTTCAATATCCTGTTTAAACGTACCCTTGGGTACATGTTTCTTCCTCAGCTCTATGGTCGCGAGGCTCGCGGCGGGCATGTTCTCGAGGCGCGCCAGGTACTCTGCCTCGAACCTCTGGTAGTAATCTAACATCGTGGAGTATAACGGCCAGTCTTCTGGGTTCAAACTCTGTTTCAGTACTAGACGATGTTTTCTCTAAAAATATTGCAATATTATGATTTTTCAATATTAGACAAGGTTTTATCAAAAAAGATCAAGATAAAGTAAATAAACTAAAAATCATACATTCTTTTAAGAGTGAATGTTTCTATTGTCTAAAATATAAATAAATGAAACACAAATATATATGAATAATTACAAATGAACTTCAACACTTCCGGCCTAGTGGTTAAGACGTCCGTCGTCTATTCGGGAGGTCGGAGGTTTGATCTTGGGTATGCACCTCTAACTTTTCAGAGTTATGTGCGTTTTAACTTTTAAGCAATTAAATATCACTTGCTTTAACTGTGAAGGAAGACATCGTGAGGTAACCTGCATGCCTAAGAGTATTCCATAGGGTTCTCAAAGGTGTGTGAAGTCTGCACTAGACCAGCGTGGAAGACTATGGCCTGAACCCTTCTCATTCTGAGAAGAGACTAATTCTCAATAGTGGGCCGGTGATTGGTTGATCATGATGATGATGAAGTTTTGTAAGGTACTTGGCTTAAACTACGACGATAAATTGAGTTCTTACATACATTAAAAGTAACTTTAATATAATGCCACAGTCCTTTCAGGTCTTGAATACAACAATTTAGCGGCAAGTCCTGACATCTCAATGCTCTTTCCACAGTCCTCCACATGTTGTGAAAATCGAGTTTTACTTCTTTTGTCTCAGATATGCATATTATTAGTTTTAATCTCCATTCATCATTCCCTTGAAAAAACAGGTTAGTATAATTTTTACAAAGAAAATAATTAAAACAATTACTTACATAATTAAGTTAATAATGTGACTTACATGATTCATATTTATCTAAAACTTTTTTGCCAAAATGTTTATCAAACATTTTATAGTATTTCCAATCCTTATTTTTAGTCTTTTTGGCTAATCTGTATGACTAAAAAATTACACAATAAATTTAAAATTTCTTTTAGTTAACCAATTTTTATATTTTATCCATACTAATATTATAAATGAGAAAGTGTGTCTGTCTGTCTGTCTGCTAGCATTTCACGGCCCAACAGTTCAACCAATTTTGATAAAATTTGGTACAGAGTTAGCTTACATCACAGGGAAGGACATAGGCTATCCCGGAAAATCAAAGAGTTCCCACAGGATTTTTAGAAAATCAAATTCCATGCGGACAAAGTTATCATAGCCAGTATTTGTATAATTTAAATACATAAGTCATCAAAAAACATATGAAATAAAATAATTTTGAACAGACGAAAACTTACATCATAAGTGTAAGACCACTTCTTTCTGATGTGATTCATGGTCATTTCTTCAGGAAAACCATTCTCAAGAAGAATCTTACGGAATTCCCTACAAAAAAAAGTTTATAATATATAACAGGGATATTCAACAAGAGATAGCATAATTTTCCTATTATTTAACTAGGTCTTGCTTCTTATGCTAAATTTATTTGACATATACATGTTTCAAATAAATAAATAAATAATAATAAATAAACATTTATTCGCTGGAATGTGGGTACATGTAGGTGTTACATCAGTTGAGTTGCCTGACACATTCTACCAGATCCTGGTGTGCAAATGGTTAAAGAATATTACAATTACATTAAAATTATTCTTGTTCATTACATTTATGAAATCATAAATTTAAACATTACTCAATCAGATAAAATAAAATAAGGATTTCCATGTCGTAGTTAATAACAAAATAAAATATACAGTGATTACAGAATATAAACCAGTGTTTACCAAAGCATAGTGATTGCCATCCTGATTCTGACCTATGCAAATAGTTGAAAAGCGAGTAATTCAATTTTACGAAATTACTCTAAGGCTTTTCTTCATGTTTATTATACAGTTTTGTGATAATAATCGGGACAAATGCTTAGCATGACTTTCAAGGTAAAATACCTATAAAAAGTAAGAATTAAATTCTTCCATCCGTTAGCTATGTAGGTACTAACTTGGTCACCACTCCCCGCCAAGCTTCAGTGATTGTGATGCGATGTGATCAGAGATCTTGTAGAGATTTATTCTTACTTAATTATAATACCATTTTATTAAAGGTTACTCACGTCCAAGGCTGTTTCTTTTGTTTAAATAGCCACTCATGTTCGAAACGTAATTCGAAAAATCGTTGCGTTATATCTGGAGTCCCTTTAATGAACACAACAACAGAGAATTACAGCAGGAAATCAATTTACAAGCATTAAAAACTACAAAAATTGTATCTTACAAATAAAACTTTTTTCTTCCATTTTTACAAATATTTCACTTTTAATTACACTAGCATCATCTTTGATTATTCTTTCTTAGAATAAATCTTATATTGAGCATAAGAAAGCTCATAAAAATATTAATTCGATAGTATATGTACAGTAAAAATAAAATATAATAAAATTGTGATCAAATTGTGATGCAGACTTTGACTTTGTTGATGACACAGAGTACTTTTTACATACGGAAAATGAGAAACAGTGGATATATGTAAAAAGTACTCTGTGCTTGCTCTGTGCAGTTGACGTATGATCGTATGATGTTGCAGCTATTGCAGTCACAGGATGCAGTAGATAATCTATGGGTTGTACAAAGAATTTGCAAGTACCTACTAGGTAGGTACTACCGTAAAACGGGGTGAATAGGTACGAAATCTAACTTCGCACTAAAATTTACGGATGTTTTGGTACAAATTATGATGCTTTAACTGTTTGTAAGCATCTCCGGTTGTAAGAATTCTAAGGAAACATCCAAAAAATATAAAATAATGATAAATTACTGGTATATTTTAATCAAAATATATGCTGTCCCTATTTATACTTGATCCGGGGTGTAACGGAATGGCAAAGGGGTGAATAGGGAAAAAAGGTTAGGGTTGTCAAACACAAGTTAGTCTATCCTCTAATATTACAAAACTAGCTTATGCTCGCGACTTCGTCCGACACAAATTTCAAACCCCTATTTCAACCCCTTAGGGGTTGAGTTTTCAAAAATCCTTTCTTAGCGGATGCCTATGTCTTAATAGTTATCTTTATACCAAATTTCAGCCCGATCTGTCCAGTAGTTTGAGCTGTACGTTGATAGATCAGTCAGTCAGTCACCTTTTCCTTTTATATATTTAGATTAGGAAAGTGAAGACTTGTTTGTTTGTAATCGATAAACTCTGAAATTACTGGACTGATTTTGAGAATTCTTTCACCATATTCTATAGCTATTTTATTCAGAAGTAACATAGGCTATATGTTATTATACATGGCATAGTAGGTATCAAATCTTTAAAAAAAAGCAACCGCCGAGTTTCTTGCTGGTTGCTGGCATTCCGAATCAGTGGTTTGACGATTCAAAAATAAATAAATAAAAATATTTTTTATTTAATTAAACTGTTACAAGTAGTGTAGTTACCTATACTTGTAAAAGTTTAATTGAATAAAAAATATTTTTATTTATTTATTTATTTATCAATATTAAACAGTAAAATGCCATTTAACAAAATTTTACTAGTCGACTACACAAGAAGGAAGAATTTTTTTGAACAATTTAATTAAATATTTAAAGTGACAGCCCTGTCCCTATATAAACCTTACTGTTCCTATTTAACCTTGATTCGTTCCAATTCAGTAAGTATAGCGTTCCTATCCACCCCTTTCCCGTACCTATAATCCCCATGGCAAAGCCAAAACCACTTGGTTTCCAATTTTTTCTTTTTTACAGAAAAATATGTAACATTTAGACAAATCTGCTTTTGTGACGCCTCTTAGATAAATGTTTAATGATTTCTAATAGTTTTTGTACTGTTTTATTCTCGTACTGCGTCAAAGTAAACAAAGTTTTGAGACCTACGGTTTAGCGTGTTTTGAACAACGTTTTTGCAATGACGCTTTCGTTATTTTAATGTCAATTTGTGTCTGGTTCAGTGTTGCCAAATAAAAGATCAAATATTCTACTATAGGGAAAAACAATGCTACCAAAATTCTAAGCTGTTTTGGGTATTATTTTTACGTTCAAATCTCATTCCCAGTTTTGTCCCTATTCACACCCCAGTTCCTATTCACCCCGTTTTACGGTACGTATTCCTATGTCGATGGGGTTGCAGTCCATACAGAATACAGATATGTTCTATGGTTGCAGCTTAGTGTTGAAGTTATTGAAGTTGGCCAATGGTGGGCCAATCCAATAGCCACTGGCGTCTGGTAGCTGGCTGACGTTTTTCTATGCTTTTTGCAGTGCTTCTACTTACAATTTTGATTTTCCTTTTACCTTGTTTCTTTAATTTAATTTAATTCTTTATTTAATAAGGCAACAAAGACCCATATTTTGTTAGTACACATATAATGCTTAAAAAACTATGTTAGTATATTTTGTTAGTATAATGCTTAAAAACTATGTTAGTATAAACATTTTATTATTATTTTATTTTTACAACAGCTATCATAATAGGGCGCAAACAATTAGACTTTGGGATCACTTTCAAGCCCTCGTCCGGTCAATACTCTGCGTATTTACCGGACGAGAACTTGAATGAAATGCTGGAGAATTGGCGTATCCAGCTTTCCCGCCATCATATTCAGGATACTGTTGGAGCTCGAACGCAGCCTTGCCAGGATGGATGACGTCCTTTTCCTTATTATGGCATAGAAATCATCCGTTCGTGCTTCTGCAAACATGCCTGACGCCGAACAAAACCGCGGCAAGCCCAACAGTATCCTGAAACCATTGTTGTATTGCACCCTCAGCGTGTCGAGTGCCTTTTGAGTGTAGTTAGTCCACAGGCCCCCCGTGTAGAAGGTTTGACAGTAAGCTTTAAATAGCGTAATTTTTGCTTCCTTACTACATCGGGCGAACCTGCGGGCCAACATATTACACCTTACAGCTAAGGCTCTTCGTTCTCGTTCTATGTCCGCCTGATCCTTAAGGTCCTCCGTAACATAGTGACCTAGATATTTGAACTTGGTGACACGTTTCAATAAAGTACCATTGAGCGCGATACTAGGCTCGTATTGCACTTGCTTACGGGGGGCCTTAAAGATCAGGTATTCACTTTTGGCCACGTTATATACTAACCCATGTCTAGCAGCGTACTCCTCACAGGATTGAAGCAGCTCTCTAATCGAGCCGGCCGTGGGACCCAACAACACCATGTCGTCAGCATAGCTTAGATTATTTACGCAGACGTTGTCTATCCAGCAGCCGATTGGCTTTTTGCTGAGTTCCACGATCAGCTCGTTCACGTACAGGTTGAAGAGCTTAGGCGAGGTCAACCCCCCCTGCCTCACCCCGCACTCCAACCTGTACGGATCAGAGAGCTCCCTTCCCCACCGAACACTGTTTAACTGGTTTGCGTACCAAAATCGCATAATACTAAGCAACTCCGGTTGTACGCCTGCTTGCTTCATCTTTTCCCAAAGCACATCGTATGACACTAAATCAAAAGCTTTGGAAAGATCAAGGAAACAGGCGTACACCGGCGTCTTCCGACTGGTATAGTATTGGACAGTCTGCTTCAGGCTTAATATCGCGGTTTCCGTAGAAAGTCCAGGCCGAAATCCAAACTGCGCGTCATGAAATTGAAGCGTCTCGCTGAGCTTTCTGTCAATCAGACTATCCAATACCTTGGCAACTATGGTAGCAAGCGATATGGGTCTATAATTAGACCGGTCAGAAATGTCACCCGTCTTGTTTTTAACAATGGGGACCACTATAGTTCTCATCATGCTCAAAGGGATATATGTGTGACTAATACAGAGCGAGTAAAACATCGACAACACCCTTGGTAAGTGAAAGCCCGCGTATTTCAGATGTTCGATGCTGAGGCTGTCGTGTCCAGGTGATTTTCCCCTGGTCATTTTGTTTATCATTTCTGAGACTTGCTTAGCTGAGAAACGCATTAGCTCCTTGTCACCACATACCTCACCATCAACCACCCCCCTCGACGGCCCCAGCGGTGATGAGACCTTAAAGTGATCCCGAAACATATTCGCGATCTCTTTTTGCGTGGCACAGCCCGCAACACTCACCGGTAAGCTCGGTCGAACATTCAGTTTGTTGGTTGCTTTCCAAAATTTAGAAAAATCTTTAGCTTTTCTGTGAGACGCGATTATGTCCATTCTTATCTCGTCTTGGTGATTTTGACACCACCTTAACCTACTTTTAAAGATTTTTCGAGACTCGCACATCTCATCCCAAATTCTGCCAGATCTAGGTTTACTGTGTAACAACCAAGTTTGATACTTCGACCGAGCCTCAAGGTGAGCATCCCGCACGTGTTTATTCCACCCCACCACACGGTCTTTTTTGCGTGTATTATAGCCCCCATATGTCACAGTGGCGGCGAGGGAAAGGATGCCAACTATATCTTCATACATACTGTCTAGCCCCTGCCTGTG
Organism: Maniola hyperantus; assembly: GCF_902806685.2. NCBI lineage: Eukaryota > Metazoa > Arthropoda > Insecta > Lepidoptera > Nymphalidae > Maniola > Maniola hyperantus. The sequence continues at coordinate 10,134,741 of NC_048554.1, forward strand.
TCTCGGATCAGCGCATATTTTTCCATCACACGATACAAAAAGCTCGGGAAAACATATGCCCCTGAACCTACTATTACATTCGCCATGATACCTATTGATCTGTTCGTCCGTTCTATGACCCCATAATATTTTATTAGGTACGTTGTCATCCACATATATTTTTGTGACGACTAAGTTGAGATCACACTCTATGATGAGTGGCAGATGATCAGACCAATAGACATCATGAGCTATGGCAACCTTAGTAATAGTCCACCGAGCAGATTGCGTCACTATACAGTGGTCCAGCCATCGCAGGCTGCCATTAATGTCACTCCTATATGTAAATGTATTTGAATTTACACCTAAAATATCAGTATCTGCACATATCCATGTCTGGTCTGAACAAAAACTACAAAGCTCATTCCAAAAAGGCTGATTTGGATGAGAATTGAAGTCACCTAACATGTAAACAGATTCCACGTCGTTATTTTCAATTACTGCCTTAATTTCACTCAGACAATTTGTAAATTCAACTATATTTTCAGGCGAGTCCGTTGGCATATAAATACTAAAAATAATTATAGCTTGCTCGTTTCCTAGCACAGCTTTTATAGCACATAATCTAGTGTTGTCGCAGTCTACCATCGTTACTGACTTAAAGATGCCGCTCCGAAATAGGATAGCCACCCCCCCGTACGGCCTACCTATTAAGATTCCATCGGATGGATCTACAGCAGACTTACCAATGTATTCAAAATCCTTGCTTACAGTGCCAAGCATAGGTAGGTCACACGGGAGAAGCCACGTCTCCTGCAGAGCTACGATATCCGCATACAAACAAATGTCTCTGACGCCCTCGATAGATCGTTTAAACGATTTGCAGTTAAAACTCACCATTTTACAGGCTTGTTTATCCATTTTAATGCGTTACTTCTTACTTAACTTGAGAGACGATATTTCTCGAGTCAGAACTCTGTCTGTCTATTTTATTAAACACTACAAATCGTCTAAAACGCAACGTGTTTCTGTAAAAATATTTGCCCTAAATTAAACTAATAATGAACAAAATTGATTTTTCAATATAATTGCGTGATCTTAAATTATTATAATTCCTATGACGGTGAAAGTGAAGATGAAGAAGGTATTTAGTCATAATTTTCTTCCAGTTTCAAATTAAGTATAATAACTCCCGGTGTAATGTGATCAATACTGATAAAAATAGATTATTCACATTATTCAACAAAATAGTGTGAAAAACTTCTTAATTCTGCCCTTTTCTAGTTTCTTTTGTGCCCGCCCATATCCTTTGGTGAATCTAAAAAAATGCAAACTTAACATTATTGGTTGACATAAAAATAGGGTAAACTCACCATCTGAAGTTCGGTTTTGCTCCAAATTATTCTAAATCTCTGCCATACATTTAGTAATTAAATCTACATCCTGCTAACATAAAAAGCCGCATCAAAAATTAGTCGTTTCTCCCTAAATTAGAGTGAAATCCCAAAAAATGATAACACTGAAATTGTGATCTTTTGTGTCAAATTAGTGTCAGTCAATGAGATTTTAGCATTCTTAGCCATAGAGTAGGACGTTCTTAGCATTTGCATTTTTATCTGTGTATTCATGTTGTTCTACTTCATTTTCACGTGGTTAAACAAAATCGGCATTATTTAAGAATAGTGTAATTATAGTTAATGAATAATAAACAAACAAATAATGCATAGGCTTCTGTCCGCAAAGAACTTGTGCCAAAATAAATTCCACGGAGTTACATCGCCATCAACTAATTCATTTAAAAGTGTTTCGCTCACTCAAATAAAATGTTCTTTTTGCCGTAAAGTCCTTTTAACTTCTCATTGTACAGGTAAGTTATTTATTAGAAATTTTTAAATGAATAGATTTAGCAATAATGTAAGTTTCACGTGATTGTTTATATATAAACATAACCTGTAAAATGTTTTAATTATATAACATTCTAGAGAACTTATTCCTTGCGCGACACCAGTCTACTAGAACGGTTAATGCCGTGAGATCTCTAAAGAAGAAAACCAAACATAAAGGTTACAAAAAGTATGGTGAACTATTACAAGGTAAGTTAAAAGTAAAGTGGTCAAGCAATGTTTACAATTTTCACACATTTGAATTCACTTTGTGTTGTTTACAGTAAACGAAAGTAGCATGACTGAAATGAAAGTGTCTATAAGCAAGTTGAATGCATCTCACCTCTCTAAGCTAGCCTCTAGTCCAGTGTCGTTGGGACAGCTCCATCAACTAACAACAAAACTACCCAAAAACATTGAAGTTGACAAAGAGCTCCTGCAGACTGTTAGAGAAAAGATTTTAAAGAAACCAAAGTCAGATATCAAATTAGAGGATGATAAATGTGCACTGATATTCACAAATCATAAAATAACTACTTTGGAAGAGAGATTTAAAACCAAACAGTACATTGACATGGTAAAGGAGAGCTATTATAACTTTAGGAAAGCCACTATTTACGACCAAAGGTTGCAGGACCTCAGATATGCAATAAATGAAGGATTGAATCAGGAATTTGACTTTGAGTCAAAGTCTCCAATGCTCAATGCTGATCCAAAATCATTACCAAAAGGCCCACATGCAGTATTTAGGGAATTGTTTATTGATAACCAGTTAGACAGTTATGACCAGGAGCTCATGAGTCATATTGCAAACTTGCAGTAAGTTAATCCTTCTTATTAGAAACAAATTAAACCTTTTTGTCAGGATATCCGAAAACAGTGAATTTGTGGTTAAATTACAAAAAAATATTTAAATATACTCACAAAAAAAATACTAAATCACATATAGATGGTGCAGTCCATCATTAACTTGCATGCACGATGGTATGGAACCCTTTGTGAGCGAGTCTGACTTGCACTTGACTGGTTTTTCTCTCTTAAAAATAAGTATTTCTATAGAATTGTGATTTTTTAGGATGCAAGGTTTATCCCACCCTGCCATTGATGAAATCTGTGATGATTCTGTACACACTGAAATAGGAGATTTAAAAGAAGACTCAAATATTGAAAATGAAATTGCCAATATCAAGAGTTTGAATATAAAGAAAAAGTAAGTGAACACCAAAGTATTAAATACTAGATAAATTTTTTGTTACAAGAAGTTACAAGTCTGCTGGTCATGGTGACTAATTTTCAAGGCCACCTCATTTCCTCCATATATTTTAAGCTTTTATTGTCAACCTAATCGAAATTTCACTTTCTTTGTTAAGTTGTGTGCAGGCATATCTGGAAATCGCATCGCTGGCTCACTACAGAGCTCAAGTCTTCTCTCAGAGTGAGAAGGGTTTTGGCCATAGTCTACTACGCTGGCCATGTGCAGATTGGTAGACTTCACACACCTTTGAGAACATTATGGAGAACTCTCAGGCATGCAGGTTTCCTCCTTCACCGTTAAAACGAGTGATATTTAATTACTTAAAATGCACATAACTTTGAAAAGTTAGAGGTGCGTGCTCGGGATCGAACCCCCGACCTCCGATTAGAAGGCGGACGTCCTAACCACTAGGCTATCACAGGTACCGTCTTCGTCTTCGTCTTCGCTCTGGGCTGGTTTCCGCACTTAAACGTTTCCGTCTGTTGTGCGTGCATTGCCCCTCCCCGCTGAAGTCTTCACTCCAGCCATCCAAGCTCACTCCAGAAGCCGAGTAGACCGCCCAGGTTGCCGAGGGCTTCATGGAATGAGGTCGGGGAACCCAAATGGCGTTCGCGTTGTTCTGCTACGCCCGTGCACTCTAGGACCACGTGCGTCGGTGTTTCGTCGACCTCCATGCATGCCCTGCACAAAGGACTGTCGGTGACACCTATAACGAAAAGGTGTTTGTTTAGTGGGCTATGCCCTGTTATGAGTCCCACCACCTTTCTAAGTTTACCTCTGTCCAGGCGGAGTAGTTTGTTAGTTTGCCGTTTGTCTATGTTGGGGAAAGCCTCTTTGGCTTGCCTGCAGTCTGTTGTGTTCGCCCATAGTTGGGAATGCTCTTTTTGTGTTAGTTCATGCAACCAGGTTTTATACTCACTGAAGGGTATGGGAACAATAGGTTCTGGCCCGATCACCTTCAATGTCGTAGCATTTCGTGCTAGTGCGTCGGCCGCCTCGTTTCCCTGGTCTCCATCATGTCCTTTGACCCACCTTAGGGTGATGTCGTTTGACATGGCGAGTGTTTCCAGAGTCTTGTGGCAGTCTTGTATAAGTTGTGAGGTCGTCGAGAATCTAGCCAAGGCTTTAAGAGCAGCTTGGCTATCAGAGTTAATGTTAATTTTAAAGTTTGTTACCTGTCGATTGGCCACGGCTATAGCCGCGGTCATAATGCCCACACACTCTGCTTGGAAGACAGAGTTGTCCTTACCGAGTGCGTGACTTATTCTCATGTTTAGTTCTTGGCAGTAGGCTCCAGCTCCTGTGCCCGTTTTCGTTTTGGATCCGTCGGTGTACACTTCTATTGTGTCTTGTGCTGGCTTCGGATCTAAGTTCTTCTCTGAGTTTATCTTGTAGTTTTTGTCTAGTATGTGTTGTTTTTCGGTTCTGTCGCATTTCCACTGCAAACGTGGTTCTTTGTTTATGCTTTGCCCTAGAATTTTAGTGTGCATTGTGTTTTGTTCTTTCCAATGCCCTGAGGTTTTCAGTCTCAGGGCTGCGAGTGTTGCTTCTTCTTTGATGTGTATGTGTAGGGGCGGAATGCCCAATATGACTTCTAACGCTGCTGTTGGTGTGGTACTCATGCAGCCGGTAATGGCGAGGCATGCTTGTCGTTGAAATTTCTGTAGTTCTTGCTGGGCGGTAGTAAGGAGAGTTCTTGGCCACCATACAAGTGCAGCATATGTTAGTGAACATCTTACTACCGATAGGTATAATCATTTCATTATCTTTGGTTTTAGCCCCCATTTTTTCCCTAGCATGCGTTTGCATTGGTTTAGTATTGCTAGTGATTTTTTGGTTTTATCTTCTGTATGCCTTTTCCAGCTGAGTTTGCTGTCCAGTGTCACACCGAGATATTTTACCTCTGCGGACAGTTCAAGGCTTGTGTTAAACAAAGTTGGTGGTTTGGTTAGTTCAATTTTCCTTTTGTTGGTAAACAGTATCATCTCTGTTTTCTTCGGATTTACTGTAAGTTCGTTTTCATTGCACCATCTTTCTATTAAGCGCAAAGCTCGTTGCATGACTTCGTATAATGTGTTTTCTAGCTTGCCACTGATTAGGATGGTGAGATCATCTGCATAACCAATGGTATAGAACCCACTTTTGTTTAGTTTGGTTATCAGGTCGTCAACTACAAGGTTCCATAGTATTGGTGACAGGACACCTCCTTGAGGACAGCCTCTCGCCACTATGCCTTTTGTGACTCCGTTGATGTCTAGTTGTATGATTCTCTGTTCTAGTAAAGCTCTTATCCAGCTGCGTATGGTTTTTGACGCCTTGTATCTTCCCAAGGCTTTGTCTATGCTATCGAAAGTTGTTTTATCAAAGGCTCCTTCAATGTCTATGAACACGCCTAGTGTCGATAATTTGTTTTCGAGGTCATGTTCGATTTTGGTAACAACAGAATGAAGTGCGGTTTCTGTTGATTTGCCCGTACTGTAAGCGTGTTGATGTGAGTGTAAAGGTAGATGTTTTAAGGTTCTGTCCCTGAGGGACCTGTCGACAAGTCTTTCGAGCGTTTTTAGTAGGAAAGATGTAAGGCTGATTGGTCTGAAGGACTTCGGCAATGTGTAGTCACTCCTTCCAGGTTTTGGTAGGAAGACCACTTTCACTTCTCTCCAGGCCATTGGTATGTATTTGTATGCTATGCAGGCCTTGTATATTATTTCCAGCCATGGTGTCAGTTGAAGTTTTCCCCATTGTAAAAGTGCTGGGAAAATGGTGTCGGTCCCTCCTGTTTTGAAAGGGTGGAAGGTGTCAATAGCCCAGCTGATTCTATCTCGCGTGACTATGTTGTTGGCAAAGTCCCAATCCTATTGGATGGTGACCAAGGGTGCTTCCCCAGTCTGTTGAATCTACTATTCTACAGCCAGGGAAGTGTGTTTCGATGAGCGTTTCGCTTATCTCTTTGTCGTCCTTGGTGTATGTTCCGTCCGCTTTCCTCAGTGAGCCGAGTGTGCGGGTGTTGTCGTTTGCTAGAATCTTGCGTATGCGAGCAGCAGTATCGTTTGATTCTATGCTTGTGCAGAACTTATGCCAGGAAGCTTTTTCCTTTTCCCTGACGCGTTTATTGTATTGGTATTGGGCTTCCTTATAGTTGTCCCAATCTTGTTCTTGCTTGGTGTTTTTGGCTCTGTTGAAAAGATGTCTGAGTTTTTTCCTCATTCTTTCCAGATCAGGACCCCACCAGTTGTTTTTCGATGGTTGCTTTATGTTGTTTTTCTTTAGGGGACAAGCTTGTTCATAGCTTGTCTTAATATATTTCGTTAGTTTATTTACGTTTTCTTCGATGTTGGCGATATCATCGATGTCTTGTGGTTTATTTACGCCTATCTGATGTGTCAGCAGGCTTTTGTATTTTAATCTGTCGGTTTTTCTTGGGTTTCTCCTGGGTACGTGTGGAGTTATCATGAGATCTAGCTCGTAGCATATCCGCCTGTGGTCAGATAGTGAAGGCTCGTCACTGACTCGCCAGTTTTTTACCTGATCTGCGGCTCTGGTTGACGCTAAGGTTATATCAATTATGGTTTGGTACCTACTCGTCACGAAGGTCGGTTCGGTGCCTATGTTAATAATTGTTAGGTTAGTGGTTAGTATATAGTTCACAAATTGCTCACCACGTTTGTTGTTGACTTTGCATCCCCATAGGTTGTGATGCGCGTTGCTATCGACAGAGATAATTAAATCGATGTCGTTATCCTCACAGTGTATTACAAGTTCCACCAGTTCTTTTGGTGGTATTTGGTCTTCGATGGGCATGTATATTGATGCTAGAACCACCGGTCTTGGCTGTCGCCCCATGCCTTGTTGTATTCCATTATTTATTTTGACTGCTGTCAGATCTCTGGAACAGTATTGTGTTAGTAATAGTGCTGTAACACAGCGTGGAATGTAAATGCATGTTCTCGGTGGTTCGTCATTACTGTGTGAATAGATCTTACCATTACAGCTTCCGAAACCACATATGGTTTTTCCCCTGACCCACGGCTCCTGGATCAGGGCGATGGTCTCGTCTTCAACCTCCAGCTGCCTTCGTAGTGTGGCCGTGGCGAGGTGTTTGTGCTGGAGGTTGGTTTGTAAAATTTTTATTTTTCTGTCGCCCTCTGTGCCGGGGGTAGTTCGGCAGGGGCAGTTTTGTCTGACGCGTTTTGTTCCGCCTATCACAGGTACCAATATACTGTTTATTTATAGACGGCAAGCAATAAAACAGAAAAAGAAGAAGATGCGTGAGAAACGCCGCGCCGCCAAAGAGGCACATATGAAGCAGGACATGCGCGAGATGGAGCGGCGCGGCAAGCAGGACTCCCTGCACAAGCTGCTCATTTCACACCTGCAACTACTCTGCTCCCTTGACATGATGAGTGAGGTAAATTCTTCCTACAATGGTGCCGATTCTGATGTTTTTCCCGTAACTAAATTTAGAGTACATATCTGCATCTTTACTTGACTGTGGCGAAGTCCAAAGGAGGGTTATGACTTATGAGTTTGATTCTCTTAATATTGCTAATAAAGGACAGAAAATGAATTTAAAAGTAAAGGCTCTAAATTTTAGTGCTACTTTACAAATTTAAACAATAGGCTTGTGAGCCTATTGTTTAAACTTGTAAAGTAAAAGTATATTATTATTGTAAGTAGTTCTTCTTCTTTTCTTGTCTATGGCTCTATGTACTGCGGTTTTGTTGTCTGCAATAATTCCGCCAATGTCAATTCAGTGGAGAAAACATCGTTGTACTTTGGTTCTTGAATTCCTTTTATGAGAGACTTTTCTTTCTATCCTTTGTTAGACCTAGACCTCACAAGGACAACCTGTAAGTAGTTATTATTGTAAGTATTTGTGACACCTAAAGTCATGAGGTTTGACAGCCCTAAATTAAATTAAGTTTGTCTGTCCCTTTCATTGGTAAGAAAAAGATGTGAATACTCTAAAATTTACAGTTGCAATCAGAGTTTTTTAGAGTTACATATATGGGAAAAATTTGCGTGTATGTGAAAATCATTTTTACATTCAAAGATCCATTTGCAAAATATCAAACTTTAAAGTGGTAATTTTTAGAGTCAAGTCAAAATCGTGTGTAACGCCTTGATAGCCCAAAATGCTACAAACATTAGGTTAGCTTAGACAGTGACCGACAAGATGTTTGGGATCACAATGGATCAGAGACAGTCGATCGAAGTGATACAGGGAATTCAAAGACCTGCATAGCCTCAACGAAGAAAGAACAGGATGTTAAGCGATTAAATTGTTTCAGGGTCGGCAAGTATTGCAGTATTATCGGCAGAGAAGTGCCAGGGCGCCAGAACACCCCAAAGTCACCAGTGTCAAAGTTTACAACACACTTTTACATGGATTCGCTTCATTGGTGAGTACCTTTAATGCTCTTACCATGTTATTCTTCTATTGTGTTACTTCATTTGCAGCTAGCACAAGGAGAGTTGAAACAGCTCAGTTATTCATCATCATCATGATCAACCCATCGCCATTCATCAGAAAATATTAAAGAAAACATGAAACTTATTATCAAAGCTATCAAAAGTCGTTAAGACTTTGCATTTAGGCTGTTAAAAATTTACTCATGAACTCATCAATACTATCATCAATATCTATTTCTTACAGGGCCAACTAGAAAATGTGAAAGAGTTACTATTGTTCATGTCTGAAGACCAAGTGGAGGCCAATGCTCAAACATTTGCCGCAATATTCGAGTGTGTTGAGAGAAGCGATTTATTAAATAAGAACTTAGTATTACATTATTACCACAATCAAATGCAAGAGAAGGTAATCAATTGATTAAACCATTATGATTCGCGTTTGCTACGTAGTAAATAAAATAAGATCTACTAATCTTCTTTCTTTTTGCTGATGTGGCAATGCCGTTCCTTAGGTCCCAGCATTACGCCGACCATTGTTTTCGACTATTTCATTTGATAGTAGTTGATGCCCGCGACTTCGTCCGCGTGGATTTAGGTTTTTTAAAAATCCCGTGGGAACTCTTTAATTATCCAGAATAAAAAGCCTGCCATTGCCTATGACCTTCCTCGGGATATAAGCTAACTCTGTACTAGATTTCATTAAAATTGGTTAAACTGTTGAGCTGTGAAAAGCTAGCAGACAGACAGACACACTTTCGCATTTATAATATCAGTAAATTAGTATGGATAATTGATCGTCAATAGGGTACTAGTTGTGCTCTCAAGAATATCAGCACTTTCTTAACTGAGATTGGTTGTGGATATTGTCTAATTCGATTGTTTACGAATCCTTCAGCAATCTGAGATCTATATTGACAGCAAGAAACAAAAAACAGATTTGTCAAGGTCTTATGCCCTACCAGTTAAGTACAAGTTTAGTAAACATCTGAATTAGCTTTATTACGTACACGCTTGCGCGTTTGCGTGCGAGATTGGTCGCTTGTGTGATAAACAAACATTTTGTTTTAGGGATTAACACTAAACGATTTGCTTGACAAGACATACTTCTTCCAAAATCAACGCGACGTGGTATTAAAAGCCGTGCGTCGATTAGACCCACATTTTGAACCAATATACACCCCGCCAGCACTAGACTATGACTGTCCTTTACTCGAGAATATTAAACTAGAGAATGTGGAAAATAGGAAGGGGTTACTGACGTCACCTGCGAGTGGTTTGCTGAGTTTGGAAGATCTGAGACTTAAGGGTAAAGAGCAAGTGGCAATGGAAATCGCTGGGGAGATTGAAGTGCAGAATATTGCTGTAAAGGATGAGGCTACGAAGAGTGTGGAGAAATATGTAAGTTTCTATCGATTCTTGCATGTACCCAATCAGTTATTCTTCACCTCATTTGTTATCTTAAGGATCATGGTTTTTAATCACTCTGTAATGTGAACTTTAAAAGTAATAGATATGGGGACCATAAACAAAATGAATTCTTTTCAGGATAACATTATTTTCTAGCATCCAAACCAAAGTAAATAAAACTGTAATGCAATGCAAATAAGTTTACTTTTACAATAATGGGCAATGTTAAGGTCCTAACGCACTTGCTGTGCGGCGCAACGCCGCACCGCCTTGCTCGACACAAACTCATATTTGTCGCGCCGCGTAGCGTAAGTGCGCTTGGACCATTAGGATTATAAAAAATGCCTTATCGTTCCAGAGAGAGAAATACAACGCCATCGAGAAGGAATGGCGTGACGTCATACACGAGGCGTTCACTCGCAACATGAGCACGCTCAAGTCGCGCAGCAACGCTTCGCACTCCGCCATCACGCTCTATCCCTATCTGAAAGTTCTACAGGTGAGTATAACAATACAGCACCATTATGCCATGAGAAAAATTTATATGGGTGTTTTTTTTGCAATTTCTCATAATGCTGGTTATGAATAAAAAAACCGACCGAGACCTCGGTTTTTTTAAGCTTTTAGTGTACGTAGTCATTGCTTGGTACCTACATTATTAATTCACTTTCGTAATCTTGATAACTTAGGCGGGCAGTAACCCTGCAGCATCAGAATTAAGGAGTTGGATCTAGAAATTTGTATGGGACCACCACGGAAACTTCTTCTCTTGATTAAAAAAAGTTTGGGCTGAATTGAGAACCTCCTTTTTGGAATTCGGTTTAAATTACATCCATTTCGAAATTTAAATTATATTTCTATCTATTTTATATATATGTTTTGAATAAAAATGTCATTTTCAAGGTGCATATGGATCCATACTAATCCATACATTACAAATGCGAAAGTGAGAACGTCCGTTCGTGTGTTACCTTTTCACGGCCCATCTGCTTAGCCGATTTGACGAAATTCGGTACTTTTTTCACAGAAAATCAAAGAGTTTCCAAGTGATTATTAAAAAAACCTAAAGTCAAGTTCTCTATTGATTCTTCTTCTTCTTTGTCCTCGCCTTATCCCGTTACGCTTTGGCTTTCCTTAACATGCGGCGCCATTTGCCTTTCCATGATAAGTATATTGAGTTGACTTGTGTTTTACGGCCGTTTGCCACCTGACGCCAAGTTCTTTATTGATAGTATAAATAAAATTGTTTCAGGTTGATCAGTTTGTGGAGTTGATAATGAGTGAGATCAGCAAACTAGTAGACGGCAGTGAGACATACAGTCCAACGCTGAAAATATTACAGAGAGACTTGGGGACTCAGGTCTATAACAAGTAGGTTTCATATATTAGAAAGTCATGCCTACTAAAATAATTCTTTTAACTATAAGTCCCGCAAATTGCTATTGCGCTGTAACCATGTCTCATTAACATCGAAATGACGTCATTTTGACTTCAGCTGCAATAAAAATATACCATCAGCTCGAAACTTCAGTCTAGTGCTGACGTCACTAAAATGGCGGGCACGCGCATTCGCAATTTGCAGGACTAAACCTTTCTCACCCATTTTCAAAATACATAAGTCATTATTTTCATCATGTGAAAATATTTATTGTATTATCTTAAACACTGATTAGGCGAATTTAAAATTACTACCAATATTATAAATGTGAAAGTGTGTTTGTTTGTTGGTTTGTCCTTCAATCACGCTGCAACGGAGCTGAACGGATCGGCGTGATTTTTATTCCGAAAAATCAAGGAATTTCCACGGGCAGCGTATATTGCTCCCCGTATGAGTGAGCGAGACAGAGTACGCTTCTGCTGCGTGACACGACACCTCACTTTTTTAAATTGTTATACTTTTAATCTTTTCCAAATAGGGCCTTGAATAATCAAATAAATCTATGCTATTATATAAGTTAGCACCAGTTTAGTGCAATGAAATGCTAAACAGTACTTCCATACTAATATTATAAATGCGAAAGTGTGTGTCTGTCTGTCTGTCTGTCTGCTAGCTTTTCACGGCCCAACCGTTCAACCGATTTTGATGAAATTTGGTACAGAGTTAGCTTATATCCCGGGGAAGGACATAGGCTACTTTTCATCCCGGAAAATTAATGAGTTCCCACGGGATTTTTAAAAACCTTAATCCACGCGTACGAAGTCGCGGGTATAATCTAGTAAGCAAATAAATCTATGCTATTTTTTTATCCAAGTTGATTATTGCAACTAAATGCTAAACAATCTTCTATAAAAAATAACGTTATTTCAGGTATCAAATAGAACAATTCCGACGTAACGGAGTTCTAGAAAAGATCGAACAAATATACGAGAAGTATTGCAAATGGTACATAGAAAGGCACCCATTGGATGATACCAATAAGCCGTACAATGGCAGACAAGCGTGGCAGTTACTAGTGCACCAGAACAGAGAAGGAGCTAGTTTGGTAAGTGATATTGAACTTTAATTCCTTGGAGCTAAAGTCGCTTTTACGGTACAGTTCTTGCAATTCACGAAGACGAGTGAACTTTACTTCGTTTACGTCGTACGTGTGGTTACGTCGTTTACATGGGCATTGCGTAAGTGTGCGTGTATGACGGACCAATCAGTCGCGACCAATCACTCGCAAACGCACACATTTAGTGCACCCCATTTATACCGATACTACTTAAACACAAGCATGAGCCACTCGTCATCGTCAAATGCAAAAAGTATAACAAAAATTATTGTTAAAAAACTTTACTTAAATTTTTTGTTAAAGGACATTGAGCTTTATTGCATGGAAGCAAAGTTACTTTTACAACAACGAATCTTATTTAACTAACTGCTATTTTCCCAACATTTTTGAAGTAAAACTTCTATAGGTCTGACGAGTGTAACACATATATTTGTTCGGTTCAAAGTAACGCAAACGTTACTTCAACAGTAAGTTCAATAGTAAGAAATATAACAGAACAACTGTTTTTAGACTGCCATCTTTACCATAACGTCGAAGAAGTTTTACTTCAACCGCGTGTGTGTGAAATTTTATATGCACTTTGTTTTGTAAAGGACATTGTGCTTTATTATTAAAGACTTAAAGTTCCTTTTACGATTATGAGAGCATGTTTCAGAATGTCGAGGAAGCTCCTTGGCCCGTGGAAATACGGCAGAACATTGGGAAATTCCTCTACAATATAATCATAAATGACGTAAAAATTGACGTCAACATGTTCAAACAGAAAGCGAAAGTGTGAGTCTGAGTTTTGTTTAGTCTTTGGATATTCTAGACATTTTTTGAATTATAATAAATCGATTACATTGAAATACCTTGTAGTAAGTTTTTAAGTGTGTTTGAAAGCTTTAACATTAAAAAATTTATGCCGGTAATAAAATAAGTTTTTTGCAAAGAAACGTTGCAATCTCTTAGGGAATGATTTAAAGAAAACTTTCTTGGAAAGAAAGAAAAAAAATGCATTTATTTGTTGTTGGTGTCTCCGATAAAAACATAGCATACAAATGTAACATTTTCATCTGTGAGGCACCAAGCTAACCTATTTTTCAAGTTACGATTTAAAGAGTTAAGGCTGAGCAATGTGTTGGTCAGTTAACCAAAACCAAGCGACTACAACTTCAAAGATTGTAAGATTGTGGTATTTTATTCTAAGAATAGCTTTTTATAACATCAGGAAGAAGCTTCCAGCAGTATACAAAGTCCATCGCCCTTGGGGTAGACTAGTACGGCTGGAACTCAAACCGCATCCCGCACTAAGTCGATTATGGACGTCGGCTGCTCGCCCACAGCTCAAGATGCGCGCCGCCCTAGCGCCCACGAGAGCGCCGCCCGCACCCTGGCTCGCGCCCACGGCCAATGGCGCTTATCTGCTCACCGCTACCCCATTAGTCAGGTATGGCATAAAAATCAAAAAGCGTGCAGTACGCGGCTGAAAGTGATGAACATCAGTCTTTAGAATGACATTTTACCTTTCTAGAGCGTTGTCTCTGTCAGTCATACCCATATGACGCTTTGTCGGTCTCAACGACCGAGACAGTGCTCTACAAATCTGCTGTCTCCTTCTAAAGGTCGATGTTCATCACTTTTGGCCGCGTACTGTACTTACCGAACTTATGTACCGGACTTGTGTAGCTAAAATTGAAGCCTCATCCGGCGTTAAGTCGTTTATAGGCGTCGTAAGCGCCCACAGCTCAAGATATGCGCCTGCCTACGGGAGCGCCGTGCGTACCCAGCAAGGGCGGTTATCTGCTTACTTCTACACGTTTGGTCAGAAATATTATGGACATAGCAAGAGGTCTACAGCATAAATAAAGCCTGACCAGAAAAATAAAATACATCGTCATATTGCAGAAATCCCGTGGGACTAATACGCCCCCAGAACGAGTGTTTAATATTTCAGGTCAGGCTTTAAAAAATAAATCACCACATAATTAGGTCCTGCAATATCATATTTGACAGATGTGTATAGCTTTTTTATGACTTTAGACTATCAAACGATGGTCTTGGCCTTACTAAAAGACTCTGGTTTCGTTTTAGAGTACATATTTTGTTTCAACAGTACCGTTTTCCCCAGAATGCCCTACTTTGTAATGGCCCAGACTAAGAGGCTGGAGGAAGCGCCGCCCGGTACTTTGTACCCAGTGCTGGACAGCCTCAACCAGCTGGGCGAAGTGCCGTGGCGCATCAACCAGCCCGTGCTCGACCTGCAGATGAAGATATTCAGGTAGCTCCTCGACTTAGTCCTACTATGATGACTCAAAGCAAAAGGCTGGGGAAGCCCCTGGCTACGTTGTGCCCAGCGCTGGACAGCCTCAACCAGCTGGGTGAAGTTATATTAAGTATATAGAGCTTTTAATCTAAAGCACCCCGATAAGAGGTGGCGGCATCAAAACAGCTGTTCTTTTTGGCGGCCATTTTTGGTGGAAATGACGTTTTAACGTTATTCCTGTCCAAAATAGATCTTTCTCAAGGGCTTCCGAGGTAGTGTAGTGGTTTGACACACATAATTTTGTTGGTCAAGCAGCTTGGGCCAGCAAACGGCACTTTTGTCATTTCTCGAACAATGTCCGAACGTCGCGTCAAGCAAAAATATAAAATCGCATCAATCACCGTCGAGCACGTACAGTACGCGGCCGAAAGTAATGTACATCGACCTTTAGAAGGAGGTAGCAGATTTGTAGAGTGTTGTCCCTGTCGTTGAGACCGACAAAACGTCATATAGGTATGAGTAACTAAGACGACGCTCTACAAAGCCGAAATGTTATTCTAAAGGCCGATATACATTACTTTCGGACGCGTACTGTAAATGCTTGATTCAAGCATCAAGCAAGCAAACTTTATAAATGGTCAAAATGCTTGGCTCAAGCAAAAATCTACGTGCTTGGCGTCAAACCTCTTGACCGTCTCTGAAGCCCTTACTTGAGTGTTACTCTCTATATTCGATGCGGTTGACAACAGGTCCGGTGGTGATAAGAAATTGGACATCCCGCCTCCCTCGTCGTCGTTGAATATGTCGCAGTGGACGATGGCCGGTGACCACGGCCCGGTGGCCGGCGACCATAGCGCAGCTGGTGACCACAGCCCGACCAATGCGCTGCGGCGCCGCGTGGCCATCAATCGCGCGCGTGCTGAAATGCACTCGCTGTGGTGCGATGCGTTATACAAACTGTCACTGGCCAACCACTACAGGTAAGCCGAATCGTAAACCGTAATGAATATACGCGCTTTACAAGTAAAAACATTGCTTTAAAGGCCACATGTGGCGCTAAATGTATATGGGGTGTTACTGGGGCACAGCTTCTCAGGTGTAACTAATAGTCACATCTGAGAAGCAATGAGTTAGTGACGCATTTATAATACCGTTTCATTGTAGGAGCCGGTTGCCGGAGAGTGATAGTTGACGTAAAAATCAAGGCTCTCAACGTTACTGTCGCCCTCCCGAAATGTGGTTGACATTAAATCTACTTGTTCGAAATGTATTTCTTTAACGCTTCTGATACGAACCAACTGAAGTTTGGAACGCCAATCTCTCTTCTGTTTCCTTCACATATAACCCAAATACTTTGAAGGCAAGAATTAATAGGCATCTTTTAGGCAAGCACTCTCCAACCCAAATTATTATTATTTATTATGTTTTTCATCTTACAATAAAATAAAAAACCTGCACCATACCCCACAAGCCGTCTACGGTTACCTCTAGTAACGGTTTAGTATACCCGGCTGAGTTTGTTGTGGGCTCTTCTGAGACCTGGACACGTTTGGAACCCTCGTAGCTTTAGTTTTAAGTTTACGTACTGAATTATTATCTTACAAATTCCGCATTTTGTCAATCAAAATGTGTGCAATGATACCCATTTTGAATAAATTATTTGATTTTGATTCTAGGTGATTGCTTATTTCAATATTTTCTTTGCGAATAAAAAAGCGAATACGCCTATAAGCTATTGTGTTTCCCAGGGACTGTATATTCTGGCTACCACACAACATGGACTTCCGCGGCCGCGTGTACGCCGTGGGGCCGCACGTATCGGTGCTGGGGGCGGACGCGGCGCGCTCTCTGCTGCAGCTCGCCCAACAGAGGCCGCTGGGCCCGCGCGGCTTGAGCTGGCTCAAGCTGCACGCTATCAACCTCACTGGCACTAAGAAGAGGAGCACTGTTGCGGAAAGGTGAGGAAAAAATCGTCATCAACGTTTAAGCCTGTGGATGTCCACTGTTTGACAATAGGCCTTGGCTCAAACTGCACGTCGTCGTTTGTTTGAGACGGTTTCTGAGTGTGTTGCGCGGTGAAAAATGGGTGTCAATCCGCAGCTCGATTGCGGTAGAATGACAGCTACAATGTCACGATCGCAATCACCAGTGATTGGTTGACGCTCGCTCACTATTGGCTACAATGCATTGTTGCAACAAGAATACCATAAATTGAGCCAATCACAACAATTACGACTGTAAAATGATTGATACAGGTTTCCAGAATCGGCCTACCGGTATTTGACAACTAGTCAAATCAGTTACTTTTTATCAAACGTCAAAACGCGCGCTCAGCAAGATTCTATGAAATGCCGGTATGTGACGTCACAATTATGTGATGTATTTTTTTAGTTTAATCGATAGTTTAAAGTAGTTGTCACACATAAAACTAACAAAAGATATGGATTTTACGTATTTTGGAAGACCCTCTATTTAATAGTCACTGTGAAATAATTTATTTTTGACATAGTCACATACCGTATTGACGTAACAGTCAAATACGAAAATTGGCAAACGGGTTCTTCAAAGACTGCACTTTGGTACAACATATTTTTATTAATAGTTAATATGTTTTGTTTGTCATAGGCTGGCCTACGCAGATACCATCATAGACAAGATCCTGGACTCTGCAGACAACCCATTGGATGGGCAGGGCTGGTGGAAGAAATCCGAGGAGCCTTGGCAAACACTCGCCTGCTGTATGGAGATCGCTAATGCCATGCGATCGCCAAATCCTGAAGGTATGTAATATGTACAAGTACTTACTTTTGATGACTTCAACTGACACTAGACTAGACTAGAGAATCGGGGCCACTGGCCCCGATTCTCTAGTCTCTCTCTAAACTAAATTTAGAGTATCTGCATCCTTTTCTTTTTACTAATGCTAAAAAAGGAACGGAACATGACTTTCACATTTAAAGACTCTAAATTTTAGTGCACAATACAAATTTAAACAGTAGGTTCGCGACTGCGCACTAAAATCACGGGGTTTACCATCTAAAAATTAAATTTAAAACTGTCAAACTGTCTGTCCTTTTCATATTACATTAGTAAGAAGACTATGCGAATACTCTAAAATTAGGTTGTGCTCAGAATCAGTGCCATTGGTGAGCGCTGTAGTCTTAAATTAAAAAAAACACTGTTTGTCCATAGAGTACATGTGCGGTTTCCCCGTACACCAGGACGGGTCGTGTAACGGGCTGCAGCACTACGCGGCGCTGGGCGGCGACGCGGTGGGCGCGGCTGCCGTCAACCTAGCGCCGCGCGACATACCTCAAGATGTTTACAGTGAAATTGCTGCTCTGGTGAGGAAAATAACATTTTTTATGATATAGCCTAACATCTAACATTTTATATAATATCTGTCCCGGCTTTACTCACGTGTTTAGTCGACGTTAGCCCGACTAGTTTTGAACCCATCCGGGGTCCTTTTTCAAGGGAGTCAGTTCGCGCACGCGTCGCGATCTTACATTTTTATGGGGTTTCAATTGCGATGCTATATCGTCAAGCTGTGCACATACTGAACCGGCTTCGGTCGGCTTCACAACGACGTTGCAAGCTGTACTAGCAGTGCAAAGCGCTGTCTATTTGTTAAAAAATTCCTTTTTTTTTACAAATGCCGCCAATATAGACACAGATACGCCTTAAGATTAAATGGACCTTAATACTTCGATTCAAATAAGTACATTTTTTATTACCGATGTTCCTATTTGCAATTTTTCGCGCTGGCTACAGATTGTGGGATTCAATATATAGTCCTTACAAGATGACTCCTCTTGCGCCATTTTAACTCTATGGGTCAACTGTCATGTCAAAAGTACGGTTCACCTTTAAAATAAGGACTAAAATCGTACTTTTGACATGAAATTTGACACAAAAAGTTACAATGGCGTGTGAGGAGTTAAATTTTGCGCGTTATACTCGAAAAATTCTGTTTTCGAAAAGTTTAAGAAAACTCATCTAAGGGTATATAGTAGTACTCCTAGTTCGAGTTTTCTTATAGTTTCGTACAGCTGTTTGATGTCATATCGATTTATCGATTTGCAAATGGTACCCTTTTTTGCTAGGTGGAAAGCATGCGAGTGAGGGACGCGGCGGCCGGCGTGCCCGCTGCCATAATGTTAGAGAACTTCGTGCGACGAAAGGTCATCAAGCAGACCGTCATGACCACAGTGTACGGAGTCACCAAGTTCGGAGCTCGACTGCAGATCGCTAAGCAACTGAAAGGTAATTTTTATTAACAAGGTCCCAGAAGACATTTTGGAGTATCTTTCAACAAGTCTGAAGTTTTAATAAAAATCCTATTGCAATGTAAAGCCTGACTAGATAAATAAAATACGTCGCCATAATGCGAAAAATCCGTGGAACTAATTTATACCCGACCATACAATGCGACAAGGCTATCTTGGCGCGTGGCGAAAATCGGAACTAACGTTGCTGTCAAGTGTCAAGATATAAAGAGTTGCCCTAATGTCCTATAGAAAATAGCGGATCGGAAACTAGCTCAAGCTTATCGAAATTTTCATAAGTGTGTAAGAGACAACACTACATTTCAACTATAAAAACAGGGTTTCGGCACAATCCGCAATTTGCTGTGCTAACGTAAGTACTTGTTTTTCTTGTAAATAAAAAACATAATCTTTTGTTATGACAGCTGATTAGCTGATACAAGCGCCGCCATTTTCTGTGCTAAGAAATACATGGTAAAACCATAGATATTTTCTCTCTATCAGTTTAAATTCTCTAAGGAATATTCTTAGCCTTTGTTCTCCAACAGCGCCTCTCTGTCAATGTCATTCAAGTGCCAATAGAGCCTTGTCGCACTATAAACTTAGTGACCATAGACCATACTAGTGGCGCTCCCAGAGCAAGTTTTTTATATTTCTGATCAAGCTACAATTATTTAAATGACAAGAAAAGATTGGGAAATGGGTAGAAAAACAGAAACCCATATGAAAAATGGATGGCAACTTTAAAAAATGTTTGTGATGTGAATGTTAACAGACTATATCGTTTTGTAGATATCGACGAATTCCCTAAAGATCAAGTATGGCCGTGCTCGCAGTATTTGACGTCGCGAACATTCGACTCCCTGCGAGAGATGTTCTCTTCCACCAAGCTGATCCAGGACTGGTTCACCGACTGCGCCAAGTAAGACTTCGTCATTTTATCACTGGATATCACTTACAAGTACTCTGGAACTACTGGAAGAGGTATACAAGTTGCTGAAATGGACTTGTACAAGTACACTGGGGAGTGTAAAATGACAGTTATTTTTGTGTCTATTCAAAGCGCCCAAATGAGTGAATACAGAAATAAATCAGTACCCTTATTATAAATGCGAAAGTGTGTTTGTTTGTTAGTTTATTGGTTTGTTAGTTCGTCTTTCAATCACTCGCAACGGTGCAACGGATTGACGTCATTTTTTGCATGGGTATAGATAAAGACCTGGAGAGTGACATAGACTACTTTTTATTCCAGAAAATCAAAGAGTTCCCATGGGATTTTTAAAAACCTAATTCCACGCGGACGAAATCGCGGGCATCAGCTAGTAAACCAATAAAGTGGGTAACAAAATTCTCAAACATGACCCAAGTTTTGTTGATCCCAGCATATAATCTCATTCACTCATGAACATTCTCACTATACAGGGTGATATCGGGCGTTTGCGGCGAGAGTGTGGAGTGGGTGACTCCACTAGGGCTGCCAGTGCTGCAGCCCTACTACCGGCGCGGGCCTCCCACTAACAACTCTGCGCAACACTCGCCCGCTGCGCCCGTCGACCTGCACCAGTGAGTGACACCACTTTTTATAACCCCTATATTTATTTTCCCACTCACTATCTTATGTTAACAGGTGCTGAGGCCCCTAGATTTGTTTTCGAAACACCAGCTTTAAAAGGCATATAATTTGTTCAGGTCTAGGTATTCATAAATTTTATAAAGTAAATCAGACGCGTCTAGGGCCTCATTAAGAAGTTTAACAATTACCTATCTATGTCTATATCGTAAGTTAACCGCCTCGGCAGGCGCACTCCACATTAAGCTACATCATCATTGATACATTTGGTGTGATCGTAGTCAAGATCAACCGATAGACGTCCACTGCTGGACTTAGGTCTCTTGTAGGGATTTCCATACGCCACGGTCTTGCGCCGCCTGAATACAGCGGCTCCCTGCGACTCGTCTGATGTCATCCGTCCACCCCTTGGGGTCACCGGTCATCGGTGCGAGGTCGCCATTCCAGCACCTTGGGACCCCAACGTCTATCGGTTTTACGAACTATGTGCCCTGCCCATTGCCACTTCAGCTTCGCAACCCGTTGAGCTATGTAGTCAAGTGCATATACCTATTTAGCATTTTAAAAAATGGTTGATTTCCAGGCGCCCGTGCACAATGAAGCAACGTAACGCGTTTCCGCCCAACTTCATCCACTCTCTGGACTCCTCACACATGATGCTGACCGCGCTGCACTGTGAAGCGGCCGCTGTGACCTTCGTCTCCGTGCACGACTGCTTCTGGACACACCCCGACACTGTGGACCAGATGAACCAGGTTTGTTATCATCCTTTTGTCAGCCTATACCTCCACTACCTTACATTGACCTTCCCATTGCATACCGCCCTCATCAAATCACTTTCCGCCCAAGTTCATCCACACGCTGGATTCTTCACACATAATAATATCACACGACTTTTTCCTCTTTACCTTATTCTGTAAAATTATAATAAAAAAATTCGCATTACTGTGTTGTTATTTCTGGGCTTTATTGACACATGTATGTTTTCTGGACATCCATCCCAAAAAATTAAATGACAACAAAAAATGTCGAGCTCACAAAATTAATTTTAAAAAACTTAAGTAGGTAAGTACTTTCATATTCGCATTAGTAAGTTACAAATATTATTCACTAGACTTCGACCGCGTGAAAATTCCGTGGGAACTCTGCTTTTCCGGGATAAAAGTTGCCTTTCCTATGGGATGTAAGCTAACTCTGTACCAAATTTCATCAAAATTGGTTTAACCGCTGAACCGTGAAAAGCTAGCAGACAGACAGACATACAGACAGGCACACTTTCGCATTTATAATATTAATATGGATATAATATTGAATGCAGTATATATAAAATCAATGTTATACTTATTTTCAGATATGTCGCGAGCAGTTCGTGGCCCTGCATTCACAACCGATTTTGGAAAACTTGTCTGATTTCCTTGTGAAACGATACAGTTATGCAGAGAGGTAAATGCCTAAATTATTATGTTTTAGTTAGGACATCTTTGATTTCTGGGCTGGCTATCTGTATTTTTCATCAAAATCGGATGGGCTGTGAGAAACTAGCAGACAGATAGATACACCTTCGCATTTTCGCACAACGTATAGCGCATAATTGAGTAGGCACCTGCGGTGGTGGAGCAGTGCAGGAGGAGTGGCAGTTGTCACAAGTTGACGATCAATCACCTCTCGCGTCAGGTCATCACACCCTCCCACACCGCTCAACTACCGCAGGAACCTACTCAGTTATGCATTATGCCTGTACAGACCGCTCAATGTAACTTTTCCCCTGACGTTATGTTGGCACCATTGCAAATCACACAATAATGAACCCTAAGTTTTAAGGAATAAAGCATACAAAGCAATGGTGCCAACATGACGGCAGGGGTAAAGTTATACTGAACGATCTGTAGTATGGATTGTTTTATTCGCATTTTGTTGTTTTATTCTAGTGAACTTGAAGACGGCACTGTCGGCGCAGCAAACAAAGAGAGAGTCAATTCCTTACTGAAAAAAGTTCCAGAAAAGGGAGACTTCGACATCAACAGTGTACTCGACTCAGTATACTTCTTCAGCTAGTTCCATTTGATTTTGGTGAAATCCATTTTGACTGGAAATAATACACGTAGAGCAAAATCCCAGGGCCGCCAGACGTGACTTATTTTCTGAGAAACAAAATGTGTGGGACAGAGTAGTGTTTAGGCGGAAACAAACTATCGGACGTGTCCATAAGTCGCGGCTGATAGTCACATTCGTTTGGGACGCGGCTTGCGGACTTACCCAAGCGTTTTCTGACAAAAACATCCAACGAGCCATACTTTTATCGTACGTTCAAGCGCTCTAGGGAGGCCCAAGGTTACGTCTGCTACATGTCCGATAGTTAACACAGTTCAGTGTACATTTTATTCTCCAGATACCTCCCAAGTCGCGGCGGTCAGCGCCGGATAATTTGTTTCCGCCTTTAGCGTGCACTTTTAAAGTACTTTAAAGTTTGTGCCGTCGGTCAATTTATAAGGTATCAGCTGGCGGTCCTTGGATCTTAGACCAAAGGCCCTGTGGCCGTATGAAACTTGTTAGTAATGCGTTTTATGACTACTTATATGTAGCTACATTATACAAGAACTGCCAATTTTGACGACTGATATATGATTTGAATTTCATAGTGAATAAGGCTAGACACAAATCGAATGGGAATCCGCGGTCGGAAAAACGCTCGCGAACTTAACGCTTCTGTACCAGCCATTACACAAACATTAAAGACTTGAAGGGGAAAATTATTCCGCTCGGATTTGTTGGGCAAAAGTGCGCGGGCCGAATTATTGTTGCGTTTATGTTTCTAGCATTTCCGAATTTGTTTCTAGCCTTTCTAGCTCAAGTCATTGTATTTTGTTTTTTGAATAAAGATTTTCGTCCAATATATGAAACATGCTGTCACAACATCAATAAATAATTATTATTGTTACATATTTTGCGTCACAAAAATTACTTAAGTAGACGCCAGCTGTAAAAGCGTGTTATTTTCCTCTAGGAGGCTTAGACTGATTGTGTATTCTTATATTAAGTTGCTGTTAAGGTTGTTTTGTTATGACACTAGCCGTTATAGGCACATAAGCAGAATGGAGCTAAAGATGCCTTTTGACGACCTCCCTGTCGCAGTGGTAAGCGCTGTTGTCATATTAGTGGGAGGTCCCGGGCTCGACTCCCGGCAGGGGTTTGGAATTGTATAATTTCTAAATTTCTGGTCTGGTGGGAGGCTTCGGCCGTGGCTAGTTACCACCCTACCGGTAAAGCCGTGCTGCCAAGCGATTTAGCGTTTAATAAAAATCGTTAGCCCACTTTCATCTTGGACTGCATCATCACTTACCACCAGGTGAGATTGCAATCAAGGGCTTACTTGTATCTGAATATAAAAAAGGTGCCAACTGAAATCAGCTCCCTTTACTTCATTATACGCTTGAAATTGTAATTAATGAAAACAAAACATAAGAGATTACCAT
Organism: Maniola hyperantus; assembly: GCF_902806685.2. Taxonomy (NCBI): domain Eukaryota; kingdom Metazoa; phylum Arthropoda; class Insecta; order Lepidoptera; family Nymphalidae; genus Maniola; species Maniola hyperantus. The sequence goes on from NC_048554.1 coordinate 10,158,725, forward strand.
TCAATCATATTTTAACCTTATGTTAAGGTCAATAAAGCTGGGTTTCAAAATATCATCTATAAAACCGCTTTGACTTCACTCTGCTTTGCTTGCAACACGATTAAGCGTACATTGCGCGGGTAAGCGATGCGACCATCGCATGCTCACACCTAATAGAACGCGAATACGCGATCATCGCAGGGAAGCCAATTAGTACACCGAGATCAGTATGTTTGACCGCACGTTCGTACGAGAAAAACTCGCGCGAACTTGCGATGATAGCGCATTCGCGTTGTATGAGGACAACATCTGATGGTAAAGCTTTTAAAGCTGCGATAATTTTTCACATTTTCACTGTATAGTAAGTACTATTTGGTGTAAAGAAACTATTTTACACCAAAATAATTATTTAGTTCAAGTATTAGTCTGTGATGATTACCTAGAGTTACATGAAATAAATAAATTGATAATTACATGAAACATGTTTTTTTTAATATTTTGCCATTTATTATCCATGATAAAATATAAGCCATAGTTATAATATTATAAATGCGTACAGTGCGACAAGGCTTTCTTGGCACTTGAATGACATTGACAGGGGGGCGCTGTTGGAGAACAAAGGCATTAGAATATTCAAACTAAAATAAAGGGGACACTTGACACCTTGTTCACCTTTAAAATAAGGACTAAAACATTTGACACAAAGTTAAAATGGTGCGTGAGAAGTCATTTTTTATGCATTATACTCACTTTTACTTTCAGGATCCTTATCAATAAAAATACATTCATAGAAAAAAAATCATTAATTTTATTAGTAAGTACAAAATTACTACCGACGATGACGTGAAAATAGTAAATTTAATTTAATACAACAATTATTATTGATTTACGCGGACAAGTCACTAAACATTTAAATAAATCACGAATTAAGATAACATTTGTTTTTTTGTATGTTTTTCAATAACTAACATCTTTTTAATTATTTTTAACATTACTACAAGAACTTTTAAAATATAGGGAACAAATTGTAAAAGGCGGGCAAATATTTGGCGTTAGTGCAGTCTACTGATTTGATAATAGCAAGTCTGTTGCACCCAAAACTAAATATAATTCGTAAAAAATGAGCCCTGACGCAACATTTTAACTATGTTTCAAATGTCATGTCAAAAGTACGATTTTAGTCCTTATACTTTTGACATGACAGTTGACCCATAGAGTTAAATGGCGCGTGCAAAGTCATTTTGTACGGACTATACCTAAAGCAAGGTTCAGGCAATCAAGTAGGTATAAATAATATCGCGATAATATTTATTAGTAAATGAAATTGATTATCGTGACGCCTGTGGTGACGCGTAGGTAAGTAAGCCTGTAAGGGCCACTAGGAGCGTAAAAGGATTCATAATCTGTAACAACATATTTATTATGCCTACTTGAATCTGTTTCCGCACGAAAAAGGTTGAGTAGGTAGGTAACTGTTTAATCCTAACTTCGCGTCCTGAGGACAACAGACTTGGTTTGTACGTGTTCTATAAATTCCTGTTTTTCTATTACCTATACTCTAGCCACGTAATGAAGTTAGTATAGCGCTCTCTAGTCACTTAATCCCATACCAAAGACAGAGCCAAAAATCTAGTGGACGTTAACCATTTTGAGGCACCAACCAATCAAAAATGAATCTATCCGAATTGAATTTCTAGTAGGTATTTTTTGTAAACGTTTTCGAATTGAATTTCAAATGTTTTTGAAAACATGTGTGTGCTGTAATTAGTTGGTGTTTCACTGTAATTTGAATGGGATTGATTGATGGTGACAGAGAGAGCGCTATACTAAATTCTTTTCGTGGATAGAGTACCTATATATAAAGGCATCTTTTTGTAGTTAACAATTACTATACCCATAAATTATAAATGCGTAAGTGTATTTGTTTGTTGGTTTGTCCTTCAATCACGTTGCAACGGATCGACGTTATTTTTTTGATTAAAGACCTAAGAGACCACGGGATTTATAAAACCTAAATCCGCGCGAAAGTCGCTGGCATCAGCTACTAATCATTAATAACCCATAATAATCCATTAGTACCTAAGTGACTAGCATCTAAGTAGTTCTAAAAGCAAATCTACCTAGGTAAGTAAGTACATTGCCTACTTTTGTATTTCGCTAACTTAGGCAGATCTTGCTACCTTTTGAAAAAGACCCTTGTACTGTTTTTTATACAATTCAAAAACTTATTTGCCGTATAAGTAAATATGAAGACATATTTTTTTAACATACCATACATTATTATGAGCCTTTTGCTCATGGCATGGTGCACATTGCACAACATTGGGACAAACCCATTAATCCGATCTCATCAAAAAAATCTTTGAAGCCTAAGTATAAACATGCATTTATGAGAAATCTACAAGCGAATTTACGCTCATTATTTTCTAAATTATTAAGAAACTATACCTAATACCTACTTTATGTAATTACCTTAGTTACTTGATTATTTATAAAATATTTATGAAATTCGCGCGCTTTTATTTTTTTACAATAGCAACAGCTATATTTTAAATTTTACGAGACTAACTAAAATGACATGCGCGCCAAGAATATACATACTTTGAAATGTTAACTGGTTGATTCTCCAACTTTTAGCATCGAGTTTAATTTTAATTTATTTAGGTTATTATTTTAGTTAATATTTTTAATTAGTAAGTTGATGTTGCTAAAAAATTAATATAATCAATTGCTATTTGTTTATTTCTTCTATTTTAAGCTAGTCTTCTAATTTAGTTTTTCTTAGTTTACATAGAAGGTACACAAGTAGGTTCTCGCTGAAATGCGTAAGCGGCACACTATACGCGGCCTATACGACCTTGTTAATGTTACCACAAACTGAATAAAATTATGATACGAGTGAAAGACCCAATTCCAGAAGATCTTAGCACCGGAAAAATAGCATCGCTTACACGTTTCTCCAAGTCGACTTCTGCGATTTGTTTATCTTTTAAGCGAACTAAGGAAAACGGACTATATGAACGTAAACCCGTGAACTGCGGTGTGCGGCCTGGCGGCGGGATCGGCTGCGCTGCCACTCGTCGTACTGCGACTGGCTTCCGATGGGCTGGGCATATACAAAAAGTAAATGTTATTCTTTCTCTCTCTGTATAATATTCCTCATTGCTGAAGGTCGTGCTCCTATTTATAATTTTGTATGATAGTGCCCCAAAAGGCTCATGCCATCTAGTAGCAACCCCTTTCCATTATATCATTCGTAACATAATGGCAGAAGTTTTCTTAGGACAATAAAGTGGTGGGTTTACATATGACTTGACAGAGAAAACGATATTTCAACTTGTAGGTTTAACGGTTAATAATTTTAATTAAGGCGGTCGACGCAATATCAAAAATTGTAGACATGACTGAATTCAATCCCCTGAAAGTTTTCATACATTTATCGTTAGATTTTAGAGGAGATTAATAATTATTACCTGGGCGAAAGATTGTCAAGGTCGACGTCCTGCAAGCATATCCACTGTGGAACCAGTTCTTCACCTTTAGCCATTTCCAGCGAGCCCGTGTATACCAATAAGTCGTCCATCAATACCTAAATATTAGATTCAATTATTTCTAGCAGATTCATTTTTGAAGATTAAATAAAATAAAATAAAATAAAATAAACTATTTTTTATTCAATTAAACTTTTACAAGTACTTTTCAATGAGATAGTGGAATTGGTGCTTATCTGCAAACCATCAGTATTTGTCTTGAAAGTTTTTCGTAGTTAATTAAATTGTTACTCGTTAAACATAGGCCAATTTGGGCAATACTGAGTAATTGTTTTCATCGTAAAGTGTAGTAAAAATAATGTTACCCCAAATTCTTTGACGCCTCTGGTAGGGGTTTTGCCGTAGTTCCAAATCTTCATACCATATACTGAAATTGGGGTATCAAATACGAAAAATACCCTGCAAGAATAAAAAGTTACATTACATAACAATATTTTGAGGACAAAAATATAAAAAGATTTAGGAGATTTTTGATTTGGCCAGCGTGATAAAAAGACCCCGTTATTTTGTCGCGTTGATATTTGGAAACGAAAGGCAGGACAAGATTCTTGGCACTTATGATGTTTTGGAATAAAATTATTTTAAATGTCGGTTTTCCTATTTTTTATATCCTTGCATGATTTTCTTACTGTTTATAAGTGTGCCATCGTGACCCTTATTTACCCTCACTGTTTTTATATCTAACAATGCGACAAGACAACGGTAAAAATATGACAACGGGGTCTGCAGAACTTAGCAAGAAATTACAGCTACCTATTAAGCGTATGCGGTAAGATCGGCGCAAGCCATGAGTGGTGAGCGTGCGATGCACGTGAGTTGTGCCCATCCACGAGACGTGCGGGTGTACGCACGTCGCGGACACCGCGAGAACCACGTGATTCCAATACATTTACGCTCGCTGGTTGCGCACAAACGTCTGCAAATTTAGAAATATTTAATTATTACAGTAAAATAAACGGATATTCTTTGAAATGGAATAGGACCAGCTGATATCTATTTTTGTACAATGCGTCACGCGTCATGTTCAAATTTGATTTGCGCGCACTATAGTACCTAGTGCACGCAAAACAGTTTATCGTTTGCAATAAGAATAATATAATCAGTATAATATAATCATAGTAAGTAGGTACAGGCTACAATATGATAACTGATAAAAATATCTTACTAGACTCAGTAACTTCAATCATATTTTCCTGTGGATCGTAGAGCTCAACGCCAGTAAGGCCGACGTAGTAAGGATCACCCCACGTCGAATAAATGCTGATCTGTAGAACGAAACCCGTCGGTACTTTCAATTCTAGCGTGCCATAAAGTAGCCATTCTGGAGTTGAGTCGGATGCTTGATGGCTGTTTAACCTGGGTTTGTTGATAAATAATTTCAAATTTACATACAAATCTTTGAACCACAGTTTATTTTACTTTTTAAAGTGCCCACAATATTTTATTGAGTTTGTTTGGTTACCTAACATTAAAATAGGAATCGAACTTGGCTTGTGAGAAGCTTTGCTTCGTCAAATTATTACTTTATAAAGTTCTCAGTTTACTTGCCTATCATCCAACGCAGCAAGTTCAAGATGTTGTACGTAGTCATAACAAGTATCGCCTGGAGCGCGCCGCAGTAAAATCGCTCGCTGATGCAGTGGCTCCTCATCGAGTGAAATTCGAACATGTTTCACTCCGATATACGACATATCCATGTTCGCATTATAATTCCATATGCGGATACCTACATATTTACATCTCATGAAAGAATAGTGGTTTTAGAATTATTGTAATTAATAATAATTTATTTGTTTCTATTTAAAAAAAATATACCTAACCGCTTATTCATTCCTGTTTCTGATAAAATATATATACGGAAGAAGTTCCACGCTTCTGCGAGGGATTTTTTTTTACAATGTGGAAGTACAGGGCGTTACAAACTACAATGCAAGACGAATTATTTAAAGAAAAAACTAGAAGAAGACAAACACAACCATAAAACCATATTGAAAATAGATATTCGTAATAACCATTCCGATAATCCTGGTAAGTATATTATGTTTTTATTTAATGCATCGGATATTAAATTGAAAGTTTTTTTTAGAAAACTCAGATCTTTGACCATGACGAAAAAAAAGAAGTGAAAAATTAAGAAGATTACCTATTATAAACTTATAATTTCTATTAATCTATTACGATCATTAAAATGAGTAGCAGTAAAACTTACTTGTTATCTCAGTTGGTTCTACAAATTCCATGACAATATGACAGAATTTAGATCCTGGAGCAAAATTCGTGCACCACATGTCATCAAGTTCTGTGGTGATATTCTTTCCACTAAACAAACTTTTACAATCAATGTAACTGTTGTGTGTTGGACTTAGTTCATCACTAATATGGGTCGTGTATGCGTGAGCACGACGCACTTCAATCGAATTATTATTGCAAAGTATATCAATACCTGAAATTATTTTACAATTTTATATAGGTACATCCGCCGATGCTGAACTTTCATTGATTTAGTTGAAGTTTTTACCGAGATAAGGCAAAACACTACGAGTATCTGTAGTTACCGATAAACATTATAGCAGCATACATACCTACCTCTTACCAGTGTCTGGCTCTATCATCAGACCCTTATAAAATATAGCAATTATTATTCCCAGTAAAAAAACATTTTAAAAATAAAAGTTCAAATTGAATTTTTTTACCCTTCGATCTACAATACCACAAGAATATTGCGTGTCAAAAAACAGAAGCATATAACCCTTTCGTCTTCTGATTTGATATTTATTGTGGGGACTGGACTTTATAGAGTAGTTTTTGGTTTAAACATACCCGTCATTCCAATAAGTTTTTTCTGTCCCCAGTTGGACATCAGAGTCAACTTTACACTTCCGACCACGTACTTAATTTCTTGTTCATTAAATCCAAAATTTCTAACAGTAGTAGGGCTCAGATTGTTTTTATTTGCGTTGGCTGTTGGTGGACGTTTTTCGACAGTAGGATCGGTTAATGGCTCATTGTCCTTTAAAAGTCCTTGAAAGTTCTTATCATTAGCCAAAATGGATTCGAGAATATTTGGATCTTTGGTGAAAATTATGGTCTGTAATAAATCATAAACAACTTTGCAGCAGCAGTATGACCTGTCTGATATATTATGATCGGATTGGTAAAGGTAATATCTGTCATTCAAGAGTTTCATATGGAGCATAGCAGGGTAGATCCACTTTGATCCTTTACTAATTATCTGCACTAATATTATAAATACGAAAGTGTGTCTGTATGTCTGTTACCTTTTCATGACTGACTTGTTTGTTACGATGAATATCTGCACATCTTATTAACTAGACCATCATCTAAGTAGGAAGTAAAACAATTTTGAATTACTTTTATTATGAACAATAAGTAATATGTTTACAGAAAAAATGATAAAAACTCACGTCTCCAAAAGATTGCATGGACCCTTTTAACTCTCCGCTGGCGCGAGCGATCTCACCGTGAAATATAACTTGATCATCAAGCTTAATCTGAACCAGTCTAACTCCACGGCTTGAATAGATGCGTGATTTGTTGTAATTCTATTTGCAATAGGTATTTTATTATTTGTATCTTACTATAAAATAACATTATAAAAACTGGAGAGCCGACACAAAAATTCTTCGAAAAGTAGGTGGTTTAAAAAATATTATATGACGTTGGTCTTTAGAGTATTTCCTTGAACTTACCCATATCCTCAACAAAGCCAGTTTAGTGCAAGTGGTCAAAAGTACACTAATGGCAACAGGCAACGCTCGCGTCGCGGACGTGCTCCAAGCGTGCTTGTCATCTCGTGTACGCACCACACCGTCCACTATGTTCTCTAAGCGACCGTGCTTAGAATGATCTCCTGTGTCTGAGTCTGTCCATACCTATCATTAACATAAATATAAAAAACCAATGTTTGCAAGTAATTTGCTGCAATCTAATACTATTGTATTATGTCCAAAGATTTTCTTTAGATACCTATATTATATTATGTATTCGAACTTGGAATATAAGCACGGTCACGTATTCATATTGGGGCATCAAAACATATGCACCATCTTGGGATGAAGGGCTACATCATCTGATAGAGTCCTGGTGAGGCGGCCGAAGCATTAAGACGCGTAACTATGAATTGAGGTGGTAATTAGAATGGCTGCACATACCTTGAATCTGTTGTTTGATTGTCTCCTATACGTATTTGAAGTGTTTAAGAGTTAAGAGGTAGTTAAGTCTGATGTGAAAAGAAAATATATCTGCAGCTTAGACTGGGACTTAAAGAGTTAAAAAAGGCATTGGTGCAATCAAGTGTTAAGAACTATTTGTAAAAATCTTTGATTGAAGTATTATGTTACTCTTGAGGAATTTGATTTATACCTACCATAACGTATGACGTTACTTGTGTACCATTATTAATGACATCATAAGAATGTCTACCTAACCGTTTTTGCTAAAATTGGTTAAAAGAAAACTGATTGGTGCATATAAAATTCAAAGTTGAAGTATAAACCTGAAACCTGCTAAATGTACCTACCAAGTAATCGTTGTCACTATTTTATAATTTTCTGTACGACTTTACCTTTTCAATATTAATCTGATGACCATTTGAATCGAACATCTCCACACCATTCATACCAACTAGAAATTTATCGCCCCAGTTTGAGTAAATCTTTATTTCTAACAATCTTCCTTTTGGTAGTTCTGGTATAATAAATTCAGTTTTGAGTCTATCTTTTTGTGAATGTCTTCCGGAGACAGATATTAGGGACGTAGGCTTATTCGAGGTCACGTTGGTATTTTTTTCAAACGTATTTTGTTTAATACTTGATGATGCTTCATTTGGGCCAAGGGTTTTGTTATTTCGAGTAGTCTCCTGGAAACCTTGAATGTAAAATGGTTGTATAATGTATTACAATTTAACTTAAAATTTAAAAAGATTTATAAATAAATATTTTAAAAAGAAATGAATATGTATGTTACTACTGTAAATAATATTTAATAGCACCAAATTAATCAAGTTCTTCTAATCAATTTATCTCAACGAAATCAATTATCAGATTAATTAAGTGTCTCTAGGTGCAAATGCGCAGGCATAAAGAATTTATGGCAATTCGTAAACAAATAAAATATTTAAGTTCATTTTCAAAAATAGATCAATTAGGTATTTAGATAATTTACAAAATCAATTACCGAACATCATAATACAGTTGAATGTGGCCCAGAATGAAATCTGAGTAAGTACCGCAATTTAAAAATAAATAGGTATCAATTTGGTCCTTCGAGCCGGTTTTTGAAATAATTGTATTTTGTATTTAGAATTTTTAGATATGTTAGAGATTTTATTAAAAAAATCTTACGCGATCCTAAAATGACGTCGTTAAAATCATCATCGGTGGTGTTGTTCAAACACCTATGTCTCGGCGTCACGTAATGAGGTAGTAAATCTGAGAGAAAATCATTTGTTGCAACATTTGTAGAATCACTCCATTCTAGTTTTCCGTTGATATTTGGTTTTATTCGTCCATTATGTGTGTGGCCTGATTGGGTACATGAAAAGTATGTACTTAGATAGTTACCTACCTCTCTATAAAAGTTACATATATTAGTCTCTTAATTGTGATCTCATAATATTTATATTTTTATTAAATAATATATTTACGACTAATCAATATATTATTATTAGCTTATTACTTCTTGAAATTAGTAGTTTTTTTACCATTATTCCGATTGTTTCGTAAAGTCCCTGCTGATTGTGTATTTTGATGTTTTTGAGGCTTTAAAATCATATCCATTGCTGTATCTAATGACGTTCTTCGTAATAACCTGGAGAAATATCTAATTAATAAAGTAATCGGTAAGGATTCTTATTTTATAAAATACTAGTAGGAATACCTGTGAGTATCCAATTTTGAATTTCCATATTTAGGACAAGGAAGGTCAAATGTTGGCGAATAATCATTTTTGTCGTTTTTTATGTGTGTCTCTTTGATTTTCCTGCAATTAAGTATTAACATGCATTAGTTTGGACTTGGTATTATTACCACCAGACCACGACCGTTGCGTGCAACCACAGCGTGGGATCTTGCATTTTGAAAAGTCATAGCTCTGCTTGTTTGTTCCTAAGGTCGAGTAAACGACCATACGATTCGACGATTCAACCATATTAATTTCGTAGGTACATAAAAATTACTTACTTGCTAATATCTTCGAGCCATAATGGAACCTTCGCGTCCTCAGCCAAATGCTCAAACCCACGGTGTTGTGCCATTCTTAAGCCATCAGTTCATTACACTATTCATTAATTATTATGAACCCTTTGCACTAGCTATAAAGTTTGTATTGAATTTAAAAAATTGCAGGATAATCATTTTGCGCATAGTAGGTATGCTGAACTATTTAAATGGCAAGAACAAATAATTTACTTATTAGTTTACTAAATTCACACTAAATTGCTTAGTATTATAGCTTTAATTTATCGCTTCATTACCACTTGCCACTTTTGAAACATAATTTGGCACTGTTTGCAGTTTGTTTGACCTTGGTTACTATGGTAACGAACGTACCTAAAATACCTTAGATTAGATGATTAATAAAATACTGTTCAAAATAGATACCATAGATTATCTACCATACCTTAAAGAAAAATTACATGCACGCTAAACTTTTAAATTATTTATGGTTCTGAAATCTTGGATGAATCTCCTATCTCTGTAAATACTTAAGTCTATGGTCAATGTCAATTTAGAGTTTTGACATGAGTGAGATTGATGTCCAGTCACCACAGTCAACCTCAATGTGTTCGCAGTCAACAGTCAACTGTCAATATGGATTTGGATAACCTATAAATATTTTTGGATCAACTGGTTTTCAATGAAAAAGTGAAAACCCACGGGGTTTCTTTGAATTTCTAGTAACATTATATCTTCAAAGAGTATATGGTGTAATCTTTATTGTTTGGTAAAATGTCTGAATTAAATCCTGAAGTACTCGAAGAAAGGACTAACAGTGCCGAAAAACAGGTGAAGGAAATAGAAGATGAATTGGAAAAGCTGACGAAAGGAGATCTCAGCTACATAGGCGATCCACGACTCGATAAACTGCTCTCCGATAACGAGAAATTAAAACATCGTCTTGCGATACTCGAAAATGCAATCCAAAAGGAACAAGCCGGAGGGAGCACAGTAGGGGTAAAGAAAGAGCCCAGAAAGCGACCTACGTTTATAACTGACATAAATTCCGTTGATGGAACGTTGTGCTTGCTAGATGAACTCAAAAACATCTTCACTGTTGCTATAACATCGGCTTACTCAGACTTGGAAGATCCACCGATTCAAATCAGTCTATCTGGGAACAATCCTAAATTTGGGGACTACCAGTGCAACTCTGCCATGCAGATTTCACAGCTACTTAAAGCCAAGAATGTTAAAACGAATCCAAGAGAAGTAGCTAACAATATTCTAAACAAAACACCTTCATCACCACTTATTACTAAAATTGAAGTTGCCGGAGCTGGTTTTCTAAACATTTACTTAAATAAGGAATTTGCTGAACATATTCTTAATTGTATTCTCAGATTTGGTGTAAAACCTCCGCCTGTGAAAAGGGAACGAATCATAGTTGACTTTTCTTCTCCAAATGTTGCAAAAGAAATGCACGTAGGTCACTTAAGATCTACTATAATAGGTGACAGTATTTGTAGGCTTCTGGAGTTTTTGAATCATGATGTACTCCGAATAAATCATCTTGGAGACTGGGGTACTCAGTTTGGTATGTTAATTGCTCATTTGCAAGACATGTACCCAGACTTTAAAACTCATTCTCCACCTATAGCCGACTTGCAAGCATTTTACAAGGAGTCTAAGAAAAGATTTGACGAAGATGAAGAGTTTAAAAAGAGGGCTTATGCTTGTGTTGTTCAGTTGCAATCGGGACAACCTGACTATATTGCTGCTTGGAAGTTAATTTGTAATGTATCACTCCAGGACTTTCAAAAGATTTATGATCAATTAAACATCAAAATCACCACTAGAGGAGAGTCTTTTTATCACAGCAGGATGAATAAAGATGTAAAAGAATTGAAAGAGAAAGGTTATTTGGAAGAAGATGAGGGAAGGTTAATCATGTGGCCGAATCCTGACAATCATGAGGGTATTCCGTTAACAATTGTTAAATCTGACGGTGGTTATACTTATGACACCTCTGACATGTCAGCCATAAAACAGCGGGTACAAGAAGAAAAAGCTGATAGGTTTATTTATGTAACTGATGCTGGTCAATATACCCATTTCATGCTTATAGATGGCTGTGCTCGGAGGGCTGGGATCTTGACTAATGGTAAAAAATTAGAACACGTAGGTTTTGGAGTGGTACTTGGTGAAGATAAAAAGAAATTCAAGACAAGGTCTGGTGATACTGTGAAGTTGCGAGATTTGCTTGATGAAGGGTTGAAGAGGGCTCTAGACAAGCTAATAGAGAAAGGCAGAGACAAGGTTTTAAGTCCTGAGGAATTGAAGCAGGCCCAAGAAGCAGTTGCTTATGGTTGCATCAAGTATGCTGATCTCTCCCACAATAGAATCAATGATTACGTCTTCTCCTTTGATAAAATGTTAGATGATAAGGGCAATACAGCAGTTTATTTACTGTATTCTTTAACTCGAATTAGGTCTATTGCTCGAACTGCTCAAATATCGATTGAACAATTAATGGAGGAAGCTCAGAAATCTGGTATTAAGTTGACTGATGAAACGGAATGGAAACTTGGTAAAGTTCTGCTAAGGTTCCCAGAAGTTATTCTCAAAGTTTCGAAAGACCTTTACATTCACAGTTTATGTGAATATTTGTATGAAATATGCTCTGCATTTACAGATTTTTATGACAAATGCTACTGTGTTGAAAAAGATAAAAGCGGCAAAATTGTGAAAGTCTTTTACGAAAGGCTGATGCTGTGTGAAGTTACTGCCAAAGTTATGCAGAAATGTCTTGACATTTTAGGCCTTACTACAGTATCTAAGATGTAATATAATAGTGTGTATGCATCACAGTAAATAATTTACTTTTTATATAATATTTATTGTTATAGCAAAACATTTTCTTAAATAAAACAGTTTGGATGTAGTAAAATGTTTATTTATCCCCAAAAACCTCTACAAAACTATACCAGGGTCAATTATTTTTATCAAAGTTAACATTTCACGAAATAACTGTTAAAATTACAATGAATTTATTATTATTAACAATCACTGGGCTATGTATTAAAATGTCTTTCTGAATACAGAAATGAATTTCTACAGCAACTGAATAAATATAATATGCAATAATTTAAAGCTAGAAGTAGAAAATGCTGTTTATTTTTGTAAACCTGGAATAAATAGGGCAACACTGAAACCCTAATATTTTAGGGGCACCATGAGTATTAAGTGTTGTTTAACTGAGTTATTCCTTATCTTTATGTTGCCCTTATAGTTTAAGAAGCATTTCAGTGATTGGGCCACTGAAATGGACTTAGGTATACAATTACGCTAGAAGAGGAGTGCCATCGCTAACATTTATTTCCGAGTACGCTCACATGACGCTCGCTGCTGCTATCAGCGCCAAAATGGCGAAAATCAAGTTGCTTCAAAAACCGGTCGGCGATCGCAGGCCCAGCGTAAGTACTTGTATTACTAGAGGTCAGATTAGATTATAAACAGCAAATCCTCGAAGTATATAGCTTTGGATTACAGAGCCATTGAGATCTAAATATTATAAAATTCTATTTATTTAACTACTTGCTACTTCGAAATTAATCTTGCAACATTGGTACACATTTTTAAAATTCTCTGAAAATATTCAGTGTCTGTAACTACTAGGTACTTGTTAACAGAAGTGATTATTACATAAACCACTATAATTTATATTGGTTTTGTTAAGAACAAAACAATCCAACATTAACAACAGAACAGACGTAGTTTGTAAAGAGCGGAAATCGAAGCTGGGACTTCTAAACATAGGACACTTAACATTCGGGCACTAGTCTCATTCCTTATCAATTAAGCATAATAAATACATGAGCTTACGTATTATATAATAACGACTATTGGAAAATTAGGCCCAGTACCCACCAAAGCGGAGATAAGTTTAGCAGACAGATTACCGATAGATGACGATAATTTTAACATGTCAGTTCTCCTCATAGAAATTTACAAAACACACCTCCGCTTCAATGGAAACGCACCCTTAGAGTTGGCATCAGGTAAAGAACTCTAAACGACAATGGGGGCTATGTCTGTGCATGGGCAAACATAATATTATGCTTTCCTACATTTGATTGACGAACCAACAGTGTGGCAGATGGATACCCCCACCGTCGCGCCTTACTTCGTACTACCAACCGTCACCCACTGCGCACGTTCAAGGTCAGAGTTCTTTTTAGCCGACGCCAACTGCAGGTAGGTATGTTCCCAACCTAAATTAATTTTCAAAAATATATTGTACCTACCTACAAATAGTTAGGTTTCATAAGTAGGTACCTACTTAATGGGAAAACGATAAATACCATAATATTCTAAATACAATAATGTACATACTACATTCAAAAATATGTTCTACATTTGGCCAAACACTATTTGAAATTTCCTAATGGCTAGAACCTAAAGTGAAAATGAAAAAAAAAATCTTCTCAATGCATGGAAAACCAATGACACCTCCGTGGAAGACATGAGAATTTGAGATACATTCTGATCTAATGGCCACTACAAATAAAAATATAAATAATAAGTTAATATTTATACATTAAGTATAGTACGCGACAGGTCGAGAAGGCAATCGGGGAGGGAACGCCCCACCTCATACCCCGATTGCGATCTCAACCCGT